>NC_137621.1:18996878-19352876 GCF_963280865.1 Gymnoscopelus braueri | reverse complement strand
AGAATGTCCCATTTCACAAGTTTTCAAATGTATACAAATATTTTAAAAATAGCAGATAAGCTCACAATGCGTCGCAGCGTGACAAATTGTGAATTTGTAGATCGGCTATTTTCAAATGGCCGAAATGTATGTAGGGCTGAAGTGGCCAGTGGGTAATGTATGTAGGCTACTGTAATAACAATCAAAATCTACAAAGTAACAAGTAACTCAAGTTTTCAATAATTGTAGTGGAGTAAAGTTTAATATTTGCCTCTGAGATGTATGGAGTAGAAGTAAAAGTACAGACATTTGGAAATACTCCAGTAAAGTAAAAATACCTCAAAACGTACTTGAGTAAATGTAACTTTACACCACTCCATACCCTCATTCGATATTCGGACAGGAATCCTTGCAAAAAACACATTGAAGAAACTATTGGGTCTTCATATACTTGAGTTTTAATAGCCTGATACATTTTATGTTAGATAATTGAATTCTAGCTCATTATGCATGACTTTAAATGTGTGACCATGGTGTTAGAATGATTTATCCCACATCAGGGCAATTCATTTGGCAGCCTACCAGTCCGCAGACATGACACAGAAGACAGAAGACTCACAGCCAATGCAGTTACAGGAGAGATCAACACCAAAAGGGTTTGTAGTTTGTATAGGCTAATAATTGATATTATTGTCTACTCCAACCTATTGGCGTTTGAAAGTGAGACAAACTTATAGGAGGAAGATTTAAATAAGTTGTTTGCTGCCCATGAGCCAAAATGTATTTCATTGCAGGATATATTAGGACAGGTTGAATGGGCTGGTGATTTAGGAAGTAGCCTATAGGTGAGTGACCTTACGATCTGTTATGTCAATGGTAATTACCCTGATTGGATTGTATAGGCTACTCTATTAACTCAGAGTTGTGTTATAGCCTCTATACTCCCATATATAAGCCTTCATTTTTAGTCTATGCATATAACCGACAACTACAGTCGGCCTCTTTAGCCTTTAACCTGCTCTAAAAAGGGCGTGTCTGCTGCTTGTGGTATAGAATTACGCAATATGCTGTGGATGTCACCTGCACATACTCCAGTGGTGTAAAGTAACTAAGTACATTTACTCAAGTACTATTGTACTTTGGTACAATTTTGAGATATTTTTTACTTTACTGAAGTGTTGCCACTTTTCAGCACTTTTACTTCTACTCCACTACATCTCAAAGGCAAATGTTGTAGGCTACTTTTTACTCCACTACAATTATTTGAAAACTTTAGTTACTAGTTACTTTGTAGATGTTGATTATTATTACAAAACATAGGCTACACTATTATCACGAACCACTTCAGCCCTATATACATTTGGCCATTTGAAAATAGCCGATCTACAAATTCACAATGCCATGCAGAGCAATGCATTGTGAGCTTGTAGATCTGCTATTTTCAAAAGATGTTATACATTTGAAAACTTGTGAAATGGGAGTAAAAAGTAGCCTACTTTTTACTTTTGTATAGCCTATAGCCTACTTTATATATATTTATGTATATTTTGATTTTGATGCCAATACTTTTGAATTAGGCCTAGTACATTTTGAATTCCAATATTTTACTTGTATCTGAGTAGGCTATTTCTACATTGCAGTATTGATACTTTTACTGAAGTAAAACATGTGAGTATACTAGCCTACTTCTTCCATCACTGACCTACTCCTCCGATTACCCCCGCCACGCGCCATGCGCCACACACACGCACACGCGCGCGCGCCACCAGTCTGTCTCTCTCTCTCTCTCTCTTATGCACAAAACACGCACAACAGTTGTTCGGGGGCGGAGATGGGTGTGTTCTGTGTTGGGGTGATAATTGCAATCCATACTAAAGTTGATTTACCACGTCAACAACCAGTGATTTCTTCCAACCAGCAGAGGTTTGTTTGGGTCAGTCCCCCAAGCAACTGCTGATGAAATTCCAAGGATCTGATCCCAGGGGACAATGCTATACATCTGCTGCCATGCAGGCACACGTATAGGGAGGGACATCGCTCAGGGCCTCTCATTAACAATGGTGGAAAAAGTATAGGCCTACTTCACATGAATTACTTAAAGTAAAAGTATCTACAAGTGAAAGCCCGGAATTCAAAATTTAAAAAAAGTAAAAGTATTGGCATCAAAATGTACTTAAGTACAGTACTTGAGTATATATACTTAGTTTCTTTACACCACTGCTCATTAATGCCACTCCTATGTCCTGCAAAAATATTTAGCTTTTTCCAAAATGCAGTGAGGCTTCGTGAGAAACGTTTAGCAATAGTGATAGCGCACTGCTGAGATCAAAGAAAGAAAGGAGTGATTTAGATGGGAAGAATAATCGGTGCACACAGTGCCCTATGAATTATTTATGCGGCATACATCAAAGCAATATTATTCCCTGGAAAACGAATTTGGATTATGAAGACCGTGTGTCTAATTTTGAGTCCTTTGGTCAGAAGTTCGATTTTTTTTAATGTTTTACTTAAAGGAGTAGTTCACCCCAAAAATGAGCTATTTTCTATCAATTACACACCCCATGAAGCCTTGAATTCATCATGTTTTTTTTGTTTATGTCATATTCCTGAGCCAATAATTTGATTGACCGGTGATCCGGTAGGACTGCTACTGACCAGCCACTAATGGCTAAAAAACAAACAAATCACCATGAATTCAAGGCTTCATGGGGTGTGTGTAATTGATAGAAAATAAGTCATTTTTTGGGTGAACTACTCCCTTAACTTTTTGTAAAATAGCCTATCATATCATGTTGCATCTTGACTGGCTTCTCTACCGTGTGTGTGTGTGTGTGTGTGTGTGTGTGTGTGTGTGTGTGTGTGTGTGTGTGTGTGTGTGTGTGGTACAAGCGTTTTTTGTTTTTGTCTTGAAACCTCATTGTTGATTAAACTGTTCTACTGTTCTTCAGGGAATGACGCATATGTTTCAGGACAATGGACAGCGACCAGCCCTGCGGGCACACAGTACTGTCCGACCGCTCTGAACTCACATAGGCAATTTGTTCTTTATTGACTTGTTTTAATTACTGGTCTGGTAATGAACAAAAGCAACAGTAAGGAATGATAAGACAATGACACTATACAGCAGCACAGTAATCAACATTTGTATGTTTGCCAGACCAGTGGAATAAAATTACTGCTACTATAGCAGCACGATTATTTTACAGCCCCGTGACATTATTACACAAGGGGGCAGACAACGAGAGAGAGAGAGAGAGAGAGAGAGAGAGAGAGAGAGAGAGAGAGAGAGAGAGAGAGAGAGAGAGAGAGAGAGAGAGAGAGAGAGAGTGTGTGTGTGTGTGTGTGTGTGTGTGTGTGTGTGTGTGTGTGTGTGTGTGTGTGTGTGTGTGTGTGTGTGTGTGTGTGTGTGTGTGTGTGTGTGTGTGTGTGTGTGTGTGAGAGAGAGAGAGAGAGAGAGAGAGAGAGAGAGAGAGAGAGAGTGAGAGAGTGAGAGAGTGAGTGAGAGAGACATTTTTTTTAAAGGCAGCCTAAGAAGATATTAAGACCTGGAGATTTGTCACTTTTCGTAATCCAGTTCCATTGGGGCAGCATTTGTCCGCCTGGTCAAGTGGTCCTAAACATTTCACAATTTTGGCAAAGAACTGTTGAACTGTTAAGAACCACTTAACCAGAAAGACTAGGCTTCTTCACAGAATCTTCATCACCATCGTCTTCTACACCCTGATGATAAAAAAAACAGCTTTAGATTCCGTTTTTGTTAGTTGAGACACTTGTCATCTACTCAACTAAACGTTCTCATATGTATTTGCAGTTATGTACCCCTTTAATCACGGTTAGGCTATAACTAGCTATAGTCTAAAACGGCTTTACAGGCCCCACATTTAACAAGTGAAACAAAACGACAGCCCCTGACCGTACACAGTAATCGCAAGGCTCAATTCGAGACACATGGCCAAGACCCAGTAACTATATATACACTATAAGTTTAGCCTAACCTACAGAAGAAAAACTAATCTGACATAGGTCATGACCTCCTGCCTACCAAATGAAGGGCTGAGCTTACCTTTAACTGTGCGTCCTTGCGTCGTCCCAGTCTGGACTGAGTGTCTTAGGAGAGGAACAGGTCTTTATATAGTGTTTTGGGGTAGGCTCATACAAGCCTCTCATTCAGAGAAGAATGAAGACCATGCTGGTCAGACCGGATAAGCTGGGTTCCATCAGCAACAAGCTTTATCCGGCAGCCGCCCTGACGACACAGATGGCAAACACTATAGCTTTTAATGGGCTGAGACATTTTTCACAGCCACATGCGATTGAAATGTTATCTTTGTTGCTACATCCATTTGTATTAGTGGAAATATAGTAGAGAAAGACATGCAGACAAAAGTGTGTGCAGTTCAGTGTTAGCCTGGCCTACATGGGTGCAATTGATTGGGGATTTCTCTTAGTAAAAAGGGCCTATGCTGTCGATAGCATCCCATTATTATTCAGAACACATTCCTTTAGAATACAGCCAGGGATCTGGGCAAAAAAAGAAGACTGACAAATCCATACACTTTCATAATACATCACAGAAAAATAACCAGAACAGCAGTGGACACAGCAGTAAAAGTTGCAAATAATTTACAACATAGTAAATCATCAAAATATATCCATTCTTTATATAGCCATGTGTAGCCACTAGCCAGGGATCTGGGCACACTAATGAAAATGACCTCCAACAATTGAAGTTAAATTCAGATGGATAGCCACGTTCAAATCAAATGAAATGTTTGCACGAAACCCATATACCCTACTGTTCAACATGCTTTTCAGGTTTGTATGCATGACAGGACTTGTTAGCATTCACACTGATTGCAGGACACCTTTCATTGAAAGATATTTTATTTATGCTTTTGCAAGACTACACAGTGGCATTTCAATCAACATTACAACATTCAATGACTGCAGTAGTACATGTGTACATGTGAACACCCAACAGTTTCTAACAGTAAAAAAAAAGACTGACAAATCCATACTTTCACAAAATCACAGAAAAATAACCAGAACAGCAGTGTAGACAGAGCAGTAAAAGTTGCAAATAATTTACAACAAAATATATCCATTATTTTATAGCAATGTGTAATAACAGAATAAACTCTATTCGATATAATGTTTTTCTTTGTAGGTAATAACATAAAAGCACTGCAAAATGACCTGAATTGCTGTGGCAATTTAATTTGAACAAACATCACCGTTGGTGAGCAGCAGAGATTAACACTGATAACCATTTCTGGCATAAATCCAGCACAACCTGCCAAAGGCTCTAAATTAAGAAATGTAAATGAAACACTTCGGATAAAAGAAAGTAGACACTACAGCGAGGATGGAAATTCTTACAGAGCTCACACAATAGTCTTAATTTGACATGAAGTGTAGTGAGGTATGTGGGCTTTCAAGCTGGGGCAGCAAGGTAGAAACTGGCTGGATGAGCATGGATGGTTATTGAAGTTTTGTTTACTACAATGCCTACATGCAAAACTAGATATAGGCCTATGCTAGGGTCAGATGTGGCTTCTGTTGCTCATATCCAACCCAAAAGTATGGACATGACCCTACTGTGTCCAGTTTAACATACCCCTGCATACAAAATCACCTTTGAACATAAGTAAGTTAGCTTATTGTCAGTATCAGCCGAGCAACAAGGATGTCTATCCTCTATATAATGTGCCAAACCCCTGGGAGAAGGATTACTAAGGTGGATCGCCACACATACAAACCAGTACTAACCACACATCTAGTTATCCAAGCCATGGTAGTCATAGGCTGAGTTGGCGGTCCCCGGGATCAAACTCAGAACCTTGCAATTCAAAGGTGAGCACTCAACCGACTGAGCTACCCGGACACAATAAATAAGTCATTGTAATCAACCGTGTGCTTCTACTTATTATGGACATTTAGCTCTAAACAGATGCAAATAACACAGCTCAGGTAATATTTGTAAAAAGAAATGTGTTTGAAGAGATCCTTATATTTTTGGTATTTTACACAATACATCCCTCAGCATTTCCCCCCCCAATGCAAGTCTAGTCGAAGTTGCTTAAAATGAACTAAAGTGAAGTCACATTACAGAGTCTGTCTTTAATACTTTGTATTAAAAACATTGGATTCAAATATTCAACATGATAACATGTTTTCAGTTTTACACAAACTGCTGTGGTACAATAAAACACCCACACTTAGTGCTACACAGTAGTGCTGCCCACTCTGGGCACTGTGCTATACTTATATCATTGAAGATTCAAAGCTGTGCTTGAAGAGGTTTGGACGGATACTAGATTAGGGCCCAAACTATAGCAAGTCTATATGGCTTTTAAGTAATATGGAATTAGACATGTTTAAGGTCAAAAGGCAAATTTTATACTTCACTGCATGACCCTGTCGACAAAAATCACGTAACAAAAATTTACGTAGTTTTTTTCAGCAGAAGAAAGTTGAAAATAGCATGAATACATTTTTATCGAGTGTAGGGTCATACAAAAAAAGTACATTAGCCTAATGCTGACTTACACTTAGTTGCGCCAGTGACGCTCGCCGCAAATAGCCAATCTACAAGCTCACAACACGTTGCAATTCGAGTGAGCTTGTAGATCTGCTATTCTAGGCACACGATGCCGCCACGCAACTGAGTATAAATCAGGCTTAAGAGAGACAATGTGAAACTTGAGTACAGACTGATGAAGACAAGTTGGGTGTATAAATGAATGGAGAAAGTGGACGAGTCCAGTTGTTTTCATCCAGCACCATCCTAGCACCCAGATGGAGGTGCCTTGAACTCAATCACTCCACCGTTCTAAGAAGAGAAGAAACAACAATCAGTGATGTCTAATCTGATTTATACTTCGCACCAAAAATAACAATCTACAAACTCGAGTCACATTGCGGCATTGTGAACTTGTAAATCTGCTATCTTAGGTGTGCAGCACTGGCTTACAACTAAGTATAAATGAGGCCTCTGTCTTCAGCACTCTTCACTACCAGTGCATGCACGTGCGTGCATGCACGCACAAACACACACACACAGAGATCAGGTTGCACAGGTTTAGGATTCCCAAACATTTTCACAGAACATTCTCATAGTAGGTCAAGTTAGGAGGTATAATTCAAATACAGCATAGCAAAACAAATAAAAGGGGGGAGGGTGAAGCAAGGTTAGGTCAAATCTGTGTAGCAATTATTAAAATGGTGAATAAGAAGTTGCTTTATTTAAAAACCACTCTCGCATTGACATTTTAATTCATTTTACCAAAAAACAACAACAGCCTTGCTCCAACCAATATAATAATATAATGGATTGCAAAAGGATTAAAACTCTTTGATGCAGCAGCACTTTTGGGATAACATCTGTGCTGTCAGTATTAAGCCAAGCTGGCATCCAAAACTGTCACAGGTAAGTACTAAATATCACCACACAAAATGAACGGAACACAAAATGCATGAGTCACAGCACAAGGTGTAGGAGACGACCATAAAAGGGAATCACAGGAGCCATGCTAAGAGAGATCTCACTCTCGATATGGGAGAAACACTTCCACTCTGTGTCATTTACCTCATCCTCATCATACTCATTTAATTCATCAAATACGTCCTGGAACAGCAAGAGAGACATGCGGTTGAAGGATAACATTATTTTGGAGAGAATCATAGTGCAATTAATCAGTGCTAGATTGGTACAGAGCATCTTATGCAAAAAAAGAACAGTCTAAACAGTGAGTATGAACAGTGAATATGAACATTGAGCCTGAACAGCGAGTCGAGTCTGAACAGTGAGTATGAACAGTGAGTCTGAACAGTGAGTATGAACATTGAGCCTGAACAGTGAGTATGAACAGTGAGTCGAGTCTGATCAGGGAGTATGAACAGTGAGTCGAGTCTGATCAGTGAGTATGAACAGTGAGTCGAGTCTGATCAGTGAGTATGAACAGTGAGTCTGAACATTTAGTCTGAACAGTGAGTATGAACATTGAGCCTGAACAGTGAGTCGAGACTGAACAGTGAGTAGAGTCTAAACAGTGATTCTAAATAGTGGGCGATTTGAGTTTAATTGATAAAGGAATGTAGCTGCTGGACTGGAAAACAGATGTTACCTGGGCTTTAGGGCTCATGAGCTGTCTTATGCACATCACCACTTCCTTGTTGCCGAGAGCCAGTGCCTAGGAAAGGTGAGAGAAAGTTACGAGCAGACATTAGATTAGAATTACATTTACATTGAGAACATTACATTGACATTTTTTATTATTATTACATTATGGCACAACTCACCACTCCACTGGCTGTCTGTCCATCATAACCTGGTTTATTCAGGTCAGCTCCAGCCAGACTCCATATCTCCAGGCCTTCCAGGTCACCGATGGCTGCTATTCTGAAAACACAGCAAATGACAGGGTTAACTGTACGGTACAGGACCTAGTTCCACCAATCCATCACATTATTAAAGACAAATGGCAAGCTTTATTTAAAAAAACAGGATAGTGAAATGTTAATTGCATTGACTACACACACATATGCCTTGTTGAAATGTACTTCAACTCCAACTTCACTTTGTCACGTTACAAATGTACAGGTGTTTTTTTGTACAAGCTATCTATAAATTGTGCCATAAAAAAAATACATATAATAATTAATCAATGTCTAATATAAAAATGAAGTGTGTACTAAAAACAATATAAAGTAAGAGACATCACGTGGCAGCAGATATTAAATATGAATTAATTGTGTGGGAACAGAGTGTATTCACAGTCATATGGTGACATGGTTCAGTGCCTGCTCAGCAGCCTGACGGCCTGGCTGTGGAAACTGTCCCTTTTTATTTATTTGTATAGTAGCATCAAATGAACAGTTTAACAGCAACATGCTTCATGAATAATACCAGTTATTTTACGCATGTAAACAAGCTGGCGTGTTTTCGTTTTATGTCAACAGACAGTCATGCTTAATATTCTTCTTCTTAATATTCAAAGCATTCACCTCTGAAACAGTAGATACAAGCTGAACTCGATTGTGTCAACTCAAAGCTTGATAAAAATGTATCATCCAGATAAACAAAAAGTAAATGGGCACCAGCCAGTGTCTCCTCTGGCTGCTGACGTTGGAGATGTTGAAGAGATTCTCAGCTATGCTGCTGAACAACATTCCTGCTGTTTACGCAAGACTGGGACAACTGGTCGTACCTGTGACGGCTATGTAGGATGGGTCTATGCTGGGAGAGCTGAGAACATGCTCTTGTGTGTTTATTTGAAGGTTGTTTGAAGTACGTAAATGCTTGCAGGCAACAAATACGCATACGTATACAGTACATATACATGTGTACACTGTATTTGTATGTACTGTATATACAGTACTTATACATACAGTATGTACGTATATACTTAGAACCATTTCTAAAATCAGAGGATTCCTGTCCTTTAATGATATAAAGCCATACATGCTTTTATATCCTTTCATCTGGACTACTGTAATTCTATCTATTCCTGTTTCACTCAGAAGCAAATCTTGCGCCTTCAGCTTGTCCAAAACTCTGCTGTTACAAAGTGAATGGAAAGAAACACATCCACAGGCTGCCTACACATTTTAGAATTGATAAAATAAATGTACTTATGACATTTAAAGCACATCTTCAATAGAATCCAAGGTTGCATTTCTAACCTTTTAATTCCTTATGAGCCTGTTCGTAACCTGAGGTCTGGGGGAAAGTCTCTTCTAGTTGTTGTTAGATCTAAGATAATGTGGATCAAGCTATTGCTGTCACGGCCCGTAAACTGTGGAATGTGCTTCCTGAAGAGTTCAAATGTGTGAGTGCTACACTAGGTTAAGAATAATGGTATTGGTACTGTTGAAGAAGAAAAAACAGGTGTTCTTAAATTCTATTAGCACATACAGTGAAATGTGTCCTCTGCATTTAACCCATCCTAAGTATCAGGAGCAGTGGGTGCTACAGGGGCATTGCCCGGGGAGCAGTAAGGGGTTAAGTGTCTTGCTCAGGAACACTTCAACGACGACGATGCAAAACCGGGACCTTCCGTTTCCCAGGCGGCCCCTCTACCCATTCAGCTATGGCCGCCCATAGTTGTTTTTATTGTACGACCTATGGTTCAAGAGTTATATGCCAAAATGTGATGCGGCCTGTTATAGATGCACCATGAGGCCGGTTTGGCTCCTCCCCTTTCTTAGTTCACTTCCTCCCGGTTGCTTCTGTGTTTATTCGTACTAACAACAGTCTTGAGAGATTATTTATTCATTCATTATTATTCATATTATTATTTCTTGGCCTACTGGGACTGGACTATGTGCATAGTTTCAAGCTGATCGGTCCAGCGGTGCCAAAGATGAGTTGCTCACAGGCACTCGGACAGACAGACATACGGACGGACGGACTGACGGAGATAATGAGAAGGCCTTGACATAAAAGTATGTTCTCAGTTCTTTGAAAGACATTGACTTTGCTAGCCTTAGAGCATCAGGTACGGCGTTTGAAAGCATTCGTTCCCAGGCCACAAAAGCCTGAACGCCCCAGGTAATGAAGCAAATTTTTGTAACAATCAAGGGAGTCCTATCTGAGGATCGAAGGCTGCACTCAAGCTTCATATTATGGGACCAGCATATCTAAAATTTAACTAGGAAGTCAACAGTATAATCTTAAAATCAATTCTGAAACTCACAGGCAACCAGTGAAGAAAAGTGAGGATTGGTTGTTGTATGGTCACAATGGTTAACAGTCAGCAGCTTGATTTAGCACCAGTTGGAGACGGGAGACTAGACTTTTTATGGTATATACACACACAATGTCTTACCTGCACAGTTCAGTGCCTGCTTCCTCCAGCTCATCTCTAGAGAAATGGGCTCCTGTCTTCCTTAGCAGTTTCACTACATCCATGTGTCTGAGTGGTTAGGAGACAAAGATGATGATCATTTATTCTTTAGAACAATAATATTACGGTCTTCGTGAAACATGAACAAAATAATTATAGTCTAGTAAAACAATAAAACCATACACGTTCTCAGTATTGTAAATTATCAGCCCTAACCATATTAGCTTATGGTTAGGGCTGATGGTCCCTACAAACACAGCTGAAGGTAATAATGTTAATTCAGTCAGACAACTCTTAGATTGGATTAGAATATATATTTATTAGCAATATATATTTGCAAGCTTGAGCATGGTATAGAAACAAGAGGAAGCATAGTTTGGCGTCAGGCCTCTGAATCCATTCATTCCCTGTAAGGATAACATTTTAATGAATGTTACATGCCAATTAGCATTTACAGGGAATGAATTAAACCCCCATGGGGATCTAGAAACAGAGCCTACAGGTGGATGCCGGGGAGGCGGGTGGGATGACTTTCATGGGCAGCAGCAGGTAAGCAGCGAGCAGCGGTAGCAGATCTCAGCAATAGCAGCAGCAGCAGCAGCAGCAGCAGCAGTGACACACGTCAGCTTAGCAAGACAGGGAAGCCAGAGTGAGCAGGTAACAGTGCAGTACCTATAACCACCCGATCAGGAGGAAAAGTGCATGTGACCTAGTCACCTGATCGGTTGCCCCAATCCCTTGAGTTGCCTGGCCTGAACTAGCTCCATAAACTGCGCCTCATTTGTGAGTCCGTTTTATTTAGACGTTTCTGTGTGCCAGCATGAAACTAACTGTACAGGAGGCACATAGTAAAACCTCATAGAACACACCCACTATTAACAATATGAACCCTAGCGTCCCTATTCTGGCCATGTCATAATAGGCAAACGTTCAGCAAAAATGGCCAGTCTACAAGCTCACAACGCGATGGTAGAACAGCTATTTACTGTAAATAAATTTGGTATAGAGAAAAAATGGATGTGAACAAGTACAGTATAGACCCCTGGGCCCAGGGCACCCTGGTCAACTAAGTATATAGGGTTTAAGTGGTTAAAGTTATAAACTTCAGCTGTGTTTACCCATCAAAATGTCAGCTCTGAAAATATCTATTATAAATCTGGACTATCATTTTAAGACGGTACTGAATTGAACTTTGGATTTATTTTGTACGAAAGTAGCATCTTCAAACTGTAGCTTCTGAAATTGTGCTGACAGAGGTGATGTCAGGGTGATTTGTCACCAGACAGGTAGGGACAGGTTCTCTACGCCCTCAGAGTTAACCACCCATGAGGAGCTACATAGGGTGCATTCGAAAATTGGAATGCACCCGGGACTCTCTCTCTCTGGCCGTTTGGAATTTCAGGGCGGTCGGAGCGCCGGCGTTCAAAAAGTCTGAGGGCTGAGCTCTGGGAGAATCCAGAGCGCAAACGTACCATTCCAAGTAACATCCAGAATGTCAGAGCGTCTGAACAATGGAGGAAGTAATTGCAAAATGCGATGGTTGCAACTTGTTGGTACCCTATACAGTATTCAACATGCATCTACATGTAATAAAGCAGGTAATAATCATGTTTATTCATGGGATGAATTAACGTTTAAATTTAAATAATTTTATGAGTATAGAGCACGCCAGAGTGCTGTGAAATTGGAGCAGATTCTCAGAACGTAATTCCGAACACACCCACAGTGACTTCGGCAGCTCCATGGAATGAACAACAGAAGAAGAGGGCAAAGATTTTTGAGCACTGAATCGCTTTGATTTATATAGTTTACTAAAATCAACGCGGAGCTCAACATGTGAGGCAAGTAACCCATGACTGCAGTTTCAAGCTGTAATTGTTTACAGGAGTGGACTAGCCTTGGGCTGTAGAATGTAAAACACAGATACAACAATTGTTGGGACTTAAAAATACACTTCCTGTAGAAGAGTGTCAGCAAACCAGTATCTGCTATCTGTGAGAAACTGGGAGCTGGGTGGTAAGACTGGTTCAGAGGACACACCTCTCTTTTGTTCCCCAACCTCTAACATGTCCTTCCTTATATGGGCACCTACCACGTTGTAGTGGCGTGTGGAATGTGAATGTCACCAAAAGGAGTCACAAATGCTGTTGACTTAAGAGTCTTTCTGATTTCCTGTTCTAAAAAACAAGCATTTCACAGCCAAATGACGTAAACGAAGATGGGTACGGCATGGTAGATGAGGTGCGTGTATCTGCAGGTGTCGTTGCTACACAGCAAAATCCTCTGTGATAATTTCTTTATTTTTGAACTCTGAGAGTGCACATGTTTTTGTACACTCTCAGAGTTAAAAGGAGTGTAAGTGATTTTGCGTTGTCGTGTGTGTGTGTGTGAGTGTGAGTGTGAGTGTGAGTGTGAGTGTGAGTGTGAGTGTGAGTGTGAGTGTGTGTGTGTGTGTGTGTGTGTGTGTGTGTGTGTGTGTGTGTGTGTGTGTGGTAAATAGATAAATAAAATAAAATAAATAAATAAATATAAATCCTTGCTATAGAGTGTTTCCAATCAGGAGAGAGAAATCACAAAGGATACAGGATAAACAAGTTAAATTGGAAGTGATGAAACAAAAAAATTGCAATACAACTTGAACTGGAACACTTAAATTGAAGTTGATAATTACACACACACATTTTCAACATGACACCCCAACAGACACACACACACACAGCACACAGCACGTTGCTCCCTGGCCACGGGAAACAATTAGAGCAATGTCATTGAAAGACAACACAAAATAATCACAACTTTGATAAAAATAAACACCACCCGCCTGGACTGGAAACATTACAATTAGCCTAATTAGCTTATAATTATTGCTTGGCCTCTAAATTCCATTAAGAATCACTCCTCTGGTTTCAACCCCCTTCTGACAGTGTCTCTACTCCATCGCTCTTTGGAGGTGATTGTCATTTAACTGAACCGGATTCCCTACCACGTAATAGAGCTAATGACCCACCCCTACACACACACACACACACACACACACACACACACACACACACACACACACACACACACACACACACACACACACACACACACACACACACACACACACACACACACACACACACACACACACACACACACACACACACACACACACAAGCTATTAACAACATATTTCCATATGAAGATAAGGTATGTAAAATGGCTGTTAATGGCCAAAGGGGGATTTTAACTGCCGCACTTAAGTCTTCACAAATTATATCATTAATCCCACGCATACGCGAGCACGCACATGCATAGACACACATACAAAGTCATCATCCATTAATTGTGTGAACTGAGCAGAGTGTTACCTAAAGCGGACAGCGTTGCGTAGGGGCGTGTCCCCGTAACGATCTTTAGCATAGACGGTGGCCCCGTGGCTCAGGAGGTACTGCACCACCTTCAGGTGACCCTCACAAGCAGCAATATGTAGAGGGGTGCGTCCATCATAGTCACCCAGACTCAGGTTACTGCCCTGAATAACAAGAGGACATCAAATTAAATATAATTTACACTGTAACCCCAGGGAGGCATTTAAACACATGAACCCCAGGCGTCCCCATTCTACAAACTTGCCAAAAATAGGCAAAGAGATTTGGTGTAGAGGGAAAAAAGGAGGGGGCCTAGTATAGACCCCTAGGAGACTGCAGTCAATGATGTATAGGGTATAAGTACTTAATATGTCAAGGTAGATGTATGCTGAGACACAGTAGTCCAGGTTTTTCCATGCTGAAGAAAATCTAATGACACCCCTCTTTTTCTCATGCAGATCTTTAAAAGGCCAGAAAACGAATGCCCCCCTTTTGAAAAACGTTTCTGACTACCGTAACTTTTTTTTAATTAAACCTTTGTAGAGAAAAAATGGTAAAGAGCACATTTTCACGAGTGAAAAGTGTCCAAATTGAGAGTGCATATTCTAGGAGTTATCATTATGGTCAAAGCTGACCACAGATGAGGGGGGTAAATTATGTTCAGTTAATCATTGACAGTATATGTAGAGGGTCTCTATAGCAGCCCTACCTCCATTAACTACAATCAATGACATGGCCTGCACTGACAGGATCAACAAAGAACACTTGTGTTGCCTCCATTAGTGCTGTAGCTAGCTCAGTGATTCTAAAGCTTTTTAAAAGGACCCCCAGTTTCATATACATAACGCCCAGCTCACACTATAGGAGTTTTAAAATCTTAAACAATTTCGAAATATGGTTGCATCACACACACACTATAGGATAATCTTATAAGATTCTCTTCTCTATAATCTTAAAGATGCACACACAAGATTTTAAAATAACACACTACAGGCCCGGGCGCAGCAACGCAGCACCTCATGTGATCTCATCTCACATGATCACAAACGGAAGCACATGTAAACAACAGAGCCGGTTAAACTTGTGGAGGTAATGGACAAATGGCTCTGATATGTCTGTGAAGACATGTTACGTGTAGACTGTCGTGTTCTTGTCACACATCGACGACAAGCCTCAGCTGTAGAACGCACAACAGGTTGTTTCAGCCGGTCATTCACTGAACATCTGTCTCTTTGTAGACCTCTCGGTCGAGGTCCACTCCTGTCGTCCCACTCGGACAGTACTTAATAATATAGTCATCCAGATAAATATCTTTTTTTTTTTAAATGATCAGGGTGGCAAGATCGCCTATGAGCAAATCGGTAAAGCTTGAATTTTTGAACACCTCACACCTAATCTTGCCAGATAATCGTAACAGATCAAGCTTGAACCCAGAACGTAAAAAGTGTAATTTTTTCTCTGAGAGTCTGCATTTGTACCCTACACTCTCAAGGGTCACAAACCCGTAAGGGACTCTTTGGTTCCTAGCTGTCAATCATTTAGCTGTGGACCATAGGTGTCGGAGGGGGGGTCAGAATGTCCAGAATGTCCAGATTGTGCCCGCACTATTTATTTCCCTTAAAATAGAAAGTCCGAAAATGTATAATCTGGTCTTTATCCATGCTACAATTGTTATGTAAAAACATATTAAAGTGCTTATAGTTAGTTAATTAAATTCCGAGGAGTCCATTTGGTTACATTTGTATACTCTTCTTCGGAGCTACACCAAAACTGACAGTGAACCTCATGTCACCGTCTGGCCACGCCCACCACTAATGTCCCCTGATTTTTTCCCCCCATGCCGGCGCCTCTTCTGGGGACCCCCTGGAACCCTCTCCCTGGTCATCCATGGAGCCCACGTTGAGAACCAGTGGTGTAGCTCATAGAGGTGATAAAAAGATTATGCTTTAATTCTTTCCTCTGCTTAGTCACGGATATCATAAGTTATACATAGTGTATAAGTAAATCAGTAATGTCAGCAAAAGTGTGATTTTTTTAAATGGACTCTAAAGGGTTGTCCACCCCAAGCACTATAACTATAATTGTGTCCACTGTCGTTATAGTTGTGATGTGGAATCTGCCATCCACTTAGAACAAATGTTAAAACAATATCTTTATATTTACAGTGCTTGGTGTGGACAGGCCGTAATGGTCCATTTTGACACTCTCAGAGTTAAATTCTAATATATCGTTGCTGATGGATACCTTGTATGTCCAAAACTGTTCCTTTTTTATTTATCTATTTTTAAATGGTGAAAATAGCCGATCTACAAGCTCACAACGTGTCGCATCGTGACACGTGAGCATGTAACTTTTTTTTTATATAAGTAAGGCATTAATTTAATGACAAAACATTAAATAAATGAAATATGGAGATACAAGGTTTCTGTCCAACAGCAACGATATGCTCATAAATATATTCTCATACAGTGGTTGTACTCCGGCTAGACAGGCCAGAGCAGACATACACGTGACTCTCTCAGGAAATGGATGGGCCTGCATTACCAGTTTGGTCACATATAGACAGACCCGGTAGGTCAAAGCACTGCCTGTAACATCCTATGTACATACAAACACGGCTTCGCTGTTAGTGCAAACCGGCTTCTTCTTCTTCTTTCAATCAATCACACAACGGTTAATGATTAGCCATGCGTGGATGGCTGCTCACCATTTCCCTGATGGCCTCCAAAGCCTCCACATCACCAATCTTGGCAGCGGCACATGCCAGTGGTGGTGTCAGGGCATCGCGGATGGCTTCCAGCTCCTACGTATGCACATCACAGATTTTGGACTTAGAGACAAGTGTGTGCAGGATATTAGCTGACTGAATACATTTTTAAAAAAATCGTTTTTAACCACTTAAGCCCTATTTTCAAAGAAAAGTGTACATGTTTTTTAAACCCATCTAAAAGCTCGCAACGTGTTGTGAGGATGTAGATAGTGTTATTTTTAAAAAAAAGGGATATTTTCTAAGAATGTTTGCCTATCATGACATGCCCAAAATAGGAGAACCTGGTGCCTTGTCAGTTAAAGGTCAGAACATGATGAAAACTGTTTTGTATGTTTGTGTCTTATAGCCGCTGGTCAGCTCACCTCCTTGCAGCTGATGCTGAGAGACTTAGCAATGACCTGAATGAAACGGCTGTCACTCAGGGAGAGCTTGGCTCCCTCCAGGTCAGCAATCATCTCACCCCTGAGGTTCTTTTCCATCATCTGAAAGGGGGTGCACGCACGCACACACACACACACACACACACACACACACACACACACACACACACACACACACACACACACACACACACACACACACACACACACACACACACACACACACACACACACACACACACACACACACACACACACACACACACACACACACTCTAATTTTTGCCTCACTTTTTTGTGTTTGTTTATATTGCATTCTCTCTCTCACAACACACACACACCTTCTTTTTGGCCCGTAGATCAATCTCTGACTTAGCGAGGACATAGGACAGCTTGGACAGAGCAGCCTCTGGAGTCAGGTCCATTCCAGCTATCAGGCCTGCGTCCATCAGAACCTGATGGAAGGAGGAGGGTTACGAAATGGAAAATAAACGTTTTTTCTATCTCAAGACTGCAGTACTGTTACTCTGAAAAGAGTCATTGCCTTGCCGGTGGCGTATGACGTCGACACACTCCCCCTCAGACACTGGGTGCAGTTGATGATGATGACACCCCGGTCTGTGGCCTTCTTCAGCTCCTCGAGCAGGTCGGCGCGGTTGTCGGGGCAATTCCCGCTGCCGTAGGTCTCCAGCACCACACCCTCCATGGGCGGTTGCAGGAATGCCCTCACCTGCACCCAGATAAACACAAAAACCTCAGATAAACACCCCACATCCATTCTGTCCAGCTAACCGAGCTAGAAGCATGTCTGAAAGGCTTGGATTAACCACATAAGCCTTATTAAAAGGCTAAATAATGCAAGCTCACAGATGCAATGCATTGTGAGCTTGTAGATCTGCTATTCTCAAAAATCTTTTCCTAATATGAAAAGCCCAAAATAGGGACGTCAGGGTTAAAGTGGTTAAATATCAGCGATTAGTATTCCATTTTATCTACACTCCTCAACCCTCCACACTAACCCGCCCCCAACCACCCCCCCCCCCCCCCGCACCCACAAACACACACACCCCTGCCTCTCTCCTAAAACCCCATCTGGTGCCATCTATTCAACCAGTCCCCCAGTCAATGGTTGACTGGCACTGGGAGACCCTATACAACATCAGAAGCCCTGGCATCTGGAGCAGGGACAGTTGGACTGGCAGCAAGGAAAAAGGCATTATTTTTCCAAGTGCTTGCAGGAACACAATCACCAGGAAAGAGCAGGGATTTCAAAGTCAACTTGTGCTCATGTTTTGAGATCAGGGTTGATGTAAGTAATAATAATTAATTTTGTACTCTTGTTTTTTACCATTTGAATTTTGGATCCTTCCTGGATAGAATAATTCAATACAGATATCGAGAGATGCCCAAGCACAACAGAGACAGTAGGCACAGGAGAACCTGGTGCCTAATCAAAACTATGGCTCATAAAGGCAGCTAGATCTTGATGGCCAACCTGGGCAGTGGGAGCAGATTGAGACAGTAAAGCCTTCCTCCCTTCAGCATCTTTGGGGCCGGGCAGATAAATGTTACCGTGCCTATGCCTATGCATGGTCTTTAGTGGGTGATTGGTCATGCCCCATATCCTGCATCTCATTTTTCACAGTGCAGACACAGTGTTACTGGCAACTTTGAAACAGAACTTTGAGGTAATGGAATATGTGTAAGGCTGTTTAAGCACTGAAAAGCATAACTGTAATTTATTACATCTACAGACAAAAGCTTGTTGCCTTTATAAATTCCATTCTAAGGCAGGGAACAGAAAAAACAAGCACAATTCTCCTCCTCGTTTGAGACTGTAGTCCTGTTATCAGAGATGCTTCTTTCTAATCCTTTCAACTGCCATTTGGTGCAGGTCTCAAAGGTCTAGTCGGAAATATTTTCTAAGAAAGAGATTGATTGAACAAAATGACTTAAGCCCTACATCATTTGTCATACAGTGAATATCGAAAATAGCTGATCTACTAGCTGAGCTGGTAGATCTGCAATCTATATATTCTTAAAATTTAGATTTTTATTTTACTTTTTTGAAAAATGTCCCTATGACATGCCCAAAATATCAGGTTGAAAGTGATTCACTGCAGTGAGGTTTAGTCAGCGACAGCATTGATTCAGGTAACTAGCATAAGTTATTCAGGTAAGTTCAGTTAAGTTTTAATGACTTTGGAGAAAACTTAAACATATCTCTCCTCTCTCTCTGCCCTTAGTTTCACTACACCGATCTGAAATAAAGCATAACTGCCAAAAAACTAAAAGAAAGAAAGTAAATTACTAATTTATTCAGGAAATCAGTAAAGGGATACAAAAATATATCCTTCCCCATTCTGTAACGGATCAGTTCCCTGCTTAGACATACCACTTGGAAAGTCAGTCAGATCTGTACAAGAGGCAATAGATCAAACTGAGTTGCTGAATATAAAATAACCAATACAGGCTTTTCCCCCCATGTTTCACAACAAAACTCATGGCCAAGGACAACAAACAATTTCTGGAAAACATCAGGGAAAGAAGAACATTGCTGTTGATCCAGTTCAGAAGTAATTCATTACACCACAGCTGCTCCACAGTTATAAGCCTGCTGTGGTTGCATGGAAGTCAAGCATCACTTTAATGCCACGCTACATCACCCTCTGCCCAGTCAAGCATCACTTTAATGCCACACTGCATCGCTCTCTGCCCAGGAAGGGACTCACAGCAGTGTTGCCATGTCCGCTTATTGTAAGCGACTGCAGGCTTATTTTTCTGTAAAGTTGCTTGTAAATATTGGTAGTTGCGGGTTGCGTTTTTTTGGGCTTGTTTCTAAAGTGTAATTGCTTATTTTGGGCTTGAGTGTCCACATTTTTTTATTATTATTATTTAAACATGTGGTTCTCAAATATTTTCATGTCATGGACCCCCAAATTAATATGTATTTGTCCCCAACTCTGATCTGAAAATGTTTTGTGCCAGGGAGCCCCCGTACCAGATTTGGTATGGGGGGAATCTTCTAAATATTCCACATTTTATTTCAAGATTTTGTGAAAATAGCAGCTGTTTTCAAATAACCGATGCATATAGGTTTAAAGTGCTCATGTGGTCTATAGTCGCTTCTTGTTTTCATAGACCTGGTTGCTTGTTTCTCTCGCAAGATCTGGCAACACTGACTCACGGTAGCAGCAGTGATCCCGGGGAAGAGCCTGAGCAGACCCACGTTCCGGTTCAGCTCTGTGCTCACGTGGAACTTTGCGGTAGTGTTGGCCCTCCACACTGTGTCCCAGTTGACTGCAGGATAGATGGAGAGAACAGTTCAACGAAAGGCAACACCCCCACCTCTACTGAGTGTGCATCTCTAGAGACTAAATGAAGTTGGCACCAAGGTTGTTATAGTTTTGAAATTTTCACTCATTTTTATTTCATTTTGACTTCATGATTTCAATAGATTTGATTGGTTTTTCAAGCTAGTTTGATAGTTTTGTTTTTATTTTGTGAAAAGTGTTAGTTTTAGTTTTTTATTGTAATATGGGGTAGTTTTTTTATTTTGAGTAGCCAATTATTTAAAAAAAAAATATTCTTCCCCATTTAGTCGTTAAAAGAAAAATATTGGATACTGAAGTCTAAAACTAAGGAAATCTTCTCTATGATTTTTCTTAATTTCTTTTTGTGAACACAATAACGTTTCAGTTAGCTATTGTTTTTGTAAAGCCTCATTTTTTTCTTCTATTTGAGTTCTTTTCAATTCTAGTTTTGTTATTTAGTTTAGTTAACTATAATAACCTTGGTTGGCACACAACAACAGAACAGAACCCATTCCCACCCCTTGGTTACTTGTGATATCCACTTCGGCGTTGGCTAGTGGGGCCAGGTTAGGAGAATTGAAGGCATTGAAGCTCCCTGCATCCACCTTGGTCACACGATTTCCCCTGTACAGTTTGTTATAGAAATACAGGCAGACCTGAAGACAGACAGACACATGACAATGATATCTCATTCCATGCACAAAACATTGACCCGTTACACCTACACTTGTTATACCTTTCAAGCTTGGAATGTGGCTTACTCATAGTTTGTGTATTTTATGTTTTAACTGTATTTATGGGACCGCAATGGAAATAAGCCTCTGGGCTTTCTTGTGCCATCCCTTTGACTATAAATGTGCATGTTTTTGTTTGTACATATGCTTGTTGTCAATAAATAAATCAATCAATCAATACTAAATATGAATTGTTGCAGCTATAATGTTCCAAAAGGCCTTGATGTACCAAGTAATGTATAATAATTAACAAAAAAGAACAGCACGAAGTTATTGTTCAGAATCATCCATGATTTCACTTTCACTCCCTTTCACAAATCCAATCTCAAAGGCTCATGATCACCACATATCAACATGATCCAAGAGCACGCAGGTGATCCGCATTTCAAGCGGCAGCCCAATTCACTCACCTCAGGAATGACAAACTGTCCAGCGATCAACAGCGCCCCCAGCAGGTTGTCTCTGCCGTCGTTCCTCATCTCGTAGATTGGCACCTGAAAAAACAGGCCTTTATCTTATCAGCAGGCTCTTATCTTTAAACAGAGGGCAATAAACGATTATAGATCCAATGAAAAGATTTAGCTTGTCTGCCCTGTGAAGAGAGCCGCTCTCACCTGTGAGCCAGTGAGGATGATTGGCTTCCCCAGGTTCTCACACATGAAGGAGAGGGCAGACGCCGTGTACGCCATGGTGTCTGTGCCATGGAGGATCACAAAACCATCATAGTTCTCATAGTTTTTCTGCAGCCAAATACCACACACGAGACACCACATTATGGATTATGGAATATTTCACATGCACAATGACAACCAAATAAAGAATGTTGATGAAAAATTGCCTGTTGATGAAATGTAAATGGTTTCTTGATTTAGTGACAACATGCTTTATAATATAATAACTAAGGCAGGGCATGTTAATGTTGGAGCTATGGAGTGTAAAATGCAATTAGTACCTCAATATCCTTTCCAAGTCTGCCCCAGTCATCTGTTGTCATGTTGCAGGAGTCCAGCAAAGGGCAGTACTCCATAATAGAGTACACTATCCGTTTGTTGTTTTTATGCAGCCTGGATTAAGAAACAAGAATCAATATAAGTTCCAAACATTTTATGATTTATACATCTTATTTTATTTTGATTTGATGTTATTTCAATTTAAATCATTTCTAAGGATACTAGTATACTGATGTAGTGGGGTTTGAGATGGTGGAAGAGCCTTTATGTGTATGTCCTTGTTTATATGTTTTCGTTCTGTGGTGTTTTCTGGTTTGTTTTTCTTGTTTTCTGTTGTGCTTTGAGGACCCCCTCGAAAATGAGATGCTGCATCTCAAGGGGCTTATCCTCCAGTGAAATTTCAAATAAATAGAGTAACCCACAAATACACAGGACAAACACTGCAAAAATAATTGTATGCATTCAGTCACAGCCAGTGCAGACGTTTTACTCTCAGACGCATTAACAACACAGCGTTAAGCAAATGACCCTATTACAACAAAACAAAAATGTTAATCACTTTTGTCTTGACTATGTTCACTTAATAGAGTTGGATCAGGTTACGTTTAAATTAGAGGAACAGCGCCGAGAGAAGATAATAAGCAAGTGAAGCGGGGAATCCTAAAAAGCAAGCTGACTTTATGAAGCGAGACAAAGTCTATTTAGCTGGGCCTTCTGTTTCAGCAGCAGGGTGCCAGAACCTGTTTCAACCCACGGATAGAGAATGATGTGTGAGGTGGGAGAAGGGAGGGGCATAGTTTACTTAAGTCAGGGACAACAATACAGCTCTTTCAACTGCAGTATATTCCCGTTCCTCAGTAAGGCGCCAGTGTTGTGTGGACCATTATGACACTGTATTATAAATACAGGGTAAGCCAAAAGACAGAAGGTGGCTCATGTGTGCTTCAGGATTGCTATGACTGGCTATGTTCAGACTGGCAACCCAAATCAAGTTTTTTGACAGATCCATACTGTAATCAGATTGGTTGTCAAATCTGAACAGCAACAGAAAATGTTTTTTTTTGCTAATCAGATTTGAGCCACATTCCTAGGTGGTTTGATATACCATTCAAATCTGTTTCCTGAATATGTGTCTCAGTCTGGACAAAGACACGGGAGCCTGAATGCCTGATTTACTTCTTTGTATGACGTGTCACTCGTCGAAAATAGTCGATCTACAAGCTTGCAACGAGTCGCACAGAGCATGTCGTTACCACAGCAACCAGTGCAGATAGGCTGTGATTTATGCCTGAAGAATAAACAAGTCTGATCTGATCACTGATCGACAGTCAGTCCTAAAAATCTAATTTGAGAAAATAAATCCGATTGCCTACAGTCTGAACAAAGCCTTTGACCTACAGTAGCATTCTTGTCCAAATAAAAGATGGGTCAACTGAGGTTGGGGCAAGAACCCATGTTTCCTTTTCATTCCAATTATATGAGGAGAAGCTCATACTGAGCTCAAATGTATTACATATTTATACCCCTTTTAAGTGGAGTTTAAGTTGGGTGCCCGGTTATGCCGCCTGCGTCTCTCTCCTAATAATAAAAAAAAGAGCGTGCCTGGCTAAGCAGCTGTGAAAAGATCTTCTTTTTTAATCTCCCTTTTTAAAGATACACCCCCCCCCCCCGCATTATCATAGGTCTGCTTCTCAAAATGGAGATGGGACTGAATAGAACAGCAGGGGGAATCGAGCAGGCGAGCCCCTGTCTTTCTAACCAGCAGCCTGCAGACACTTCTAATTAGCCCTCGGTCCACGTGCAACCCTTGAACATATGTTGTTGATAATCTTAAAGCCCAAGTGCCACAAGAAACAATATTCAAATCACCAATTATTCACAATGTAGCCTTAGGTATAGCAGGGCATGGCATTAGCATAGCAACGTTAAGATGCCTCAAAGCAGCTAGAAATTAAAGTAAAGGGGAAATAAAGGTTGGAGGGTAGGGGGGGGAAAGAGCCCTGTGGCTTGCCTCTCAATATTGTATGAATACAGCTTTTCAATAAATCAATAAACTAATTGCCTCCTTAGAAGGAAGTATTCAAAATAGGCTAAGCAGATGCATAGTATAAGGAGCAGACCTATTAAACTTGCATATGAATCCGTTTCAGAATGATAGTAATATGGTATCAAGTCAGTTTTGTAGAACAAATATTAAATCACAAATCAAACACTACACGTTAGTAAAACGATATGCACACTTGTAAAACATATTAGTTTGAGTGCCATTAGTAATATTAGTTTTGTGAAAGCTTGATCATAGCTGAAGGTGTCTGATTCTGCAAAATAGGACATGGGATTTAGTGAGGACCTTCCAATTTACTTGTAAAAACGTCAAATAGGGTGATGTTTTAGGTAAACAACCTGAGAAACCCCAGTGAGATTAGAGGGACTACGAACGTACACAGTGAAATCCTGACTGTTAGCTTAACTCTGAGTGCAAAATAATTTTACACTCAAGAGTTAAGCAAACACTCAGGATTGTGTTGTGTAGTGAGAGGGTCAAAGGCTGTCAAATAATGTCACTTCTCCAAGCCAAGTACAACTGGGGTCAGTCAACAACAGTGACCCCAAGGCGGCCGCTCTATTACTCAACCGCACAAAGTCTTGTTCAAAACAGACAAGCTGTGTGCCTGGTGTGTGGACCCTTTATTTATTATATAACTCACCCAACCCTCCCCCTTTTGAGGATCTCTTGATCCTAATCTAGATGTTGGGGTGAAGGGGCTCTGTGGAGATTATGCTCCAGGGAGTGTACGCTAAAAGACCCCAGAGTGAAAACTGCTCAGACGTTTGAGAGAGGGAGTCCTGGCTACTGGACACTTCTTGGGCCTGACCAGTCAGGAGTCCATGGTATGACGCTGTCAGTGTCGTACGACAAAGTATAATCAGGCATCACTGTGAACACAGCATATGCACCAGGAGTGAGATAACAGGTATCAAAACACTGTGATGAAGGCCATGTTGCTGAAAAGCATCTGAGCTTTTTAAACTGATCCATTTAGAAGATGTCAGTTCAACAATATTCATTTTAACTGTTAATTGCTTGAGTGTCTTGGTTTGTGCTTTTCTTCTTTTTTTTTTCTTGTCATTTCTGTTGCACCAAATATTTTTCAGTGTATCCAGAGAGCACTCGTCTCTCCACTTTTGGGTATCAAAACCCACTGGAGCGCAGAATTCAAATAAAAAATTAGTTTTACATTAAATTAAAAGCCTCAATCTTGCCGGTACGATGGGACAATTCCTTTTTCCTAGGATGGTTTGAAGCAACTGGCGCTTGTTTTTAATTTTAACCAAACTAAACTCAATCCATTCGAGACTAAGTCCACACGTACATGGGTATTTAAAAAAACTGTTTGTTTGCGTCTACACGAGCACGTTTAACCCATTTAGACCCGAGGCCAATTTTAAAAACGCCTTCTAAGTCCTAACCTAAGTTTTCAGAAAGTCTTCTACTTTCTATTCAAAAAATTGTTGCTATATACATGGCAACATCTAAAATGACACAGATGCTTTCCCGGTTTTAAAGGTATAACAACGTGTAGGCTTTCCCGGCCTTAATTGTCTGAAAGACTAAAAACGCAGCCATCATCGCAAGACTGTCTATTGACAGCCAGTCAACAACTGCCTCAGTGCAAACGTGATTTACAATTTAGGCATTTAGCAGACAGTAAGGAAAACACGAGGTAATACAAGAAATGCATAGAAATAGTGCAAATAGAACTTTGCATAAGCCTGCAAGGTCATCAAGGATAGGGCAAGTGCTACGGGCTAAGGTGGAGTCTGAAGAAGTGAGTCTTCAGACTACGGCGGAAGATTGGGAGTGAGTCTGCAGTTCTAACTGCAATGGGGAGTTTGTTCCACAGTTTGGGAGCCAGAAGGGAGAAGAGATAGGCTTTGAAGATAAGGGAGTGCCATACCTTTGGTTGCTTTGTAGGCCAACAGCAGTGTTTTGTACTCTGTGTGGGGAGTAACTGGGAGCCAAGGGAGTGAGCGGAGAAGGGGGGAGACATGTGAACATTTTGGCTGGTTGAAGACCAAGCGTGCTGCAGCATTTTGGATCTGCGTCATTTTGTTCATACAGAAAGAAATTCGATAGTAACAGAACATCTCTAGGCAAGTGCTACGTGGATTCAACATGCAATGACAGCGGGGAATATTAAATAAATTATAAACGCCCACTGCAATTATGCTTAGAATGTGAGAAACGTCCACACAGAAACACAAATACAGCGAATTTTCAAAAAAGGTTCATTTTCAGGGGACAAAAAAACGTTTGCGTGTGGACGAACCCCCTCAAACTCATAAAAAAAGCTGCGTTTTAAAAAACAATACTGTATACTGTACGTGTGGCCAGAGTATGGAGCAAAACGAGGTCACCATTGTACCTACACTCGTTTTTTTCCTAGGAAAATAACACCTGCAACTCCTCACAAGCTAAACCTCCTAGGAGCAATGATGGAAATGGTTTAGATATGTCAGGGTTATCTATTGAGGCTGGTCCTGTGCCAGTCATGATAAGCAGCTACCGGTAGCTCGTTGACAGCCACAGTGGTGAGGGCAGAGGAATAGACATAACCTGTCCCATGTCAACCTGCAGCTCTACTGTTATTGCATCCCTTCTTCTGGTCCCCTCCTCCCACTGTCAGAGGTGACAGTCGCAGTCCTTCCTGCCAGCCAAGCAACCCCCTTACGTTTAAATGCAGGGAAAGCACGGTTATTAAAGCACTCTCATGCACAGTGCAGACACACAGTATGCTACCAGTACTACACAGACCCGTGAAATAGCTGGTCAGCATGGAACGTTGGCTTCCTGTCAAGGCAACACAAGCAGTTAAGAGTGCTGCCACTCTGGGAAGAACAGCAAGGCAGGGTTTTATTTCATCTCTTCCTTTTGGATTGTATCATGACAATCCCAATCCCACTGGCAGGTTTAAGCCAGTTATTCAGAACAAACATTACCTACTAGTCAAAAACAAAAACAGAGCCTATATTTCCCTCTTTTCACAGAGATCTACATATTAACTTTAATATTGAAATAATTTAGGACTGACAAATTCATACTGAACACAAGGGTAGCCTATCTGTCTATCAACTGATTTACAATTATAAAATACTGGCTAAACGGTAGACAAGTAGTCTAAAACAGCTACTGGAATGTGTTAGGCGTCTCGTTAACATTACTGATGTATTACATAATTATAAATGTATTCCACTGCAGTATTGCATGCATGATGTAACTTGTAACTCCAGTTTTAGTATTTGACACATTTTCTTAATTCAAAGTGAGATGTTATTTTGGCGTAAGATGTAAAGTTTCCAGCACCAACCAAAGCTTTGCAGTTTGTTGATCCGGTCTGGGTCTAGAGCGTATATGGAGAGGTCTGTGTATATTTACTGTATGTGTGTATGCAAATTACTGGATAGTACATTAGGTGAGCTCTAGACCAGATCAGAGCACTGAGCAGTAAAAAGAAACCAGGCTTTCCACAGGTACTGCAGAAAGCCTGGTGTTGCAGGGTTATGGCTGTCCCTGGAATGAGTAATGACCTCACTTCCTGTTCTTTTACTTCCAGTCAAACGGTAATTGTAGCTATCACGTGACATAAGTGGCCTTGAGACCCAACGGTTCCTGAGCCATGTGGCCCTGCCATCACATAGATAATCACATATTTTCAATGTGTTTATCTATTTCCCGTTGTCATTAAAGTAAAGACAAACATTGCAAGTGATGAATACACACTCCAAGGTCATGTTGGCCAGGGGGTTAGTGGCTATTGAAGTTACACCGGATGATCATACTGAATATTTACAAATTAATGTTAAATATCATTAGCACATGAAATGTAACTTAAATATTCAAATTTCAATCTGCTCCCTATATGATGTGAAATGTTCACACTTAAACAATCTGAAAAGAAACAATATTCCTGTAAAGAAAATTTGGGGAGTTACAAGGCTTTCACCAAAAGTTACAAAATGAAATAACAGCAGTGACTAGTTATGACTGGAAATAATACAATAGTTGATAACAGCAGAATACAATAATGATAATTTGTAGAAATGTGGCAACTGGGTCAGGTGGTTGAATGGTTTTACTTACGGAAGGACCAAGATGTTTTCTGGTTCGTCATAGTACTCATACATGGATGTCTGCTGGGCATACTGTTCATCATGGAGGATAGGAAGCTTGCGTAGGTTCTCCACAAAAGCATTGGCTTTTGGGGCCAACACTGTGGGTCACAGTAACACAAGAGGATCAGTGTGATTTTATTTCCATTTCCTTTGTACCATCAGTACAGTTACTGGTATTATAAATTGTATTCCCCTGGAACTTAACACCACACATCAGTCTCATACTGAACCCTAGTGGTAAAATTGAGCATATGGTGGAGATCACTCAGAAGTCCATTCAATTTACCAATAAACCTTTATGTATCTTGGCTGCTGTAACAACTTAATTTCTTCCTGTGGGATGAATAAAGTGCAATCTAATCTAATCAGATAAATGATACAGTTTTCATTCAGTGTTTCCACTTCCTTCTGCACAACATACTATTAACCCAGGCACAACAAACTTGAACACAATGAATTCAAGCCACAAACATTACTGCCAAGTCACATTCTGAATTCTGAATATGAGCCATGGGGAAACTCTCCATGACTCGAACCATGAATGAGAGATGAGACGTGGCAGCTGGGAAGACATTTGAGCGCTGGCCCTGGAATAGACGTCACCTGACAGACTTTCTAAATTTAGGATCCACAAAGATTGTGTTTCTACAAGCACAATCTTTGACCTTACACAATGAAAATCAGACAATTCAATATTAACTTTTTCAATCATCAGAAGATAGCCTA
Organism: Gymnoscopelus braueri; assembly: GCF_963280865.1. Lineage (NCBI taxonomy): Eukaryota > Metazoa > Chordata > Actinopteri > Myctophiformes > Myctophidae > Gymnoscopelus > Gymnoscopelus braueri. The sequence continues at coordinate 19,323,649 of NC_137621.1, read as the reverse complement.
ACATTGACTTGGAATGTAACATTCCCAGGCTACCTGCATTCTTATTTCCTTAAGTTCACCAAATACTTGATCAATTAACACATTTCACTTAGTTTTCACCTACAAAATATTCAAACTGCCTCACTCCTTTTTACTGAAGTGCAAAATGACAATGTTTACTTAATGGTGGCCTCAGGGTACGGATAAGTAAACAACCATGGGACAACTCCAGCCTCATGTCAAAAGTTATAACGAGTATCTCGTTCAGTGCAAATGTAAAAGAATGGTGAGTGACCTTGGGGAGTACTGTAATGGTAATGTTTTTAACATTGTGTGTAGTGAACCACTTTTCGCTCAAGATGTTGCACAATCGCTCACCTGTGTGACCTCCTAGTTACTCATTGAGAGAGGGGGGAGAGAGAGAGAGAGAGAATTGCTTCTGTGATTTTTGCCATGCAATGTCATCATGATGATTACTTTATCCATGGCAAACTTTCTTGTCCACACACAGTCGCTGGTGGATTACAGAATGCACCTGTCCTCGGACTATTCCAAAACCAGATAGCATTACATAACATTGGACAGGACCCCTGAATGAAGGCTGGTGTGTGTCCTGTCCTGCCAAAATGCCTGGTAGTGTAAACTGTAAAGTCACATCTGAGCCAGAGTCAGAAGATAGATTACACAGACCAAAAGGTGGATAGTAGTACATAAAATTGCATTTGTTGTGCAAAAATGTGCCTGTTCGGTTAGCCCTACCTAGCCCTAGAATGGCTGTGATTTTACATACATTTCATGTATTCCAAATATTTGGAATACATGAAATGTATGGAATACATCATGAAATGTATGTAATATCACAGCCATTCTAGGGCTAACAGAGACCATAACCGTTACAGAAATATACCTTTAATTACCTACCTCAAATATAGTATTGTAATAGAGTTATTACTACTAATCTTGCAAACATATTTAGCATATTGCCTTAGATGTTTCATTATCTGCCTTGTTAGCCCTAGAATGTCTGTGATCTTACATACATTTCATGTATTCCAAATATTTGGAATACATGAAATGCTATGTAAGATCACAGACATTCTAGGGCTACTGCCCTGTCTGATGTTCGTGTCTTATCAAGTCAGAAAAGGCTGCTATGAGTCATCTCGCATTCCCCAGCAGCAACCCAAAAAATATATATAGCCTACAATCAAATTAAAAAATAAAACTCAAGAAAACAATAAATAACGCTACCGTTATCACGGAGGGTCATTCCGATCGTCCCCCCGGTGTTGATGACAAGGACTCTTGCCTCGGCACAAGGAGAGATGATGGATTCTACGGAGTCGTTGAGATTAGTGCAGCTCGACAACTTTCTTCTCCGGGCCGAGACATTCCCACGGTTTAGGTTGGTCTGCGACGCGGAGCTGGTGAACAACTCCGACGGGTGGTGCTCGATGTGGTTCAACTTCGGATGGGACAGCGCTCGGGCCAGGGATGTCATGTTTTCGGAGACCGAGGAGGGATTTGAGATGGAGCGCTTCCATTCCGCCATGATAATAACAACCGTGACACCGCACTGTCGCTTTAAAACGTGGTGGTCAAAACACAGTGATCTTTTAAAGGGCTAGAGGCCATACCAGGTACATCCTAAAACTAAGCGCATTTTATCTAAGCGCCTCCTACATTAATGAGCAGTACATTGAGCAGCTGACTGCACATTGCTTCGCTTGTGTGTAAAAAGGTTTGTTGTGTTTTGTGACACATTACGCGTTTTAGCCCCACGTGCTCCCGCGCCAGGATGAAGATGCACTGCACAAGCGCAGGGGGTATGATGACGCAAGACGGACACACAGGATGCTGCTGGTGGGTGGGCGTGGCTGCACGTCACCGCCACCGAACGGAAACCTTGATTGTAAAGTTGAAAATGGAACAATGAAAGTTGAAAATGTTGACATGTATTACACTTTAAGGTTAGTCCACACCAATGCAACTCCTTGCAATACTTGCAACCATTATCCCCAACAATGGCAGTGCAAGGAGTTGCATTGGTGCGGTCTGGCCTTTAGGAACGTTGAAGGCCTATGTTGTAAGACATCCTTTCAGTTGTTGGGGTCCAATGCACTGTATACACAATTAATTGAGATGTGATGTGATAGCCAATTTATTAATTATTATTATTATTATTATTATTATTAATAATAATAATGTCCCTGCCAGGCAGAGATATTGCTTTCACCCCTGTCTGTTTGTTCACAGCTACACAGCAAACAACTAGGGCCAAGTAACTAGGGCCTAGGGCCTAGCAATAGTAACTAGGGCCTAGGGCCTAGCAATAGTAACTAGGGCCTAGCCAGGCAAATGAAGACCAATTCCTGAATAGCCTATTTTTCAAATCCGTCAATGACAACTGTCATTTTTGTGAATAGAGTCCCTGATGGATATGTTTTGTGGACCAGATTGATATGATCTAGAAATATCAATCTAACCAGTCAAATCACTATAGTGGTGTCTTTTTGGGCCTATACTTCAGTTTGTTAAACATGCCTTTTGTAACTCTACTATACTTTCCCTACCAAGGCCATGTAGCTGGCTCCATATTCGCTATCTGGTGCCGGCTCCATATGTTTCCAATCAGTAAGAACATGTCTTGGTCAACGCTTTGTGATAAAATGTCAAATGACCTGTATCTCTGTACGATGACCTATATCTCTGCATGACCTGACATCTTCACTAATTTACTCTGTCAGCTGTCACCCTGTCACAGATAAACCTGCCACATGTCCTATGATATCGAAGGAATAACTTGTTTATGGAACCCTAAGTTGTACACAAGGACACTATAAGATGAACAACAACTTATTATGATGACACCCTGATGCCTGACAGCTCATCAGATATGATCTGACGTCTGAGGGTCTTAACCAATCGTTAGGATCCACCTCATATCTGATGTCCGGACTCCAACTTGTGTATAAATACTATTGCCTGTATTTGTAACATTAGTGTGTGATTATTATTCTTATCTGTAACTTGTACTGTCCTCGTGAGCACGCTCTGAGCAATACAGAATTGTTTCATCCTTGGACTTTCATCCGTTCTTGTCTGACTCTCATTTCTTTATGTCGACTGGTCAATTCTTGGGGTCTTAGAACGAACGAAAACCATCTCTTCATCTTTCTTAGGCTCTGCCCTATTTATAGGGTACTTATTTAACCCTATCAGTCCCTCCAGAGGTAAATGGAAGGCTCACCCCAAAACACACTCGCCCCCATTTTTTGTTACAACAAATCTCTTTGGTTACAACATTTACATCACTCCTGCCCCTCTGGCTCATGGGATGGGATACCAGACAGTAGGCTACTAGTCAATTGCAGGTATGCAATATGCCAGCACAATCCAAGGTTCCACATTGAAATGCCAATTCGTCAAAATTGCATTGTAGTTCATAATTTATGCATGTAAAAATATATTATAATAATCAGCGGGACCCTTACTCACACCATCATTGTCCTTGTGAAGTAGTTTGAATTGGTGACAACGATTATAAGATCACTATGCCCGTTTAGAGACAAGGCTGCTATACACTGCCCACTGCACAATCTGGCAGAGATATCAATCAGAAATTGTGCATTACAGAACATGTTGAATGGCAGAAATCTGACAGAAAGATCAGATGGAGAAAGGTAGAAAAAAAGGAGTATGAGAAACAAACTCATACTAATGAGTATCCCTAAACAAACTAGTAAGGCTACTTCTTGGCCATCACAAAACCCATCTAACCCCTGCTCATTTTGCTAGGATTGGATGGCTTAGGGTTGAGGACAGAGTACAACAACTTACAATGGGCCTGGTCTTCAAGATACACCACAACATTGGAATCCCCCTGTATTTGTCAAAATACTTCCAAAACGTTAATGAAGTCCACGATCATAACACCAGAGGCAGCTCCACGAATCCTGTTCAACCCAGATTTGGCTCAACAAAGGGAATGAACTCGTTCTCATGCTATTCAACAAAAATGTGGAATGCCCTACCAAAAGGAGTAAAGGAGTGTAAAACCCTACTCACTTTCAAAACTGCCCTAAAGATTCACCTTCAGGAGGCTGCAATTCGAAAATGGACCCTGTCTAAGTCTTAACCCACCCCACCCCCAACCCCCCCCTGATTTTTCTCTTCTCTTGTACATAGTTTTCACTCTTCATACCAGTAACCTGTGAGCTGATTGTATGACGTTCTGTATAGTAGTGTGTATATCTGTCTGTCTCTTATATGTCCTCATGATTTGTGTGCATGGGGATCTCATTTTAAACAAGCTTAGTGCTTTATGAGTCTTCCAGTTTAGTAGACCCTGTATTGTGAATTTGTACTTCCATGTACTGTTGTTCTCATGTCTTACTAAATAAAGTACATCAATCAATCAATCAATCAGAGAGGGAGGAAGACAGGAGTAGATGATTTAACAACTGATAATCACTTGCCGCGCTACTCTTTTATGGCTGTTGGTAGAAATTTCACTAATGACTATGTCAAGTCAACAAACTCAACAAAGGCTATACATAATAGTAATTTAGGATTGGGTTATGTTTAATGTATTCATCACCAAGCTGCTGCAGAGAGGTAAAGATGGGCCTTAAGCTAAGAAAATAGAAATGCAATTTTGTGCATTAAAAAAACAGAGATTTTACAAAAGAAATAAGCTAATTTTCACAGAAGTTGACAACTTTATATGCCAAAATTGTTTCCTGCCCTCAACTCAACTTATTGTCAACTAGTATTAACCCTTCCACCTCGAATGAATTAATGTTTAAAGGAATACAGCTTTTATTATCCTCAGTAGCCTGGGAAATAGTTATAGTCCAATCTCAGAAGTGAAAAACGTTTATAGCCTATAGTTTCTCGAAAAGACCCCCTAACACCCAGGTGGATTATTTTATGCTCTACTATCAACCACTGTTTGGTCATAATTTTGAAGCAGCAGCATCCTAAAGAACACTTATTTGTTGTCACTACTGCCCAGTGTCCTCATTTAAACATGGAACATTGTAGGCAGGTGAGTGAGATCATTTTTCTTAACCACAGAAAGTTTCACCCCACTCCTCACTGGGGAAAAAAACTCCCCAAGAGGATAATTGCAAACCAAAGCCATTTTTGAAACTTAATTGCTGGGTCTAACCTTCCATATTTGTTGCAAGAATCAAGTATCAATGTTGTCACTTCCCCCCTTTTGTTCTTTCAATCTGTTCATCATAATAATCATATAATTGGTATAGAGGCAATAACAAACAATTTTAAGAATATATTTTTTTCTGTCAAATATTTCATATCGTTCTAAAGACAGAAAAGTATTTGCATTTAAATGCTCCATCATGCTGGAACAAAGTAAAGTTAATATTTAAAGAGACTTCTAATATTCGAGCACAGCATTCCCACTTATAGTGCTTTTCCACAGCATATTCCTGGCTTGGCATGCCACATCTCTACCTTAATTTTTTTGCATTTCCATTAGTACCTGGTGCCAGGTACCAGGTACTTGGAGGTACCATTTAGAGTTTTGCATTAAGCTGGGTGTTTAGAAGAATCATAATCATTTCTTTTGTAGTCTGCTATAACACCAGTGAACTAATCACAAAGGATTTAAATTAGAATTGTTGTATTTAACTTTGTCATTAATATTGCATTTCCAAATTGTGTTTGTGAGGGAAAGACTACAAAAGCTGACACTAATGTTGACTCGATTAGTTGGTTTCTATAATTAAAGAAACCGTTTAAGGAGGCAAAGTGAATTAAACCCGGTTTGTGAAACATTAATGATTGGCCACTCACACAGCGTCTTATATACTGTGCAGTGGTTTCAGTCATCTGAACTCAGCTGTAAATATTTGATAGGCAAAAGTCTGTCATTGTCACTTCTTTTCTCAACACACAACAAGGTCTAACTCGCTGTATGGCCAGAGACCCCTGCAAAGCCCTGATAGACAAAATAATGGACCATCATTGAAGCAATCTTGCATTTCAGCACAATAAAAAGCTCTGGGGTTAAACAATCAAACCTTGATTAACATCTCCAGCCTGTAATGAACAGATGATTAAATTGTTTGACCCTGCACATAGTGGCAGTAAATCCTGAGTGCAGTAAATAAAGATTATTAATGTAACGGATCCCACGACTGCCCAAATGAACACGGTTCATGGCATTGGATAACATGTTGAGAGAGAGAGAGAGAGAGAGAGACTCCCACCGTGGCAAGAGACATATCTTTTTACTTTGGACATTCTTTGTGGGACCAGATGTATGAGTATATGCCCCAACCTTGGAGAGTGAGCATTAACATCGAATGCACAATTCAATCTCTGGTGAGTCTAAATTGTCAATAGCCATGATCTGAAACATCTCAGACATTTGAGAGGGATTATATTTTAAATGTGTGACTTTGACATAGATTATTTTTATGGTATTTGTCAAAAATGTAATAATAATGCATAAAACAAAAGGGTATGGTTGTATTATGGATTATACTGTGGAGAAAATGTATTTATTTTGTTAGAGCTTTAGAATTCTTCCACTGAGTGGCAACTGATCCTTCAACTAATCTATAATGTTCCCATCTGGGAGGTGCGAGTCAATGCAGATGTCAGAGGTTGTCACAAAACATGGATTAAACAGGTACCAGATCCAACAGCACAGGGAACAGCTTCGCAGTCTGGAGTTGGAACACAAGTACCATATGAAAGAAATTGAGTTGCAGAAGATCCCTTACCACAGGACTCTGAGGAAATTGAAGTCTGACTGCTCCAACTCGTCCATGAATTTCAGGCCAAAGACTCGATGTAGCTCAACTCTACCACTCATCTGCCATGCACAGACAGCAGGAGGGAGTAGCAGTGTCCAAATGAAGATATCTGTAGACTGTAAGAGACGTATCCCTGACCTACCCTACCTGGAACCAGACAGTCTGAAGCTGAACATGAAACATGATGTTAATACAGGGACAGGCATACAGCATAGAGTTAATAAGTTAATGGGACAACAGCCCTCATGGGTGACTTTGACATTTTCAGATATCAAATACAGACACATGACAATGATTCAGACTGTTGAACCATTCAGAAAATGGCAACACTTGCTTTTATCCACACATTTTCTTGAGCTGCCTGGTTTTTTTTGCCAACAGCAATGCAACTTGTCAACTGTGAACACCTAAAAGTGTGTGGTTACCAGTCAGTCATCACTAGCACAGAAGTTTGAGAAGATTGACGAGGCAGAATCGAGCATTGGTACAGAAATGTCTGACAATAATGGCCATGAAAACAGGAGTTACTTGGGAAGCTGCAGACAAGGTAGATTAATGATTACAATGTACTGTATGTACCACAAGGTGGTGGTATTGCCCTTTACTTATCTAATAAGAGATGGCTTTATTAGTGTACATAAAGTATCTCTGATGTTTGACAGTTCTATATATACTTTAACCACTTGATGTATTTGTATTATTCACAGTCAATATACATATTTTTTTTAATTGAGAATAACTGAATTTCTACCCTGCATTTATAGAATATAAAGCTATTCCATGCATAAAATGTTATAAATAATAACTAATAAAATGACAAGAGAAATACGTTTTTTGTGATATTATTTATTGATTATATTTGATTATACTTGATTTAATTCAAATTTAACTCGCTTCAGAGTTCAGACAGAGCCCCACACTGATAATACCAAGGACAGGTCAGTGACGTCACAAAACAAACAAGTGTAGGGCACTAACATTCGTCACACCATCCTCTCCACACTTTTTTTTAAAAATGCGTCATTGTTGTAGAGTGAAGGCTCGAGCAGCGAGTCCTTTTGCGGTTCAGGTCAAAGGTCATGATCACCCTGAAGCACAGCTCCAGCCTCCAACCGGGGTTCTCTCATTTTGATTTTGATTATTATTACAAAACATACATTAACCACTTCAGCCCTACATACATTTCGCCCATTCGAAAATAGCCGATCTACAAGCTCACAATGAGTTGCGATGCGATGCATTGTGAGCTTGTAGATCTGCTATTTTCAAAAGATTTTACACATTTGAAAACTTGAAATGGGACATTCTGCATAATGAATACTTTTACTTTTGTACTTTAAGTATATTTTGATAATAACATTTTGTACTTTTACTCAAGTACATTTTTAATACGGGACTTCTACTTAAAATGTGAGCACAAAGGACCCCAATGGAAACAAGCCATAGTGCTTTCTTGGGTTTAAAATCCCTAATAACATACCTTGTATTGAACTGTACTTCCCCGTGCTTGTCTTTGCAAACTGTTAATAAAGTATTCAATCAATCAAAGTACTTTTTTCCACCACTGGAGTCTGGAGCTACCATCATAATACGACTGTCGGACTGTGTGTAAACCATTGCTTCTCAAACTTTTTCATGCCAGTGACCCCCAAATGTATATATATTTGGCCGGGGACCCCCATCTGAAAATATGTTGTGCCAGGGACTCCCAGAAGCAAAGATTTGTGTTAAAATGTTCGCTTTAAAAGAAATATATTCAAACATTTGCACAAATCTTCAAGATTTTTCAAAAATAGCAGATCTACAAGCTTGTATAGTATATCTGCTATTTTTGAATAGACAAAGTATAAGAGGTTAAAACTATTGTGATGCTATATTCACACATTACGCTGGGGACCCCCTGAAACCCCCTCAAGGACCCCTGGGGGTCCCCGGACCCCACTTTGAGAACCAATGGTGTAAACTACACGGATTTCATTTGGCCAGGCTCTGCGTGTATTTGGCGTATGGGTGACGTCAGCGAAGAATCCTTGGTATTCCGGGGAGTCGAGAGGAGGAAGTGGCGGTTGATGCAACTCCACACCTTTCCGGTGAACCAGCGCTGCGAGTGCGACCGTTGAACGGAGAAAAGACGGAGAAAAAAGCTGGGTGGAATTACCGAGAGAGAAGACGGGGGCAGACTGGAGGTAAATGTAAATAATACCCCTCTTGGACATAGCCTCGAGATAAACGTTTTGTAGTTAACCAACACATTGATCTTAAACAAACGATTAGTTGACGGCTAAGTTAGCCTGTGCTAGCCATTTTTTTTAGCTTGGGCTGGGAAGGCAACAAGCTAGCTAACGTTAGCTCTCGCTACCTATCATTGACGCTATCGTTAGCATTAGCCCGACTTGATATGTCTGACACTCCTCCCAAATCTCTCTTTGCAGGGGGACAAGGAGTGTGAATAAATGTGTTGCTGAGTCACCAAAGATCGTTTCGGATCACTCTCCCCCCTCAGAACGATTGAGTTACACGGGGCTTGATGGAATAGCCACATAAACATCGCTTTTCTCCTCCGGTGGTGCTGAACAGAACAAGGGCTGCCAGTCAGACACACACACAACCCACCAGGCAGCAGGAATCCAACACAAGGACCGCAGGCTTTTTCCGGGCCTTGCTGTGAACCGTCTCCAGACACGCCGCTTCCCCCTTGCAGACTGTTATTATCACCCCAGACTGTGTTATCTGATGCGGTTATAACGTGAAACTTAACTGTGCAACAACACAATGGACGTTCTGCAACATCTGTTACGAAGTTCATCATTGTATTGATCGTGCCATGTTCCATTTAGGCCCAGTGGTACTTTTGTGAACTTAAATGCCCCAACCTCCTTTAGCACAAGACTTCTTGAGAGTATTGTCGCGCTATACCAAATATTAACGTGTATTCTTATTTTTTTTCTGGCATTTTGCATGTCCTTGGCTGACAGTCATGCCCTTGCAACTAAACTTGTAGTCACATTTAAACGGTAACGTTCAAGTGAAGAAAAAAGTATTAGTTTAGGTGCCTGACATTTCTTTCTCTCATTAGAACAGAATATTTATGTACAGAGTTCAAAATGGGGAAAATGCTCTCGAAAATCTTTGGCAACAAGGAGATGAGAATATTGATGCTTGGACTTGATGCCGCTGGCAAGACCACAATTCTGTACAAACTGAAACTCGGACAGTCGGTCACTACTATTCCCACAGTTGGTTTCAACGTCGAGACTGTCACCTACAAAAATGTCAAGTTCAACGTCTGGGATGTAGGCGGCCAAGATAAGATCCGTCCTCTGTGGCGACACTACTACACCGGCACTCAAGGGTTAATTTTCGTTGTGGATTGCGCGGACAGGGATCGCATCGATGAGGCAAGGCAGGAACTTCACCGCATCATTAATGACCGAGAAATGAGGGATGCCATCATCTTGATTTTCGCCAATAAGCAAGACCTTCCAGATGCCATGAAGCCACATGAAATCCAAGAGAAACTCGGATTGACCCGCATCAGAGATAGGAATTGGTATGTTCAGCCTTCCTGTGCGACTACAGGCGATGGACTATATGAGGGGTTAACATGGCTAACCTCAAATTACAAATCTTAATGATTGAGTGATGACTGTTTTAGGTCAAAACTACAATAAAGTTGCAAGTAACGAATAACTTCTCAAATGATTATGGTAAAGAAAACGTTGATTATCTTCCATTTATTTTTAATACTATGTTTACCCCATGACTAATTTAACTGGGTTTCCTGGCTTAAAGTTTGCTTGTACTCAGTAGCAGGCCTAACCTATATCGCATTCATTATTTTGGGGCTTGCTTGATGGATATTAAAATTAATTGGTCTAAACGTTAAAGCCACAGATCACCACCTTTGCCTATTCTTTAGCCTGTTTTATATATTTTTTTCTAACAAACCTGGAGTTTTTATCTTTTCAACTTGAACTAAAGCTCCCCTCCCCATAGTTCTATGATTGTTGGGGTTGCTCTTAAACATGGGCCTGTTCTTTTTTTTCATGGAGAGAATGAGAGATCTGTAATGACAAGTAGCCAACTTTGAGGGACTAGAAAACATGTTTTAATACAATACTGTGATGCAAAGTATTTCTTCTTGATGGTATTATCACACATGCAAGAAACAAGGACAGTTTACACCATTGCATTGTCAACATTCTGCCTGGACATAAGAGCGGAAATGACTGACTGAAGACAGAATGTTTTGTTACCCACCCCTGGAAAACCCTTAGCGGAGGTGATTCCCCTTTATGTGGGCTATATAGTTAATTGATTGACAATTTTTGTGTCATGTCTTGATAACCTAATTGTGCTGAATACTCAACAAATAGGCCTCCAGTAACTTTAATATGCTTGTCAGGATGCATTATTAGTTATGGGTAACATTGATAGTCATGTAGTCAAGTTGACTCAGTCTTTCCAAAGGAATGTCATTCAGCTCGGAGCTCTCTCAACCTGCTACCACAATTGATACGTCTCAGCATTGGGACACTATATGATGGCATATTATCTGTAGCATGAGTACAGAAGTACAGTAACCCTACATCAAGAGTCCGTCTGTCACAGTCAGAAGGAGCCACTTACCAGTGAGATGTTGAAGACACCCTGTGGTGCATCTCCATACTATTTTGACTGGGGAACCATGTACAGAACAATGTCATTGTAATGTCTTATTAAAAAAAAGTGATTTAAAATCTGTTTTATTTTATTTACTCTAATAAGAACCTTTTAACATTGACAGTGCCCATTCCATTATATATATAGCCTACCTACAGCACAAAAGAAAACTATTCACATTAAGTCAAATTCGGCCAAAAGGACATAAATTATGCAAATGACATATGAATTACAGTTGAAAGAATTCTGTGAAAAGTGTTGGATAGAATGATTAAGGACCAAAGTAGAGGTTGTCCTAGTTCTTTGTTAGTCACATGCTTTATAGTTATGTTTTGCTGACTTTTGATAAAGGGTTTATGTCAGCGATCGAAAGGAGTTTCTGGTCTCGCTGGCACTGTGCTGCCTGCCAGTGAATGGGGAAAATTGTCCAAAACAGGAAGTGCAACTGCTGGTCTTTTTGGAACAACAGAGCCACATGATTTCTCGGGCGGGGGGCTGCTACACCAATTCTGAGATATACAGCTGTTAACAAATTTTGTATGCACTTTGGTGTGTTTAGTTGATGTGGAGTTGTCAGCTGTTACTTCCTGTCATTGCTTTTGTTTGCAACTGGCAGCAAAATCACCCCAAAACATTTTTTTCTTCTTTTTTTTTGTCCTTTTGAAGGATTCCACTGATAGTGTCTATTCAAACTGGCTTTCAACAGAGCTGCTATTGAGAAGTTAAATTATGTATTGTAAATTATGACTGCCAGGTTGCATGCAAAATGTAAATTATGTAACATATTCCATGAAATGTAATGTGTACAGTGAGTATATTAAGTGCTTTAAGAGCTGTTAGAATGTCCTAAAGGAGGCCTAGGCCTTCAGAACTATATTCAAGTTAGGTGAAAGGCAGGGGTCGATCAACATTCCAGTGTAAAATAAATGTTGCCCTACAGAAGGTGAGGTCGCCATCTCTTGGGATCTGTATTGATCCCTAGTTGTACTGTAGATTAAACCTTTTGTGAGGAGCACAGCAGAATCAACTAAGCTAACAAGTGGTAATGAGAAGTGTAACAAATAAGCACCCTCACCGTATACATTCCAAATGCCTTTATTGTTGTTGCTGAGAAGTAAGTAACATAATGACAAATTATTTTTGCAAAAGAGAATCAAGATTTATTTGCCACTAGTACTCATACAGGTACAAGCAGCAAAACGCAATTGTGTTAGGTCCTCAGAAATACTGTGCAACGTAATGATAAAAACTAAGATAAGAAGCCTTGTGAAGAGTTTCTATAGCAGCAGTAGTAGCAATATCAGCGTAACAAAAGAGAAATATATACTTATATAAATGTGCAAATAAGGCATAACCATGCGTATGTGCAGATACCTTGTAAATATACTATAGCCTAGCAGCAATAGCAACATGGATTTATAAAGGGTCAAAAGGTTTATAATAAGTCATTTGAAGTATTCTTGAATCTTGATACTTTTTTTAAACTGACCCTTCTCATTAAAGCTGATTAAGAACAGTAAAGGAGTGTTTGCAGATCTGACAAAGTCAGGATTGATGGTGATGGATGTGGGCAGACGCTGATGTTTCGGGCAACAGAAGATTAGTTTTATTCTGCAGCTTTCTGAGAATATTTCCTTTCAGACTGTACTTAAGGACACTGTGTCCTTTGTAACATTTTACACATTCACACAAAAACTGGCACAATGTAAACGATTCAAAAATAACACAGAGATTGTGCTGGATTGCTTTCAGATGAATGGGAAGAATTGCATTTCTGTTACGCATAGAAGAAGATATGGGTTATCCAAAGACAAACAGACACTGTTATCAGTGAGAACGTGTCGACATCCACAGACATTTAGCTTCATGATCACGGTGTCATGCACTGTGTGGAAAAGCTGGTGCTTAGCAAGCTGCTGCAGAGGCCTCAGGATGTTTGCTTTAGCACTACAGAGGTTTCCGTCAGACAGGTCAGGTGACATATAGACACATAGAGAAGATGTATGACAGCACACACACCCCACATGATACACTGATTTAAAATCGACAGAAGAGGAGTACCTGCTGATCTCTACCAATCCAATCCAAACACACACACACATGCACACTGCACTCCGTTATGTCTCTCATCTGCGCTAGTAACTGAACTTGGGCCAGGGTATGTGAACACATGCTTGCTGCAAGTTGGTCAAGAGCCACCATTAAGACATTGATTGCAGTTTAATTGGGCTGTAATGGCCACTGTGGTTTGCCCTACTTCATTACAACCACATGATCTTCACAGCATTTATGGCTGACACCAGTGACCCCAGGGTGCGGATAGAGACTGTAAGCAATGTTTTATGACCCTTTTTTCTGTAAAGACAGACCTCCTGCCCCTTCTGTCCACGGACCCCCCTTGGGGTTAGTTGGAATTCCTGAACATTCCTTAGAGGAAAGGTCACCAATGGGCATCATGATATAGAGAGGTGGATATTTCCTTTGTATAAATCCCCAGCACTAGATGTTTCATGTGACATGTCTATAATTGATAATTAATCTTGTTTAAACAGTGTTATAGACAGTCTGACATTTGTCAGGTATTGCAAAGTTGGGGCCAAGTGTCACTGCATTCGCTGCAGATCAGTGCTACTATTTTTATGGCACATTTACAGGTTGCTGCCTGGTACTCAATCATAAGCACGTCACCAATGAAACCGGCAGTATATTGAGCACATGACTCTGGTATCAAAAGCAGAAGTCCAGTTCCTATATGCGTATGGCAACGTGCATGTAGAAGTGCACGCCCTTCCACTGGTTTGCCACTGGATTATGTATGATAGCTTCATCTGAGGCCGCCAGAATGTCCTGTGTTTGTTGGGGCAGGTACTATGGCAACGGCCTAATGGGAGCTCTGCCAGTGTGGCGTGATGGTTTTGGTATCACTGAGGTCGTTTGCTCTGTCGCAAGAGTTTCCAGTTGTGGATTTCCTCTATTCTACATGGAAAGAGGAAGAAAATGAAGGACACGTATTTGTCAGCAAATGCAACTGCGAGATAAATACCTCTTTCCCTCTACTATGGTGACCTCTTTATACTCCTTCAGCCAATGTTTAACAGGAGCGGAATGCCCATGATGAGTGCTATAACAGCTGGATTCATGACATGTCTACAAGCTTAGTCTTCTTAAGCCTATAACCAAGCCTTATGTGGTCGGTTTTTAGTGCTGAGGTTTTTGGTTTTTTACTAGTAACTGTCTTAACTATCACCTGCCTCAAACCTTTAAACAGTTGGTTAAAGACTGTGTGCAGCTGTGTGGATATGGTCCAATGATGTGCCAAGCGTGGTCTACAGTTTAACAGCCACACCCATGGGAAAATCAGTATGGTTTGTGTGCTACATGTGCACACATACACATACAAGCACGCTATTATTAAGGTTGATTATTTTCATACACATTTCCACAAAGCTCCATTCAGTGACTGCTTATCATCAAGGACAGTAAAACAACCATTACTCTCTTTGGTGAGGATAAAAGTCTCTCCTCTAGTAATTCTTACTCTCAGCCAGGAATCTTTAATGGTATACAGTTAATAATGAACACAAACAGAGCTCAGTTAAAAGTAGGTTCAGGAAGTGGTTGATAGTTAGTTTCAGGTTTCCTGCTGAGGTTAAGACTCTTGTATCTGTGGCACATGCAAGTTCTCAGTTTCCTCGTAAAAATGGGCACACTTACACAAATACAGTCCATTCTACTGTAGCCTATATATTGTATTACTGTAGAGAGTTTCCATTGAGTTCAGAAGTTCAGGTACTTAGTGTAATAAAAATTGTGCTGATTTCAATAGTTTGTCAGATTTGGAGTGATATGGGTGTGACCAACTGAAAGAGATTTAAGGCCAAAAGTCCTAGGTGCATTCTGGGCATCAATCCAAGTTACATTCCATTCATATCTGCAGCCCAAGGTTACTCTCTAAAGTCTAAACCAAGTAAACTTGCATTGAATATAAATAAAGTATGTATTGTAAATGTATTTCAAATATCCAATCTAGCCAAAGCAGACTGTCTCTACAAACATGATAGGATATCCATTGCCCATTGTTCACACAGGGTTATTGGTAGAATTACTGTGCATTGGCCTACATGTTTTTTTTCCCCATTCAATGGGCAGTTGTATAGCAATCAATTCAATGGAAACCTGGGTCTTCTATTTCTATTTCATTATGTGAAAGTCTGAAGTTTGTCCTCATGTGGTTCCTTTTGGGACTTGCAGCATGTCTTCCACAGCTGTGTGCGTGTGAAGCAAAAAAAAGGAGAGAGAGAAAGAGAAAGAAGCAATCTGATTTATATTTGTCCCCCCTTGCCTTTTGTACAGTGTTTGACCAGCTGTAGAAGACAAGGGGCCATGGTGGATCATTGCTGTGTGTTCACAGTCATGGTTTGAGATGTTTGCCGAGTTCAGACACTGTACACGATAAAGCTATACTCATAAGACTTTAATTAAAAAAGAACTATTTAGACGTCTTATGAATTTAACTCTTCCACATGCAATCCAGTGTGTTGATGTAAATGAATACAAAATGGTGCTTCAGTGTAACTGCCAGCAGAGGCGCAGGTTCCAATTCATAGAAATGTTAACCATTTACCCTCCTATATACTTAGTTGACCGGGGTCCCACAGGGCTCTATACTTGGTCCACTCTTTTCTCCCCTCTACACCGAATCTCTTTACAGAAAATAACTGATCTACAAGGCAAGCTCACACATCACATTGTGACATGTTTTGAGCTTGTAGATCTGATCAGCTATTTTTTATCAAATAATCGCCCCAAATAGAGACGCTATAGGGTTCCTGTGGTTAACACAATCTGTACATTGTGTGGATTCCTGAACTTGTTTCATGAAGTTTACACTCAGAGATTTGCTCTCCATTTATTTCTGGGAATAGATCAGAGGTCAGAGGGACTTTTATTTACTTTCTATATTTGTCCATGGTTTAGTCATACAGGACTCACATTTCATAACTGTATTCACTTGCCTTTGCAAATGCCCAAACCTATTCAGTCAAACATAATCAACCACATATCAACCTCCCTATCAGCACTGAACAGTATATGTTTAATGTCAAGATAATATAGAATAATAGTGACAGGTGCAATGCATGACTTATGCCTAATTTATGCTACATTGTACGACGAAGTATAAATCAGGCTTTAGTGTTCACCCTTGTTCGTATTCTTCCAGTCATGCAACCATTTCCACAGACTGACATCCATCAGTGACAGGATGATGTATACCAAGCAAGGCCAACTCAGAGAGAGAGGCTTCCTTCAGGCAGAGTAAAGCTTCCGACTGCCCTGTCTGTCACACTCCATGACTGACTACATCTGTGCATTATCTGACAAGATCCCTATAATTACAGTGTTTGCAGTGCCAGTGACAGTGACAGTGCACCCGCATCAGACAACTGCTGGGCCTGGAGGAATCTAAGATCCGTACAAAGTCATGACACTGGCTGCTCACAAACAACCCAGGCCTGGGGCTTTTGAGAGGCGATGACTCAGGGAAACGCTTCACACACACACATCCAGTACATACAGTAGGCTACATCCCCTCGCTTTCCCCAGTTAGTTTTGCCACCACTCACTGTAATGACGATAAATCCAACATTATTCTGCAAGAGTGCCGACAGGGACAGCTATCATAGGCATTCAGCAATGCACCCCCTGTGGCAAGTAGTAGATCTAATAATACGATGTTATGATTGGTTCACTAACTGATGTGCTGTATATCTGTCCACTACATGCTTATGATTGTGGTTGACACAGTAGATGTAGCTACACTAGACCAGGAACACCACAACAGCAGTGCATTAAAATGGTACATAAAGGAGGTAAGAGTGCACAAATAATCTCACAAATAGTAGCCTACTGGATCCATGTCCTCCTCTCAACCGCAGCACAGCTGTCTTAACAGCACCCCCTCCCATTTCACTGCAGGGGGGCAGGGGGGCGGAGTCAGCTTTGTGATTCTATAAACTAGTTGTCCTGTCGGGCTTTGCTCCACTGGCACTGCTGTACCACCTCTGCTCTCAGTGCCATTGAGCAAAATAATCAGCTTTTGTTGTCGTGCCTCATTATTCAAGATGGGGAAGAGAGTGCAGAATAACGGCACCTTCATCACATGCTCTCTTCACAATAGAACGTCTGATGTCCGAGCCATTTCTTTTCCTTCCAGTTTTTCTTTTGTGAGGTGGGATTTGATCAGTTTCACAGTGTCATGCAAAGGGTGGGGGTGTGGAGGGGATGCAGCAATAGTGGAAATTCAGAGGAGTCACATCTTAAAGCCTATTTAAGGACTGTCCTATGACGAAGCAAAAATCAGACATAACACCTTTTTAATCACCCAAGTTTGATTTCTATTCTTGAGTCACGCCCTAATAGTTAGTGTGAAAATGAGTCTTCTTTTCTGGAACACTGTCCCCTGGTATCACGATGATGATGACACAAAGACTCCTCTGTGACACTTGGCTTTGATTCAGCAGGGTGGAACACAGCACACAGCCTTTTGGACGACGGGCTCTCTCCTCCACTCATCTGGTTCGGGTGGTGCTGCACTGCATCCTCATGTCATTATGTTTTAGACTAGAGGAAACCGTGAACAGCACTTTGAATACGGAATTCATGCAGAATGTTGTTGCCATGCTTTATGGGTTGGTAGAAGGGTGCTGCAAACCTGGGTTTCAAGGCCTGCATGCGGATGAAAATGTGCACACACACAAAATAAAGTTTGCGGATCCTCATCATCATCTATAACGAGTTGCTATTCAAACAGTGTGCCTAACAGACAAACCAAAAAAAAAACATTTTCAGCTACTTGGATTGAACAGTATTGTTGCTCCTACTGCAGACTTACCACTCAGGTAAGCAAGTTGTTTTCTGCTAACAGCACCATCTGTTGGTAGAAAATGGCCCCATTATGTCTTGGCACACAAAGCATGGTCTCCACGTTCAGTTATGAATATTTATACTATTTATACTATAATATTTAGACAAAGATTTTATATGTAGATAGTAAGGGATTACAGAGATACAGCGCTGCACTGTGGCTGTCCTCATTTGTTTTAGACATCCTGTATTCCCCTGTAGAACTAGCCTAATTAGCCTACCATAAGAAGACTGTAAGTACACCATTTCAATTAGGTTTTAGCATTTATTTATAGAGGATAAAACACAGGAGAGCACAGCAATTAGGTTTGTAATTTTTTTTTTCAAGACCAGGGCCATGGGCGGGAGAGATGAATTGTTGATGTTGTACTGGAGCTACTGTCCAGTGTCTGTCAGTGTCCACTACTCCAACCCTGACCCCCACCCCTCTGGGACACAGGGACTCAATACCAGTGCTGTGTCAGATTAATTAGGCTAAACATATCCTGGCCAGAGCCAAAAAAACGCTACTAGTTTGATTCCAGCAGTCCAGTTGCACTAGGCAGGAGAGAGCTGCAAGGGCCAGTGGGAGTAATTTTCTCAAATGATCTGTTGCAGTTATTTATAGCTTTTACAACAAATGGCAATTAATCTCACAGTAATTACATCCCTGTACATTCCTCCCTCCTCCATTTTCCTGTTGTGATGGGGCTTCCAGGTCATACCATGAACCAGGGGATTTCAGATACTAAATGTATACATAATTGACTGTATATAAACACATGCACATAAACAGATCCACATCTATCTCTCTCTCTCTCTCTTCTTCTCACCAACACATACTGTACAAGCCTTGAAGGCGCACTGATGTAATTGTTAGGATTGTAAGGAACATGTTTGTTCATGCAAGTGTGGTATCAAGATGGTTTTGCACAACAGCATAATAATATTTGGTATCGGGCTATCAGCTATGATGTTGTAGAGGCCTTTCTGCGATTAATGTTACACCTAATATACATTAATAGCTAAAGCATTGTATATATATTTAATGGCCAGAAATGGCTTCTGAATTACTCATTCTGTGACCATCTTTAAGTGATGAACCCAATGAGTTAAAGCAATTATATTTCTGATCACCAAATGCCCAAATTGAGGAATACTAATGTCTGTGGCACTATCCCATCACAGCTGGTCCTGGTTTATTATAAGCAGGTTTCAACCGAGCAGGTTAGCTCAACCCCATTCTACCACACTAGCCTGTGAAAACCCATTCGTTATTAGACAATCAATCAAATTAGATTGCAGTTGCACTCTTCTGTACACTGATTTATTTTGTGCTTAATGGGACCCGAAGTCTTAACCCTTCAAATTCCTACCACTGTTTTGCATGAATATTTTCATCTGGACTCCCCATTTACGCAAGTGCATTGGAGGCTGCCCTACTGTGTAAACAGAGAGCAGCATAAAAGGCTGTGAGGGGGCCCCTGCATGCCTGTGGGAGTATGGGGCGTGCTCCATGGTTTATGCTTGAAAAAGGGCCATAATCTTCCAACTAATCTGGGGCTTGGAGTGGAATTCCCCTCGCATGGAGTGCAAAACCATTCAGGAGAGCTGGCATGCGCTAAATTAGTTATAGTAAAAACTATTAATTAAAACAATTACAGTATATGGAGCAGGAATTTTGGCCAAAATTTAACTTGGCGTGTTCTTAAAGATTAAGCTATTCTTGCTGTAGTAATCAGTGCCCTCCCATTTAATATTGGAATTGCATAAACTTAATTAGCCAGGCCTTTATAGGCACATTAAGTACACCATGTTTTAAAAGACCTATTACATTATCATAAAACAGATAGCTTTAACAATGATTTTCAAGCTTTTATTTTTTTTGGAGTTTGTACAACTGCCGCCCTCTAGTGCTCCAGAAGGAAATGGTCTTTATATCTAAAAAAGGATGAGGAGCAGATAGTGGATGCTAATCCTAGAGGCCAGAAACGGGAGATGATATGCCATCATCCATTCCAATCTACTTGCTAATTGTGTAACAGCCTAAATCAGCAATGTGTTGCATGTCTATTTATGCACTATTACTGTAGAATAAAGCCTAATTTATACTTTCTTGCATGACAGTGTCGCTCGCCGAAAATAACGACAATGTTTCACGGTGTTGTTAGGTTGAAAATCAGTTGATTTTGTTTGGCGAGCAAACACTGTAGCGAGATGAAGTATAAACTAAGCTTCAGGACAGTACACATGACAAGAGCATAGTTAGTTTAATGTTCCATGCAGTTCATTGGTGTGTAAGCGCTCGTCTTTCACACACGCTGAACTAACAACTCACTGTGCTTTGCATGCGTGAGAAAAGGGCATGCCCTCATAAGACTAATGTGACAGCCACGCTCCAACTGCATTCCCCCAGGATGCCAGTGTTCAGTCTCCCCAAGACACCAGTGTTCACGGTCTCTCCCAGCCAGGACACCAGTGTTTACGGTCTCTCTTGTTTGTGTCTAATCAGTCTGTTCTAATAAAAGGTAATAGAGATAAACATTGACAGCATTTATACACATGTACATGCATATCGTCGCTGTCAGGCATACATTTCCTAAATCTCCTTATTTGAACTGTTTTTTTCGTAAATGAATGCCCTACTTGATCATACTACAGTGTCACACAAAAGTATCAAAAGTAGCAGATGCGAAGTGACGTGTTTGGAGCTTGTAGATCTGCTACTTTTGAATTGGAATCCTGAAAAGTAACAGTTTTGGACATATGAGGTTTCCACCTGACAGAGACGTTATACATAAAAGGATATGACCATGTGCAGAACATGCAACACTTATACCTTAACCAAATGTAGAACACATGAACATTTTAAATATAAAAAAATACATTTATTAGGATCTAGGGCCACAATAATTGTTACATTTTATATTTTGTAATACAAAATCACATACATATCACATATATATATATATACATACACGTATACAGTACATATACACGTATATATTATAGTGTAATAAATATTCTCATGGCTATCGTTATAAACCTGCCCTGTCATTTTCACATCTACTTGGCCTTTTGAGAGCACCCGTTTTTAGGTCGCTTGACTCAATATTTAGATGTTTTATATTAATTAAATAAAATGTACCCCCCATTCTTATAAACCCATTTAACTTCCACATTGGACAACACACATCACCGCTTCTCATGACTGACATTGTCCTTATAATGAATGTTGTTTCGATTAGTTATTTCAACATGTTAATATTTAATGCTGCTTTGTTGCTTTCCTTTACAAATGTAGGAAGTAGACCAAGCCCAGACTGGGATCAATTTGCTTTGCAGGTTGCTGATCCAGTATTATTCTAGAGCAGACGTTACGTGCATGCACACGTAAGTGTGTACACATTTTACACGATACAGTCGGTGGCCTCTAGACCGGATCAGACCGGTTAAGTCGGGATAGAAACCTGTGGAAAGCCTGGTGGCTGGCTGGTTAGACCTTTGACATTTTAGTGCTGAACTCTTAT
This sequence comes from Gymnoscopelus braueri, assembly GCF_963280865.1. Taxonomy (NCBI): domain Eukaryota; kingdom Metazoa; phylum Chordata; class Actinopteri; order Myctophiformes; family Myctophidae; genus Gymnoscopelus; species Gymnoscopelus braueri. The sequence goes on along the minus strand of NC_137621.1, from coordinate 19,301,784 downwards.
AAGTGTACCTGCAGAAAATAACATTGATTTTGTTTATGATCATGGAATTATCGATTTGAGCAGGAATACATAGAATAGCTGGCTAATTTGCAGGCTGGTTGTCAGGATCAGGCTGAGATCACTATCTGAAAAAGTAGGACCAATCACAAAATGAAGACTGACACATTCATTAGGACAATATCATGTCATGAGAAGCAGGGAAGTGTGTTTACTTTGCAATGTGTCTAACGTGGAGTTGAATGGGCTTATATAGGATGGGTGAGTTCGATAGAAATTCATATCAAATATCTAAATATTTAATCAAGCAAGTTGTCTGGGTAGACGTGAAAATGACCCCGGAAATGTTTTTGTGAAATTCCCCTTCATAGTCTTACGCTGAATTCCCACCAGCAGCGTCTCATCCTTGTTCACAATACTAAATGTGTCCGAGGTTATGAGTGACAGCCTGTCACTGTGTGTCAAGGTGTGTGTCTGCTACCAAGGTGAAAGAACAGACTGCATGGAAGTAGCACATTTAGCTGTCTCTGTGTGACTCCTGATGCTATGGGACAAGCATTCTCAGAACGTTCCAGCGTCATGGGACTGCTGGTGTGAATTCAGCATTACAATTCTCTCCATCACCCTTGTTCTTACAATTTGTAACACACAAACTCATACTTTGCGCTGGAAGTGAAGAATACGAATGTCAGCACTGTTAAAATCAGGGTCTTGCTTGTCCAAAGGAACCTCCTCACATGTGAAGTCCTGTTGAAGCAACTGAAAGCATAACAAAGAAGTACAGTTGGTCATTGAGAGAAAGAGCACTGATGTTCCACAATGCATGACAGTTCAGCTTCTTACAATTTGTTTACCATTAGTTATTAACGGAAGACAGTGCAGTGCTCACCTCAAAGAAACGTCTTTCCACTTTCGGGTTAACGCCTACAGTGCGTTGCTCATAGCAGCAAATGATGCAAGTCTCTGATCCAGCCAGGTGCTTCAATGTTTCAACCAGCGGTGCAACAGACTATAGGGAAATAAGTGATTAGCCATTAGAGATTATTGTAATTGCTTGTATTCATTCAGCCTGATACCCAATCAGTACAATGCTACATCGGGCTAAGATGATGTGTAAACGTGGAAAGGCCATTTTAAACACATTCAAATAATACAATACCTGTTCATAGTAGATGCAGTCTGCCATTAGGACATAATGTGGATGTGTAAGGAATTCAGACACCTCTTCACCCCTTTAAAAACATACAAATTAAGAGTTAAGTTAACCACTTAAACCCTATATACTTAGTTGGCCGGAGTCCCTCAGGGGTCTATACTAGGCCCCATCCTTTTTTCCTTATTCTACACTAAATATCTTCACTGAAAATAGTGGTTCAATTTACAACTAAAAGTAAACACTTCTTTGATACTTCATTGATCCCAGTGGTCACACCCAAGGTCAGCTCCAGCTCTAAGGCCACCTTGGTCAAGAACAGTCCAAGAGGTGCACGCTCCTCCACAAGCAGGCCTTCGTCAGTACACCTGACGAAGGCCGCAGAGGCCAAAACATTGTGTTTACTGCTTAATAAATAAATATTTTTGGGAGCATTGAGACAGTGCGCAGACCTTCTCCTTTTCTACACCTTGGTCAAGGACACTTGGCAGGAGTGTTTCCTAAAAGCTACAATGAATGCATATGTTTGATGACCATTGTTCTCTATCCCATTTGCAACGAAGTCCGAACTACCATAAAGATGCCAGCGCATCAAGCAGGGATCAACATTATGAATCGCTTGCTGGCCCAGAACCACTATTTAAACACTGGCCAGAAATGTCTTTTAGTGTAGATTCACACATTTCTGGTGATGGGCTTGATGTGCAATATATTGATAATTAACCACATCTAATATAACAGGAAAAAGTATTAATTGAGTTACAAACCATTTCAGTACCTTGGCAGTTATGGACCCACTGCTGATAAGTGCTTTGTTTTCTTGGATATTCACTTTCAGGAGGGCCTGCAACTCCTCCAGGTCTGTTACAGTAACTTGAGCTCTGAGTGGTAAGAATTTACAATTCAGGCTTTAGCAGATGCTCTTTATCCAGAGCGACTTACAGTAAGCAAGGTAAACATATACATAAAATGCATTGCATACAGACAGTAGTGCCTCAGTAATATAGGGTCAAAAGTAAACCAAGAACATAGAATCAGTCTAAACAGTATAATATATCTTAAAGTAATCTCTGTGCATTGCCACTATAGAAATATAGATGCCAGGTCAACAAATGAACCTGGCATCTGTCTAAATAGCATGCTTTCTTAATTACATTTTAACCTGCATTAGCCCTGAAACATGACTGTCATACCATGACAGTCATGGTGCCGAGTCCCCCTGGTCTAAAGTTGTGTTCGATTTTTTCACATTGCCATCTCTCACATAAACATAAACGTTCAGATTTCAAATATAAAGTGCTTACCACCGAGCCACGGATGTTACAAGGCGATGCGGACCGCGATGAGTACCCGTATCTCCCGTATTGTTCAATAAAAAGCATTTTAATCCCATCGCCGGCCATTTTCTTTTTTTGTTTTTTTTTGTTTTGTAATGTATCAGAGTGCAATACACCTCCCAACCATTAGTGTCGCATGGTTGAAAGTATAGGAGACAATTTGGAGAAAATGGACGGCGATGGGATTAAAATGCTTTTTATTGAACAATACGGGAGATACGGGTACTCATCGCGGTCCACATCGCCTTGTAACATCCGTGGCTCGGTGGTAAGCACTTTATATTTGAAATCTGAACGTTTATGTTTATGTGAGCGATGGCAATCTGAAAAAATCGAACAAAACTTTAGACCAGGGGGACAGGGCACCATGACGCTTGTATACAAGCGTCATGTGAACCATGGCTAAACCTGCATAAGACTGCATGGTTGTCAAACATATATGGTAAACGTTTTACAACAATAAAAAATAAAATAAAAAAATTGGCATGACATGCACTGTCAATGGGTCTTTTGAAATGCACATTTCAGAAGACCCACACTGCTTTCCCGACCAGAATAACTTGCTGGCAAGTAGTAGCTGTATTATTAGAAAACTCACCATCGTGCTTACAGCTAATGTTTGCATGCATACAGGATAGTGCCACCAGAAACTGACTGCAGAGATTCTCACCCCAGTGCTGCTGCCATCAGACCAACAACTCCTGTTCCAGCTCCCAACTCCACAACGTCTTTGTCAGCCCATGTGTTTACGCCTGAGGCAGGATCATAAAATGGTTTCGTTTCCAAGTATTTTGCGAGTACGATCGCTGCATCCCAGACCACACAGCCGACGTCTCCTTTGTAGCACTGATTCACTTTAAAAATACATCCGTCGTTTTTCTCAATTTCTCTTACAAAGTAGTCGCTGCCTTCCTCTGTGTCCGCCGCCATACTGATTGTTGTCTCATGAGGAGGCTAGGAGCTTCTTCTTCTTCTTTCGGGTCTATAGGCGGTTGGCAAACCAACAAAGGTGCATTACCGACACCAACTGGATTGGAGAGTGTGGACCCATTGTGTTGGTGTCACATTGTTTTTGTTCCCCACACAATGCGAATCAAGTAGTTTATTCTCGCTAGTCACGCTACGAGTTAGAATAAAAGATGGACATACCAAACGATTATTATACCATAAGAAACGAAACGATTATACCAATTTAAAACCAATTTTAAACTAGGGGAATCATTTTGGAGGTGCACGGCACCGGTGGTTCCGGTTGGTGGTTCCGGCCACCTGATGACGTAAAGTTACCTCATTTCCCTCCGATTAGGTTTTATATGATGTTTTATATGACATTTTTGCATAGGCCTACATGATAAAAAAAAAACGTTTCCCTGCTGTTATTGGCCTGTTAAACACCACTGTGTAATAGCTTATTGTTTTTGTGTTGATTGTTGATGATAATTGTTACTGCTGCTGCTTAAAGACAATAAAGTTACCTGGTTTGACCCATAGGGTTAAAAATAAGGGTTTGACCTTGACATCTAGCACCACTACGTCTCTGAGCAGGAGGAGCTCAGAGCCTCGTGCAAAGAAAGACAGCTCTGAGAGAGCAGGGGCAACAATGTCAATAGTTCACACAGGCTGACGTTTTGTTTTTGTATATCACCCAATGCTGTTTATTTGCTAGCTGCTTCCAGAACATAATTTCATTCATTTAATAACTACAATTTCAATGGCACAGGCCTACGACAATTAAGGAAATGTAGATAATCACGCTAGACCTTTGCAGCAGCAAGCAACACGCGACGTTGTTCTGTTTTACGTGGGAAGACTTTATCTGTTTGTGGCAGAACATTTGTACTGTATTTTATTGACCCGGTCGGGTTCGGTTCGCTCGTTTGAAGATTTATAAAAATGTTCCCTACTCGAAGTAGTACAGAGGAGGTGACTCCAGGCGGCGGTGACTCGTCGTTAGAGTCTTATGACTCTTTCCAAAGCTTTGTGTCGCCTGGACAAACGGCACCGGTTAACACCACCGCACCACAATCCTCCACTTCATCTCTTCATAGTTCAGAGGATGGTCCCACTGCCATTACCAGCTCCAACCATGTCACGCCAAGAGGCTCTAACCAAATGGCTGCAGGTAGGCCTACAGTGCTATACGAATTCAATTATATTATTTGTTTAGCTTGATGGGCCTCAGAATTACACTGGGGTAAAACAAATGTATTGCTCAAGTATCTATCTATCTATCTATCTATCTATCTATCTATCTATCTATCTATCTATCTATCTATCTATCTATCTATCTATCTATCTATCTATCTATCTAGAGTGAAATGTACAGACTATAGGCTATAGGCTATAGAGCAAGGACATTAGGACAACATGATCTATGATCTATCCATGTGAGAAAACTGATTTTAATTGTGAACATTGACGACATTAGTCTATCGGTTTTTAAAATCACAGAAAATATCTAGTCTCATATCACACAAATGTGATATTATTCACATATTGCCCGGCTCCACATTCTATCCCACAGACTGATGGGGTGATCTGCCTAGGACCTCTGACTCTGCTCTATACTTGATGATGTATATGCTCTCTCTCTCTCTCTCTCTCTCTCTCTCTCTCTCTCTCTCTCTAACATAGGTCAATTCAACCATAGGTTCAGACCGGACTGGACCACCACTTCAACAGTCCCTCCAACTACTACCGGTAGCTCCTCCTTCCGCAGCCATGGAGGAACCCCAAGATACAGGAAGACGCCCGGTTCTGCAGGCACACACTTTCCACGGACACCACTGACAGAACGTATTGGTGATATAACCATTGACACATTTTGTGTCAACTGTGAAAAACGGCATATGCATCATTTGTGATTCTTCCTTTTTTATTCCTGCAGCAACAACAGGCTCTTCAACACCCACTGGTGCCTCAGTGATAGTAGCAGTTGTCGAAGGGCGCGGATTAGCCCGAGGAGAGATCGGCATGGCCAGTATCAACTTGAAATGTCCGGAGCTTGTACTTTCTCAGTTTGCAGACACGGGAACTTATGTCAAGGTAATGTGCATCCCTAAATGACAGGCTTTTAATCATACATAACATTGTTGTTTACACTCTCAAAAGAGATGGTGGCAGAGAGTGCAGGGTATCTCAGTTCCTATAGTCATCTTATACCGGTAAGTAAATCATCTTATACAATGACAGGCTATCACCAAGCTTCATATCCTGGTGCCATTGGAAATACTGATGCCAGACACAGCCAGTGAGAAGGGGAAAGGGACCAAGCTGTTCAACCTCATCACGGAGAACTCCCAGGTACAAATACAACCCAGTGTAAAAAAAAAAATCTCCAAAACAAAGAAGCCTTCTACCTGTTGGACTGATGTTGTAACATTTTCTTATGATAGGGTGTAGCTTTTACTGCTATCCAAAGGAAATATTTCAATGAAAGGAATGGACTGGAGTATATTCAGCAGCTGTGTGCACCAGAATTTGCCACTGTGGCCATGGAAGTGCAAACTAAGTACGTGTGATTATCTTAAGAGAGAATGTAGTAATAGTCTCACAATCGCTTAAGTCATGGATAATTGAAATGAAATGTTTAATGGACCATACCAGTGTCAATACATTTCTCTTTCACATTTCACACAGATTCATATTGTACCATGTAAACATAGACCATTGCACTTATTTTTAGATTTCACATTTGTTTACATATTCTCTGAATAATATATACCTCAATTATTCAGTCAATGTTGGCTAACATTGCATAGTATAAGTATTTGAATTTAATTTATAAATCAATCTTTGCTCCAGGTACTATTTTCAACGACACTTTTCAAATCTATCCATACTCATACCATACTGTTATTAATGGAATCCATTGGCCTCCAATATATCAAACTGTATGCTTTTGAAAGTGGTTGGATGCAATGTAAATTATACTGTGAGTAATAGTGGTCTGGCATGTTTAGCCTTATTGACTGATATGATCCTTTAAGTAGGTGTATTGAAAATGTACATCCAAAATGTCATGATTTGATTGTTTTATTTAGGTACTACTGCCTGGCAGCTGCAGCTGCTCTGTTAAAATACTTAGAGTTCATCCAGAACTCTGTCTATGCTCCCAAGTCTCTCAAAGTGATCTTTAAAGGGAGTGAACAGACTGCCATGATCGACTCAGCATCTGCCACTAATTTGGAGCTGGTGATCAATAACAGGGACCACAGGTAAGTGGGCAAGCAAGGTGAAGACATTATTGGAAAGCTATGTTTATGTATTGCAGTAGCATAAAAATAGACAGTATTGTGTGTCTGTTTGTATATGTGCAGGAGTAAGCATACACTTTTAGGGGTGCTTAATTATACCAAAACTCCCGGTGGTGGTCGAAGGTTACGCTCCAATATTCTAGAGCCCCTGCTCGATGTGGATACCATTAATATCCGCTTGGACAGCATACAAGAGTTGCTGCAACACGAGGAGCTTTTCTTTGGTCTGAAGAATGGTAAAGTACTGCTAGAATGGATTAGTTGTGTTGCATTGACGTTGGGTATTGTACATTCTACTAATTGGCAGTTGGACACAACATATGAATCTGTATGTTTTCTTCCCATCATTATCCAGCCATAGGTCATTTCCTTGATATAGACCAACTGCTTTCTGTCCTTGTCCAGATACCTAAGCAGGAAACGGTATGTACAGTATAGAGACTGTTGCAAAATGAATACCATCCTTATTAAGGGAGCTTGTTAGAATAAGAATAAGTTAACAGTTTAGATAACCAAAAATAAATCTTCTTACATTCAGGCCTATAAATTTCCCACAGGTGCTAAAATGTAATTCTTCTGTTACAACATAATTTCTATTCTTAAATAGCAAAGTCTAGTTTTCCTTATTTTCTTTATATCTCTATTCTTTTCCACTTTCTTAAAAACTGCAAACGATGGGAGCTTATTCAACAGAAGAATTGAAGAATTTCACCCACTTTTCTTACATCTGTAAACCTGTCAAGTGATATAAGTTGAAGTCTTTGGATGAATAAGATACTTTTAGCTCACCTGTCCAGGTAAAGTAATTAGACTTTTCATGTACAGGTTCAAGTTGCTGAAGCAAAGATTACACACATCATTCAGCTGAAGCACACCCTGGATTTGGTGCCACCATTGAGGGTATATGTCTTATACCAATATTGTTTATATTTTATTATAACAACCATGAACAGAATAAAGTAGACTTTCTCCTTCCCAAAAATATAAGACAACACAACAAAGCATTACGCATTCATGCTTGAGGTTTACACTTACTTTAGCAAGTCTTTTTAAACATTATGCTCTGTGAACAGACGGTGCTGAAAAACTGCAACACTGCTCTGCTTAAGGCGTACAACACCTCATTGGAAGACAACAGGTACTGTAGGTCCAAGTTAGTCCTCATTTGAGAAGTTAATTGTGTATCATTAGAGGCTTATAAAAACTTAACCTGCTGGATCTCTACATCTACCATCAGATTTGATGTGATCTTAGAGCAGATCAAGACGGTGATTAATGATGACACCAGCTACATGAAGGGGAGCCTCAACATGCGCACACAGAAGTGTTACGCTGTGCGCGCCAACATCAATGAATTCCTTGACATTGCCCGGCGAGCTTACACTGAACTAGTGGATGACATTGCAGGTATTTGTGCTGGATAGTGCATATTTATCCTTCATTTACAAGGTTTGTGTAGTACTAGATAACACCACAACCTACACAAATTATCATCAGTGGTGTGATCCACAGGGCTTGTAAACCAGATGGCAGAGATGTATTGCTTACCGATGCGTACCAGCTTCAGCACTGCTCGAGGTTTCTTCATTCAGGTGAAGCTTGAGGGAGGAACCCTACCTGGCGGGAAACTCCCAACCGAGTTCATCAAGGTATGGAAAAAAGAAACTGATAAAATAAAGTGCATTAACCTTACAGTATTTCAAATCTTATACTGTAATAAAACCTTCAGTGTTTCCCAGTTTAACTTTTTTATGATCAAGAAAATAATTACAGAATGTACTTACTTTCTTTTGTATTTTATTTATTTATTTGTTTGTTTGTTTGTTGTTTGTTATTTACTGGTCCTTTTTAGGTTACCAAGCACAAGAACAACTACAGTTTCACAACGGCAGACCTGATGAAAATGAACGACCGCTGTGACGAGGCCCTGAGGGAGATCTTTCACATGTCTTACGTGTGAGTAGTTATGAGCTAATGGCTCACAGACATACACAACAACATGATTGCATGTTGCTACAATGAATGCACTAGCAACATGAATGGAATGTGTTCTTCCACTCAATAACAGCAATTACAGTGTTTGGATTGATTTGATTTTCTTTCCAGCAGAGGGTGCTATTTAGAAGGTATTGGGCTATTTTGTCTTATTTTGACCATCTCTAGACCCTAACTTGTCTCTCTATAGGGTGATATGTCAACTACTTACTACTGTCCATGAGCACATCCACTGCCTCTATAAGCTCTCTGATGCTGTATCCATGCTGGACATGTTGCAGTCCCTTGCCAATTCATGCACCATCTCAGACTATGGTAAGTCTAGAATTTATGCATTGTGTTTTATTTTTGGTTCCCAAGTCAGTCTTGCATTTATTTTAGTGTGGAAATGGCCAACCTGTTGTCTGAGGGAGTGACGTATGAATATAAATGAACAGCTAACCCTGTCATCCACTGCACATGTCATCCAGAGGCTGATATCCTTGCTGGCTGCGGTGCTTTTAATGTAGGTCGTGGTTAACACCAGTGCTCTCAGCCACATGGATGGTGAACACTGGCCCTCAGCTGTCTGAAAGCATCTCTCCATAGACACGTGCTGGTCGCCCCCTCCACCTCAGCCAGCTTGTACTCAGATCACCCTTGTTACATAAGTGTGCACTGTATCTAACAAGACAAATCTCCCTACACCTCTTCCTGGAATAATTATTTTATTTTATTTCGATTTTTTTCTCTTACTGTAATAAAGTAATTATAACTGTTGCAATACCATCTATAAGTAGTTAGTTAACTGTGGAATAGGTGTGATAGCAGTGAGCATTAAACTACAATGTATTTACATTCTTACATTATACATAACATATGCCATCTAAGTGATAAACTGTTATCAATCTTCTTATATATGTTGGATATAAATATCCAAAAATGTTCATGGAACCTTTTTCCTCCTGCAGTTCGTCCAGAGTTCACAGATACGCTGGCCATCAAGCAGGGCCGTCACCCCATTCTGGAGCACGTCGCTGGCCAACAGCCTGTGTCCAACAACAGCTATATCTCTAAGGGCAGCAACTTTGTCATCATCACTGGACCCAATATGAGTGGCAAGTCCACCTACCTCAAACAGGTGGCACTGTGCCAGATCATGGCTCAGATAGGTATGTTGAAAAAAGCATTCCAGCCTCACACGTATTTAACCACTTAAGCCCTATTTTAGAAATAGCGAAAATAACTGATCTACAAGCTCACAATGCATCGCAGCGCGAGCTTGTAGAATAGGGATGCCCAGGTTGAAAGTGGTTCAAATACCCTAGTGGGTCACAGTAACATGATTTCATTTTCAGAGTCAATCACTGCATAAAATGTGATCTTCTGTATATATTCCTCAGGCTCTTACGTGCCAGCAGAGTATGCCTCATTCCGTGTAGCCGATCAGATTTTCACCAGAATTGGGGTAGATGATGATTTTGAGACCAACTCTTCTACCTTCATGGTGGAAATGCAGGAGGTGTGTTTTGTTTCACACATGGGCTACTTATCACTAACTTATTTTATTATGTGTAAATAATTCACAAACATTTATAATTTTTGTATGTTTGTATCCCAAAGGTCTCCTATATAATCCACAATGTGAGTGACAGGTCTCTAATCATCATAGATGAGTTGGGGCGTGGCACAAGCGCAGAGGAGGGTATCGGAATCTGCCATGCGGTTTGCGACTTCCTCCTCGGCCTCAGGGTACAGTACTTGCGCAATGCATATGCTATACTCTCGTATTCATCAAAAGATGATTCATGACATTCTAAGGCAACACTTTCATTGTTGCATCTACTACACCTCTTTGGTCAACATTTGGATATAAGCGAACTATTTGAGTATGTGGTGTGTTATGGGCTACAAGGGTGTGCTATGGATGTAAGGAAGTCTTTAACGTGTGTGCTGTTTTCCTACCTTTCTCAGGCTTTCACATTGTTCGCCACGCACTACCTGGAGCTCTGCCAACTTGAGACACTTTATCCCAACGTTGAGAACCAGCACATGGAGGTTCAGCACACACGCTCCAGTGACACTGGCACTGAGAGTGTGGTCTATACATACTTGCTGAGTCGAGGATGCTCGGAGGAAAGAAATTATGGTATAAAGTGATGCAGACAGGCAGTTACTTACTACGACACTGTGGCAGTCAGTCACTGAAAGCAATTTGCCTCATTTGTTTCCCTTTTTAGGCTTGAAAGCAGCAGAGATGACTGCACTCCCTGCAAGCATTGTCGAAGAGGCAAAGGCAATTGCTTCTAAAGTCAGCCAGCAGCTATTGGTATGCATTTCCTAATGTGTCTATACTTTTTACATCATTTTTTTTTTATCACGTTTACAGTTTGGGAATTTTGCTGATCCTCTTATGCAGAGTGACTTACGGTGTGGTTTTAACAGCTTAACCATTTTAACCCCAGCGTCCCTATCCTAGGACGAACATTTGGCAATCTACAACACACTGTAAGCTTGTTTCAGGGAGCTATTGTCAGGGGAGATATTTAATGTATAGCAGGGGTCTTGAACGTTTTTCAGGCCAAGGACCCCTTAGCTCCTGGGTTCCCAAACTTTTCAGCCCGCAACCCCAAAATAATTCGGAAATTGACTCGCGACCCCACCTAAACCTGGACAGGGGTTGACACTAACGGTTGCCCAACTGCCAACGAGTTTGCTTTCAGGTTGCCCGACGGGCAAGTGCGTTTGAGTGGGGGAGGCAACTGTCTTTAATTCGCTATAAACACAACACAATATAGTATATTAGCTATTGAGATATTTGGCATAAATATTGAGGTATGGCCATATCTCACAGCCCCAGAATTTGCAAGTAAAAAAAAAGAAAGAAAAGTGTTAAAATGAACCGTAATTCAAATCTGACCTATCACGATTAACTTTTCGGGCAAGTGGGCATGACCTTTGGGCAAGTAGAACTTGACCTGTACTTGCCCGATGGGCAAGGGCCTCTGAGACCTTAGTGCCAACCCCTGCTGGAGGTCATTTATGCACATAAACTTGCACGTTCGGTGCGCATTTATAATGTATTAAAATGGTAAAATGTACTATTTGTAATCATTTTTAGATTGTATTTCATCCATTGTTGAATTAAAAAAAAAAAAAAAAAAAATGACCCAAAATAAATTCGCGACCCCACCGTCAGTCTCTCACGACCCCAAGTGGGGTCGCGACCCCAACTTTGGGAACCCCTGCATTAGCTGAGAGAGAGATGAAGCAGGGACCCCCCAACTACATATTGGATTAATGTTAAATGTGTGTTTTCAGACATTTAACCACTTAAAACCCTCAATACTTTGTAAACTTGACTTTTGGCTGTGTACTGTATGCGGTCTGCTCCTTTTTTCCTGTACACCAGCCTCTTTGCCGAAAATAGCATTAGCATAGCAATCTACAAGCTCAAAACGTGTCTGCGACGTGTTGTGAGCTTGTAGATCTAATCTTCCCCCCAGAATAGGGATGCTAGGGTTCAAGTGGTTAATGAAAAAATAAAGTCCCAATCACACAAAGATTTGGCAGCCCTCCTGCAGTATCTCTGAGGACCCCCTAGGGGTCCCGGACCCCCTGTTGAAGACCCCTAATGTAGAGTGAAAGCAGAAGGGGGCCTAGAATAGAACCATGGTGGACTCCAGTCAACTAAGTATATATATGGTTCAAGTGGTTAAACTCCTTGATCACTAACATTACAAGTAACCAATGAGCTACAGTGCTCTGACAGTTAGATGTAACAAGTATACCTGTGTCCCTGCCTAGAATGACTAGACAGTGATATTTGTTGCCTGATATCTGAGAAGCACTTGAAAAGAGATTTATTTTATTTTATTTTATATATGATTTATCCTGTGTGCTCCAGGCAAAGCATCACAGTGATCCAGAAACCCAAAGGCAGAGGGCTGTGTACCACCTGGCCACTCGTCTCCTGCAGGCTGCCAGGAACTCCAGACTAGATCCTGACAGTCTGCGCATCTATCTGAAGGGCCTGAAGAAGCACTATGAGGCCGAAGTGCAGGCTATAGGACACCCTGAATCCATGCAGATGGAGACTGACCCAGGGAGGGACTGACTGACCCAGGGTGGGGAGGGGGAATGAAATAGCAATTACAACACAGAAACTAAATTTTTCCAACACCAACATTAACCACACATAAATCAATACCCACCTCAAAACACACACAAACACACACACACACACACACACACACACACACACACACACACACACACACACACACACACACACACACACACACACACACACACACACACACACACACACACACACACACACACACACCAGGGGAGAACGATACAAATGTAAAATAGATAAACTAAACTATTTAATGCAGATATTTGTGGGTTGCTTATTTAACAATAAACGTGTTATTTTGTGACCTGTGGTCGTGACTATAATTTTTTTTAAAGCATTTTATCATTCGAATGTGTGTAATAATGTCTTACCTACCTAATACTATAGTAGGTGTACAGACAGACACCACTCCCATGTTAGCTTTGAAGCTCGTTTGATTTGTCAGCGTTGGATCAGCAGACAGGGTGGAGTTGTTTTCTCTGTCTGAATAAAGACTGTTACAAATCGGTGTGTTCCGAGACACAAAACATGCGCTCCCCCAGCAGCTCGGTTGTGACCCGCCCCTCGCCAAGCTACAGCAGCAGTGTTGCCAGGTTTTGTGAGAGAAATAAGCAACCAGGTCTATGAAGACAAGCCCAAAAGAAGCGACTAGGCTACTACACGCATCGGCTATTTGAAAATAGCCGATCTACAAGATTGTGAACTTGTAGATCTGTTATTTTCAAAACAAATCTTGAAAATGTATTTTTTTTTTAATCAAATATTTTTTAAACATTTTTAACAACACAAACCTTGTATGGGGTCCCTGGCATACAATATTTTCAGATGGGGGTCTCCCGGGTGTCTGCAGACAATACATAATTGTTAATTTAGTCGGGGGGGGGGGGGGGGTTTATAAGAGATAATTTTCTGTGTTTTGGTGAATTTTGTGAGTTTGATACTTTTGTCAGGCTGGCTTTACTAACATTGGAAAATGATGGGTACAATATCATCCATTAAAACGCTAAAAGTAGGCCTACATAAATTGATTTGATAACTATTCATTACGTAAAAGTTAATATCTGTATGATGGCATGCACTGACCACATTATGGGGGTCCTCCCCCAGAAACTTTGAAACATGGTAGATGTAATTTCCTTCCTGTGTTCTGGTGAATTTTGGTAATTTGATACCAAATCCAGTAGAAATCCAGGAGTCTCCTGTCCTGGATCCTGTATCCTGCAGGATCCAGGAGTGTTGGCAGCCCTACGTTAACCTGAAAATGTTTGAGAACCATGGATAAAACAACATTAGTAAACAAGCCCAAAAAAAAAGTAACTACACTTTAAAAACAAGCCCCCCCAAAAAACGCAACTACAGATAAGCAACTTTACAGAATAACAACCGCTTGTAACAAGCGGACATGGCAACACAAAGTGTAGCTAGACTGACAGAAGGCTTAGTTTAGGGTAGGAGCTGCTGGCCTGGAGGGTCCGCTGTCTTCAACCACCGCGGAGGAGCAACGCCATTTCAACATTTTTTAACGTTACGCTAGAGAACCGCACGTTACACACTCCAGGTAGGCCCTTATCAGCAGCATTTACCCGATGTATGTTGTCATTTTTTTTCTTCTTAAATTGGTTCCGCTCGTTTGGTCTCCTCTGGTGTGGCTAAGCAGTTCATCCAGGCCTGGGAACGGGCCTTTAAGAACATGACGGAAAACCGGGACGCAGGAATGGGTCAGAGATTTCAGGAGACAAGGAGGCTGGGTCAGCTAGGAGGAGGCCCGCCGGGGACTTTGTCGGTCTCCCCACCACGCCTCTGGACATTCATTGATAATCTGAATACAATTGGCACTTTTTTCTTGATTTAATTGACGCCAATTGAGCTACTTTTTTAACAGTCCTTTTTTAACTGTACTCGGTATTCCCCGTATTTTGGATTAGCCAGCAACTTGCTAGTGACACAAGCTAACGTTAGTTAGCTCATTCATCGAGGTTAGACTCTTTGACTTGACAGCAGCTGAACCGTGCAGGACCCACGGACAGGGGTCCTCCCACCCCCATCCCCACGCTGTCTCTCTGTAAACGGTACCGGGCCGGCCATGCCGTTCAGCGGGGGTTGGGTCGCTAAAATCGGCCGGGGTTCTTGCTCGTCATAACCCGTGGCTCGAGGTATTCCGGCCGGCTGAGCCAGAGCCTTGCCGTCGACATGTGTGTGTGTGTGTGTGTGAGTGTGCCCCTCCTTGCCTTTTCAAGGTTCATGTTCAAGCTAACGTGTGACTAGAAGGCGAGATTAGAGGCTCGGTCAGTGTGTCTCTCTTTCTTTATTGCGTTTACTCTTGCTATGTAGCCTTTTTACCTCCACCATCAGTTTAGCTATCATTTAGGTGGCTCGAATAACTTGATATAATTCGTGCAAGACCGACTTATATAGGCATGACGGCTGGCTGGAACATTCAGTACTCACTCATCCTCACATTGAGCAGGACCACCAGCCTGTCTATATCATAAACATGTATATGCTTTAAACGAATGTCTTACTGTGATCACAATTACAGTCAGCCAGCCAGGTTATAGCCAATGGATGTGGTGCAGGTGCTGTTATAAAGTACCACTCCCCTAACAGCTAAGTTCGTATTTTAAGTGAATAATGGCTCAATTAAAGTACAGTAAACTTTTCTTTTGACCCTTTAAATTCATGGAATCATTTGACCCAATTTTTAAGAAATACTACTGATTAAATAAACATTTATCTGTTCATGAGTTACTCTTTTGACTTGTGTCTGAGTGTAACTTGTTTGAAACTAGTACACACCTCTCTATATATTGTGTGTGAGTGTACATAATATTTATGTTAGTTTTACTCAAGCAGTGACCTTGAAATTCCTGTCCATTTCCATGTGACAGCCTTAGTATGTGTTTCAAAGGGCTGTTTATTTTGAATCACTTGTGCTGAATCAAATCTAGTTATCAACTTTTTACCACCACAGTATAACTGTACAATTGAATTGGACCATTACTAGCCATATCGTTTCTAGTTTATCCTTAAACTGAAGACACTGTCAAATCAGGTTAATTACACAGCATTATTCCATGTTTTCATATTACATAGTTATGACTCAACAGGGTGGTAGCTGGACATCTTATCAGCCTATGACTCGAGGTGCATTGTGGGATGAAAAACATGGCCACAACAGCTATTAGCTGTTTGGCATAACCTAGATTTGGAAAGCTTTGTGACACATTAACATTGTCCCCAATATTCTTCATTCATTGGTCACAGTGATGTAAATTGCACTAGTGATTTCCTTGTAATATCAGCTAGAGGCAGGTTATGTGGAAGAGTAGGTCTGCAATGCTAAACACTACTTAAAAATTCTCTTGGCCTGCAGCAATAGATAATAATGTTGCTTCATTAATGGTGTTGCCAATTGCAATCCTAAGTACTGAGTCCTAGATGGTTTTTCCATATCCTATCTCCTCTGTTTTTGACACTGACGGTTATCAGGGGTTCCCTTGGTGTCTGTTGCCTCCAAAGCAGTCTGACCCGCCAAGTGGCTGGATTCCGGGGAGCCAATGGCCCGAGAGGGCTTTGTCCTCCCGGCTCATTTCCATGCTCAGACATGGCTCTGGCTACACAGAAGAAACTTTTGCACTTTCTAGTCTGAGCTGAGGCATAGTGTTAAAAGAACGCAACAACAGGAATTGCACTACTTGATCCCATGCATGCCCAATCTTCAGATGCCCAGCTGCTGTGAAGTCACAGCCTCTCGTAAAAACTGCATAAGAAAATTTGAAGTTGTGATGCTTTCTCCTTGTTTTCCAAAACACACATGTATGCAATTGTGTTTTTCTGATAAAGTAGCCTAGCTGATTTATGTCCAGGTTTTGTAAACTAATCATCCCACTCTCTCCAGCCTGTTCCACTTCATGTCAGTATGTACTTTGAAATGTTGTTCCTCTACTGCCATGACCAAGACGAAGCACTTTCTAATGAGGACAGAAATTGGGTTACTTCATGCAAATAAATCAGCAGTACAAGACTTTGCTTTCCCTTCAGAATATTATATTCATCAAGTTAGTTTCTTACATTTGACTTGCACTCACACAATGTCCCTCTCTGTCTAACAACGCATTCTCCGCCCACAATGGAAGCATGTATTTGTTAAGAGTTAGCCCTCATGGCACCCTGTAGCCTCCTGAATGCTGAGGAATGCACACTCTTTGACACATAATGCCTTACAGCCGTGAGCCGTCTCTGTTAAGTTCCAGTCAGGATAGGGATTGAATGTGCAAGGCAAAAATTCTCCTTCAAAATATTTTGACTTTGTGAAAGCTGAGTATAAAAGTTCCAGTAATGAGTAAGTTATTTAATATGCTGCTAGCAGGTGAAGTGTGCCTTTTAGCCATGTTTTTCAGGATGGGAAAGAAGAGAAGTGTATTACACGGCAACGTTATTCTAGGCCCACTCGATGCTGTGTGTCACACAAGAAGTAATGAGAAGTGTCAGTAGGTCCAAAGAAGCACTGCAGCGGAAAGTTATTCTTAAATGTATTATCATGGGTAATCTGCTTAATCCAAATTGGCCTACCTAAGAGGCCCAGTATAGGAGATCTACACGAAGCTGACGCCCATGCTTTATTACAGACACCAATCTGAGTAGAGAGCAGGAGGGTATTGACTTCGGGGCAGCCACTGTCAACGTCATTTCACATTGATGACAAACATGGTGGTCCTACTAAAGCCATCTTAAAATGCAGTTGAGTTAGGGTTTGGGGGGGTTTTAAAGCTTCCTATATGGATGGATGATTCTTAATTGAGCAATGGTAACATCTTTGATAATGGTCAACAATGTATGAAGTCAACATTCTTACCTCTGTACAGCATAAGTGACGTGTGTGAATACTTGATACTGTGAGTGAGCTAAGCATTCCTTGTCACTGCACATGCACAAGCATTTCGTCTGTGTTACTTTGCCAAGAAATAATTCACAAGGGACAACTTGTGTTGAAACTTGTTCATTGTAGCTTCTGTAGGTGGTCTCTCTGTTGACCGTGATGACATTTTTTGTTTTCCTCCATTAGCCCCCTATATGTAATTGATTATTACATATATCCTCAAGGGACTAAAGACTGGCTGCTAGCATAGCGTCTTCATTCTGCTAGGGTAGACTAAACTGATTAAAAAAAGAAAATATCAGGGTTCTTCAACTGATGGTCTTTTTTATAGTTGAGGGATTTCAGGTTTAAGGCTTAAGAGAAACTATTGAGTGTGCCTACTCCGTGCCTCCCTCAGGTGCAAGCAGACAAGGACTGCAGACCCTTAGTGGGTGACATTTACCCATGGATGTATTTTTGCCCCTCGCAAAGCCTTCCTATTTGAGTTTAGAATGTCATCCTTGTAAGCAAGGGTCGAAGGAGGTTAGTGACCGACCACTGACAGTCACTTGGACTGGGGCTTTCCCTTTGCCTGGTTGTCCATTTCCTGTTGTGCCCCTAATTGAGTCTGTTTTAACTTAGCAAAGGCAGTGTAATTTTCTGGCCAAGCCTTGCATTTTCAATGCCGTCATAATCAATCTGCCCTGGGGGAAGTGGCATCTCTGTAGGAAGGCATTAGACTTTGAGGCAGTGTGTTTCTGTCTAATAGGATAATAATATCACTAGGAGAGGACAGGAAGAGATCTTGATGTTCTAATCCCCCCCCCCCTCCCCCTTTCTTCTCATACCCGCACCAATTCACACGCCACACTGACCGTGATTATTCACCTGTCAATTAACATGTACTTAGAAGGTTATGATAGCATGTAGCACCTACGTTGGAGGAGAGAGTGTGTGTGTGTGTGTGAGCAACAAGCTGGTGTTTAGGTGACACACAGAAGTGAAATGCCCTCAGGTTAACAAGACAAGACGGGAGTTGCTGGTCTTGGCTCTAATTCCCCTTTCTGCTTAGCCTCGTTCCCAGCCTCACTTATCTGCGAAGAGAAGAGCCTGGTCACGATCTAAAGTTCCATAGTGTCTATAGGGCAGGACTTCCGTTGTACGCGTTTCCCCCGAAAACTATATATTTTTGACCAATCATAACACTCGTTTCATTCACGGAGAATGTAAACAGATTTGTAAAGTCAACGTCATTTCCTTGAGCGGTACTTCCGCCAAACCTCAGTATTTCCGTTAAGACACTCAATCGCCTAGGTCTTGCCCAGCGTGCAAGTGAAATTAGTTAATCAATTAAGCCCTATTCAAAACATTTCCAAAGGTTTCTGATCTACAAGCTTGAAGCTCACAATGTGTCGGGATGTGGCATGTTGTGAGCTTGTAGATCTGCTATTTTTGAATTTGTTTGCATATAATGAATGTGATGCCCTAAATGAACATGGTTTAAGTGGCTAAGGCGGTTTTTCTGTTTTTCAAATAAGAAAATTGCCGTTTATCTTGTAAGTTGGATGGGGCATTCTTGACTGACCTGAACACCATGTGTTTTCTCTATGCAGAATGGCGGTGGATATCTACGACTCTCAGTACCTGCTTATCCTGGCTCCTTCCCTGGTCATCGCCCTCATGTTCCTCTTCTTCTGGCTGTTCATGAAGGAGACGTCATACGATGAGGTGCTGGCGCGGCAGAAACGTGACCTCAAGTTGCCACCTTCCAAACCGGACACCCGCAAGAAGAACGAGAAGAAGAAGAGCAAGAAGAAAGAGAGCGCCAATGCGGGCGGCGGCGGGGGAGGAGAATCGGAAGAGGATCTACGGGAATTTGACATTAACGACACCATCAGTGGCTCAACTCCAGACCTGGAGGAGGAGCCGGCACCTGTGGCTCCCCCGACTCCTACCCCTGTGCCTGTGATGGTGCCACCGGAGGCTCCGGTTGGTCTGAGGGAGAGGAAGAAGAGGGACAAGAAGGCGGCAAAAGCCGCTGCTGCGGCTGCAGCCTCGGCTCTTTCTCATCATCATCCTCCTGCCGCTGAAGAACCAGAGATGAACGGTGCCAAGGTGACCGGCCGCAAGGCAGAGTCACCTGTGACTCTGAGCAAAGAAGCCAGTCTACCCACTCACCAGCCTGAGGTCCAGGTCCAGACCCAGGTTCTGGCCCAGACGCCTCCTCAAACCTCTGGGAAGAAGAAGGAGAAGAAACGACAGAAGGCAGAGGCTGGTGAGTAGAGAAGAGCATTGAACAGTGGTGTGCGTGGATTTGTCAAGCACACATTTATCTCTGGAAATGTTGAACCTACCGCTTTTTATATAAATCTCATAAAAGTGATTTTTGTGTTGAAACATCAACCTGATCTGTCCCTATCCAGTGGATGACCAGCAGCCAGATGGTAAAGTGGAACAGATTCCTGCCCCAGCTCCAGTCAAGAAGGAGGCTCCGGTGGTGGCAGAGACCAAAGCTCAGGATGGCGCCGCCCCTCCGACTAACAGCGGCAAGAAGAAGAACTCTGCCAAGAAGCAGAAGACGGAACACGGTAAGAATGCTGTGAAGATCCGGCAGCAGGACATCTCTTGTCAAACTGCAGATTGTCCCAGTTGACTTTTGGCCTAAGTATTAAAACTGTTTGTCCATTCAGTAGCCTTGGTAGAGGAGTCCCATGTTCTGGCTGATTCTGCGGCTCCTGCGAACCATCAAGTGGTCCACAATGACGACCTGCCATCCAAGGGTAGCGGAAAGAAACAGAAGAACGAGACTGACAAAGGTAGCAGCGGAAGAAGTGTTAATCTTTACCGTTTACTTTTGATTCCTACTTCCTGTGTGATGTCCATTCACACTATACCACGTTTCATTTCCTTCCCATGTCATTCGACAGAAAACGCTGAGGTGAAGCTGAAGGAGCTGCTGTCCGGTCTGGCTGGTCTGGCTCTGTCAGAAGCAGAGGCGGTCAGTGTGATGACCCTCCTCAAAGAGAAGAGCCCCAGTGCCCTGGATGCCTGGCACAAGGCAAGTAGTGCAGGGGTTCAGGCCACAGCATCGGCGATCATGCCATTTCTAAATGTAGGTTTCTGTCTTTTGTTAATTTTCGGTCCCTCCAACAGTCTGCGACCAAGGCTGACCCATCAGCTCAGGAGAGGGAACGCCTCCTCACCACCCTGCAGGAGGAGGCCTCTATCGCCAAGGACAAAGTCAAGCAGCTCAGCCAGGTAGAGATACCCCCATGAATCGCCTGTCCAAAGAGATAACATGCCTCCTTTCCATTTAATATGCTTAATCTCCACCTTGCTGACTGATTTCTTGGTCTCTGATGATGTGTGTGTGTGTGTGTGTGTGTGTCGTTTCTCTGTGCCAGGAGCTTCAGGTGGAGAAGCAGAAGACTGGTCGAGCAGAGTCCATGATTAGAGACCAGCGTGGAGCCATGGAGAAGGAGCTTGGCAGTATGCAGGCAAAAACCCAGGGCAGCTTCCAGGAACTCCAGACCATGCAGATTAAAGTGAGGGTTACTCCGAAGCTCCCTAATGTAGCCATGCCTCTCTCAAGGCTGTATATTTCATTAATCATGAGTATTTCTGATATTTTTGTTTTATTGCATTTCTTGTAGTGTGTCTTGTGTATTATAAGTTGTCTTGAGCCATGGGTGTTGCAGGATCCATGCATTATCTACAAATATAAACTGGGAGGTGATGGATACCAGTATTGGAAATGTATACATGCCAAATATGAAGGCGAATGGTTCTGAAGATACGAAGGACAGATCCACTAATTCACTGACAGAGATTTGTGGAATTTATAAAGATGTTTTAAAAAAATCTCTTTAAAAAATGTACCTTCCATGAAATATTATTTTTGTTAAGATATCATTCTGAACTAAATAAATGTAAAATAATTTAAGCAGAAAACATTGTCCCCATGTCTTTGATTTCTGGTGCAATTTTTGCCTTCATCCATTGTTTGTTTGTTTTTTCCTTTCATATGTAGTTCCAGCAGGTGAGGGAACAGTTGGAGAGTCAGATCAGCCGTCTGCAGCAGGAGAATGGCATCCTGAGAGATGCTGTCAGCTCTGCCACCAACCAGATGGAGAGCAAGTTAGTACCACTCAGACCACAGCTTGTAGTTAACACCATCTGGGCCGTCAGCATGTTCCTAGTCCATTCCACGAACTGAAAGCGCTCACAGCTAACAGTCACACACTGTATTTTAGAATTCCAGCCTAAAACATTGTCTGTTTCAGGGCTGGCTGTCATTCACAATTTTGTTTTATTTGAACTAGAAGTGAAACAAATTCCTAAATATTAGGAATGTGTTTGTGTGTGCAACATTGGAGATATTGTCAGAATTCTGCATTTGATCTCCTTTTTAATGTCTTTTAAAATCAGCACTAATACAAAAAAAATCTTCCATTGTTGTTTCCATTGTACTCAATTCAGCAGTAATATCCAGCATATAATACAAATACAAAACATATTGCAATAAAGCTCAGTAGAACGTCTGGCCACCATCATCACCCATTCAATGGTAGTTGATGAGAACTAAAATGTTTTAAAATTCTGATCCAAATACATTCAACATTTGAATGTATTTGGATCAGAATCCCCTGCACAGCTTGTGTGGGAGTAAAAAAAAAAAGAAAAGTATAACAAGGATATTGCCATGGTTATATATAATAAAAGGTCATTATTTAGCTCTGAACGTAACACTGAAGTGTGACTGAAGTTGAGGTGTGTGTGTGTGTGTGTGTTGCAGGAACTCAGCAGAGCTCAACAAGCTACGTTCGGAGTATGCTGGCCTGATGAAAGAGCTGGCGGAGAACAACAGCAAGCTGCAACAGGAGGAACACCAGAGGAAGTCACTGGAGGTCGGCTATAAGCAGAACGTGTCCCAGCTGGAGGTACGCTAACTTAAATGCACACTAGCATCTTCTGTGTGTGTTTATTTAACTAAGCAACTCCGCTCACTGGATAGGCAATGATGCGAGGTGAACAGTGCCTGAGCAGGCTAGGTGGGGTTAAAGATGGCTAGCGGTCTCCGTAGGGAGGTGGAGTGGGTCAGTGGAAGTCTTTGGGAGGAGGCTGTGTGTGTGGACTCGCTGTAGAATAGAACATGGAAGTGGAGGTCCGAGGATTGTATTGGTCCAGGAAGCGGGGATGTTTGAGGCTTTGTGCTGGGTGTAAACACCACTTCCCTGCAGCCGACGCAAGGCTCAGCCTTTCCTGTCTTTATCCCGACCATAAGCACAGTTGGAAATGTACCTCGTTGTCTTGCCACAACAGCAACTCGACTGCCAGGCCAAGAAACAAACAGAATTTTGAGGGAATTGGTATTTGTGAGTGCACATTCATTGACACATATGTGAAACGTGTTTGGCATGTTGGACTAAACCCATATTTGACAAAATCATAGTTTTTTCTAACAAAGAGGAACAGGGTGTGGCATAAAGGGAGTAACACGTAACAACATAGTTGGTTCAAAGCAGATTGTTTGGTTGATTAAAATTGCAGCAAAGTTGGAGGAAATACTTTTTTTTTTGTGTGTGGCCATTACCCACGTTTCAGAAGTTCCATCTCTGTTAATAAATAGTATGAGATTATATGAGGAAAGTTTTCAATAAATATTTTTTGTTTTTTGGGCAAGGCTCAACTGCAGGATGCTAAGCGGCGTTGGGAAGAGCTCCAGAATTACCTCCACAATGTCAACGCAGAGAGAGAAAAGCTTCAAGCCGCAAAACAAGGTACAGCAATAAAACATTGTGCAGATATCGGACTATACCTCTCAAAATATGAATGAGTGGGTGCAGTTTATATTCATTGTGTGCATATGTCAGAGCTCCAGGGCCAGCTGTTGTCGGTGGAGACCGAGATGAACAACAAGAACAAGGAGATTCAGACGCTCCACAGCAGCCTGACGGACACCATCGTCTCCAAGGAGCAGGTGGAGCAGAAAGTGATGCATCTGCTGGAAGTTTCCCAGCACAGCTTACCTGATGACTCACTGCAGAGCCAAGTGCAGGTAACGCATGCATGACAGCATCACACTACAGACCAAAGAGAACATGGGTTTAGTGACCGACGCAGCTGAGCATAACTTGATAAAATAAGCACCACTAGATCGGATCAAATCCGGGATATAATTAAATTATACTTTATTTTGTTTGTTTTATACTGTTAAAGTGTTTCCCCCCCCCCTCTTTGGACTGTACATCATTGAGAGAGAAAACAAAGCTGTTATGTTGAGCCGTGGGGCCTGGGGACGCTCGCACCCTTGCCCCCTGTGACGGAGAGCCTTCATCTACACTACAAGTGTGCTTTTGAAGTGTTATTTCTATTCATAAAAAAACACCCCGACTCAACCTGAATACCTCTTCTGTGCTTTGTTGCAGCGGTCCTTATTTAAGGAACATTCAAAGCTTTGTCTACATAAAATAGAAGTATTTGTTTGCATTTGCTTTTTTCCTCCCCATATATTTTCATAAGCTTTTTTTCCCCCCCATATATTTTCATAATAAAAAAGTGCCATATATCGTATCGTATCGATATCGTGAGCCCAATATTGTGTATCGTGAAATTAGTGTCGTGAAATTAATCGGCACACCCCTAATGTTAACTGATGATTCAATTTTGTTTTTGACAGGAACTGTTGAATGAAAACAAAGCCCTTAAGCTGCAGACCGAGAGCATGCAAGTCCAGAATGAAGTCCAGAATGAGAGCCTGCAGGCCCAGATGTCTTCACAGGTACAGTGCATGGACTGACCTCACTCACCACTGATTCACACGCACCACACAAATTCCACCTGGTCTAGTTTATTGTTATGTAGGCTAATGAACTGTCTCCTCATCCAGGCAACCCAGGTCTCCCACTTTGAAGAGCTGCAGAAACTGTAAGAGAGATGCTCTACTTTATTTTTTATTTCTTTTCTTAACCACTTTCAACCTGGTGTGGACATTTTAGGCATGGCATTATTGGTGTCAAAATGAGCAAAAAAAAGGCTGATCTACAAGCTCACTAGGCATTGCACTGCCACACGTGAGCTTGCAGCTATTTTCACTAAACGTGTTAAACATAACCTGTTTCTCAATACACTGTATATTAGCAGCAAAACATTTATAATACTTGCTGGAATGGCAGTGGGAAGGTCGTTTTCACATGCCCTCCTTGGCAGTAAAAGTATTGGTAATGCCTGGTAAGCAACCGTTTTCATTTGTTTAATTTGTAGTGGCATAGTACTTTATACTCGAAAGGTGACTGACTGTAAGCACGCAAGGCTTCTATCGGCATGTTACAAGCTAATGTAACTTTAATCTTAATTTAACGTTTCCTCATTAAATTATTAAAACAAATTCTCAATCATTTATTATCATGGGGACGCAGGGTTTAACTGGTGGAGTTGGCAGTTATGCTTCTAGCCTAAAATCTCATGTCCAATGTGACATCTTGAAATGTCAACTTAATCGCTTGTTAATCGCTCTTTTTTTTAAATAGCCACTTATTAAGTAATATTAAAGACAACTGTGCGCTGCTGCGCTTCTGTGTGCCTCTCTTGTCTCGCCCGCCCTCTCCCTTTTAACGGAGCTAATTTAACATTGCCTACATCATATAGGTTGGACATGCCATCTCCATGCAACATATGTAGTTCCACCTTACTCATTTATGTCAACATTTCTCTGAAGCATTTTGGTCACTGACACCTAACAGTTTGTGCCATTCCAAAGTGACGACGCTCTCTCTTGTTTAAAACAATGTTTTTGAAAACAACGTTTGCTCGTGACAACCGACCAAAATGCTCTCTCAATATACGCTCTTTATCCTTATGCAACGTCATGACGCTATCCGGTAAAATGACGTTATTTGTTTTCACTATAGGGAAAATGTCATTCCGCCAATACATGCCGGAAATATTACTAGGAAAGTTTTTGAACACCAAAACTGACGCCATACAAGATCAATGCACGTTTTCACATGACATGGATTTCAAATGTTCTACTATACTGCAAGCATTTTGGCTTTGTGAAAACGCACCATTAGTGATCCTATCTATGAGCCATATTGTCGTTGATTCTTGTTATTTTGATGTGCTGATTGTGTCCAGGCTGGCTGAGAAAGAGCTGCAGAGGAAGAGTCTGGAGGACTCGCTGAACGCGGAGCGGAGTAGCCTGGCCAACAGAGAAACAAACATGCAGGTAGAGCCACTGCCTTGTACCAACACTGCTCTGGTTGGTTAGTTTGCAGGAATGTGTTGGACCGTCGCAGGCCTCTCGGTGCCAATAGACGTACTGAAAGGAGGACGTTTGCAACAAACTGATAGTTGTTATTGAGAAATGACACTGTCAAACGGCATACGAATGTTTTTGGATTTGAAAAGGGCTGTGATGACAGAATGCCTTTTGCAGAGGCTTTGTTGAGACCACCATAAATGCCATTGTGTCTGAATGCAGGCATTGACTATCTGGTTTGTCTCTCCTCCACAGGCGATGCATAATGAGAACATGTCGCTGAAGGCAGAGCTGCAGAGTCTGCAGGCTCAGATTTCTGAACAGGTCGGTTGTGGAACGCGATTGTTCTTAGGGTTGCACGATATTGAAATTTTGGCCGATATCCGATTACTAATTAATGGCATGGTCAAATCAACAGACACTGATATTGCAGTACAAGTTTCCAGTAGGGTTTATCTTACACCTGTTGTACAGTAGCTAGCTGTGATTCAGGGTACAGATGCAGACTTCTAAACTTATTAGGGTTAGGATTATGTGCAGCTTTTATCATCACAAAAGGCCCTTTCAGGTTTATTCAAAAATAAAATATAGGCTAAAACCACTATTATTTTGATATCGGTTCGATATCATTTTTTAAGCGGATATTGCTGATATGATGACCGATTAATCATGCATCCCTAGTTGTTTTATTATTTTCCTTTACAGAGAAAAAACAACAACTCTGTGTGTGTGCAGGCTTGTTATTTGATGCACCCTCTATGTTTCTGTCTGATTTTGACTTTCTCTGTGCAGGCTGCCTCCCAGCTTGCTTTGGAACAGATTCAGAAGAGGTGCGTGTCAAAACACATACATTCATAAAAATACATTCCTGATCTTACTACATTTTGGGGGTTGTTAGGACCACCCCTTTATTAACCACTTTCAACCGGGCATCCCTATTTTGGGCATGTCTATAAAGGAGGGGAATATATATATACATATAAAAAGCAACAAGCTCATGATGCGTTGAGAGCTTGTAGATGGGCTATTTTTGGTTATTTTACTTTTACTTTAGCATAACGTGGTACCATTACAGTATATAAACTCAGTATGACATATCACAGTCAGTTAAGGCCTTATATATATAAGATTGCCCCCCCGCCTACCTTTGTCTTCTGCCCACAGTGTCCAGGAGAGAGAAGAGAACATTAAAACAGTGGAGGATCTGTTGAAGACTGGGCTGATAGAAGTTGCCAACAAGGAGGAGGAGCTCAAGGTGTGTGGGTGCAGTTTGCAAGATTTTCAAGCTAATGTTGCATCGAAACCTGTTCTTTTCGGCAAGCAACACTGTTGTACCAGTATAAATTAAGTATAAATTAAGTTTAAGGAAGAAACAGGATTCTAACGCAGCATCAGAAAGTAGCAGGCTCAAGAAACGACTCGTGCTCGCCCACTTTAACGCCCTACTTCACTGACCTCAGCTTGTCTTTAAGTGACTGCATTTTGTTGACTTGCTTTGTAATCAATGTTCCTAATGGCCACTAAAGAAAAGCCAAATTGCTAATTGCTTTCTCTGTCGTAGGTGGTCAGGGAAGAGAGTGAGGTACTGAAACAACAGGTGGAGTCTTTAAAACGTCAGACTGCAGAACAGGTGAGTTGGATTAAAGCCAATATCCTTCATAATCCATAACCATTTATTTCATTATGTATCCTATATATTAAAATTGGCATATATAGGCATGTCACTATAACTCGGACATAACCATAAACAAACCCGATACGACACAACGGACACTCTGACAAAGCCCCCGACACTATGACTCAGACATCGGTCAGATTGGCGGTGTGGGCGAACTCTAGATGTGAGGGCTGTGTTGCGGCCCGAACCGCTAGTTTATTTAATTTGTTCGTTTAACTTCTGTTCTCTTTGCGATGTATTGCAGATGTCTTCAGAGTCAATAGTGGATGAGTTACAGAACAAGTAAGTTGACATGTTTGGTATTCCTCTATGTAATCAAATCAAATCAAGCTTTATTTATATAGCACATTTACAAACAGGCAAGCTGAACCAAAGTGCTGTACAGGCAAAATCAAAAACATCAATGCAAAACAACAGAGCAAGTTCACAAAAATATTTAGCAACAAAGGAAAACACTATTAAAAGACACATAAAAGAGGGAAGGACAGATAAGTATAAATAGAAAGTTTACATTACATAAATGGAAATTAGATGCTATTAAAAGCGAGGGAAAAAAGATGGGTTTTTAGTTTGGCCTTGAAAGCCCCGATCGATTGGGGGGATCGGATGTGGAGGGGCAGGCTGTTCCAGAGTCGCGGGGCCGTAGCCATGAAAGAGCGGTCACCCCTGGTCTTTTTAAAATTTCTGGTTGGAACTTCAATTAAATAATTTTCGGCAGACCTCAATTCCCTGGTTGGGACATATGGTTTAACAAGTGCGGAGAGGTAGGATGGAGCGAGCCCATTTAGTGATTTATAGACAAATAAAAACACCTTAAAATCAATTCTAAAATTCACGGGGAGCCAGTGTAGAGAGGCAAGGACAGGGGTAATATGCTCACGCCTTTTTGTACCTGTAAGGAGGCGGGCAGCAGCATTTTGAACTAATTGAAGGCGTCTGATCTGTTTTTGGTCCAAACCGGTGTATAAAGAGTTGCAGTAATCTATTCTGGATGAAATGAAGGCATGGATAGCCATCTCCAGTTGGTGGCGGGGGAGGTAAGGCTTAATCTTGGCCAGAAGCCTTAACTGAAAAAAGCTGGTTTTAACCACGGAGCTGATGTGTTGATTGAATTTGAAAGAACTGTCAAGGGTTACACCGAGATTTTTGGCAGATGGGCGGATAAGAGGGGTGATGGTGTCCGGGATATTGCAGGGTGGGATATGGCCAAAAAGTATAATTTCAGTTTTATTTTCGTTGAGGGTAAGAAAATTATTGTTCATCCAAGATTTTATGTCATGTAGACATCCGAGTAGTGACTGGAAAGAGTTGGCGGAGTTAGTTAGTATGGGTAAGTAAATTTGGATATCGTCGGCGTATGAATGGAATGATATGTTATGTTTTTCAAATATGGATCCTAAAGGCAACATATATAAAAGGAACAGGAGTGGGCCTAAAATGGAGCCTTGGGGGACCCCACAGGTAAGGGGGGCGCAAGGCGATGAGAAGTCCCCCAAATGAACAGCGAAGGTTCTATTTGCGAGGTATGACTCGAACCATGTTAGGGCCAAGCCAGTGATGCCGATATGATGTTGGAGCCTATTTAAAAGAATTTGGTGGTCTATTGTGTCAAATGCAGCAGATAGGTCGAGGAGCACAAGGATGGCAGGATTACCATTGTCAACTGTTAAAATCAAATCATTAAAAACTTTGAGGAGAGCTGTCTCCGTGCTGTGGCCTGGTTTGAAACCTGATTGAAATTTTTCATGTAAGTTATGGGTGAGTAAGAATGATTGTAATTGTGAATAGACTACTTTTTCCAGAATCTTTGATAAAAATGGTAGCTGAGAAATTGGCCTAAAATTTGACAGGATTGAGGGGTCGAGATTTTTCTTTTTTATTAATGGGTTTACAACAGCATGCTTAAAGGCAGCTGGGACAGATCCAGAGGTGAGGCAACTATTTATTAAGGTGAGGATGCTTGGACCAACAGTACCGGAGACCTCCTTTAGGAGCCGGGAAGGTATGCAGTCTGAAGGGCAGTTTGTGGGTCGAAGATGCATAATTATGTCGGTGAGGGAGGTCAAGGTTATTGGCGTGAAATTATCTAGAGTGTTAGCGGGGGGGCATGGAGAAGGCACTGGGTCAAGAGTAGTGGGGGTGTGAGCTGATCTAAGGGTTGAGATTTTACCTGTGAAGAAAACTAAAAAATCAGCACAGAGTGGCGGAGGGAGGAATGAGAGGATCGTCTCGTGGATTTGTGAAAGAGTTTAAAATATTAAACAGAACCTGGGGTTTATGGCAGTTATTTGTGACTAGACTGGAAATGTATTCTGATTTAGCAGCTTTTACTGCTTTTTGGTAATCGGAGAGGGAGTTTCTAAGTAATTCAAGGGAGATGTGGAGTTTATCAGTGAGCCATTTACGCTCAGCGTGCCTGCAGGTGCGTCGTAGGGTGCGAGTGGACTCGTTGAGCCATGGTTCAGAGAGGGTTTTTGGGCGTTTGTTTTTAAAAGGGGCAATGGAATCTAAAATAGTAGTGCATGTGGAGTTAAAATTGTCGAGAAGTGTATCAGGGTTGGAGGAATGGGTTGGGGCCATGGCGGTTGGCACCAGCGCATCAAAACTGAGAGAGAAGTGTGAGGGAGTTGAGGAGTCTATAGTACGCGTGCGGCGAGTAAAAGCAATGGGTTTTTTTGCAGAACAGGGAATTTTGGCGGTGAAAAAGATGGATGAGTGGTCGGAAATGCAGGTAGGAGTGACATTTGTGACAGAAACAGTTAAACCAAATGACAACACAAGATCCAGGATGTGGCCCTTTTCATGGGTAGGCACATTAACTGATTGAGTGAGATTAAAAGTGTCAATGAGGCTTAAAAAGTCCTTTGCCAGGGGATTCGATGGGCAACATGGGTGCACATTAAAATCACCACTGATTATGAAGGCGTCATATGAGACCATTATACCAGATAAAAAATCACTAAACTCATTGATAAAATCCTTATTGCTTTTTGGAGGCCTGTAAAGCAGCACACATAAAACAGGGGACGACAGGTTCAATTTAAAAAGCTGAAGCTCGAAACTCGAGTACGTGACCTCTGGTTGAAGCAGCTGGCATTGATGGCTTGATTTAAAAACTGTCGCTAGACCCCCGCCCTTCTTGGAGGTACGGGGGGAGCTAAAAAATGAGCAGTCGGGGGGGAAGGAGGTGAGAGAAGGATGTACAGTCACCCGGATTTACCCAGGTTTCGGTTAATAGCAGGAAGTCCAGATTGCGAGTTGTAAATAAATCTTTTAACCACAGGGCCTTTTCCATTTTATTTATTGAGCGAACATTGAGGAGAGCCATCTGGAAAATAGTGTTATTGCTGGGGGGTATAGATGTAACCCGCCTGAGCGGGCGGAGCAGAGCATGGTCAACCCCACGATTGACATGCGGGGGCTTAAAGTGTCTATGGCTAATTAAAATAGGAATTAAGATCGGATTATAAGAAGGAAATACGGGCACTGGGAGGCAGGGAAGCTTGTTTTGAACATTAAAATTAGTAGGTGCATTTTTTGGTTCACGCTCAATAAGAAAAGAACTAGGGAGCAGGGTGGAACTAAAGTGCATGGAAAACGGACCAGGGGGAAGTCATTTACTGACGGACGTGTTGTTTGTGTCAGAGCACATTGCAGTGTAGTGGCGTACACCACGGGCTAGGTTAGCTGCCAGCATTTGGCTACCTAGCCTATTGGGATGGAGTCCGTCATAGTTGAACAACAGTGCGCGGCCCCAAAATAAATTAAAATTATCTATGAAATTTATGAACTGGTTGCGGCATAGCCGTAGGAGCCAGGTGTTTAGGCTTGCGATCCGACTAAACCGCTCATCACGGCCAGAGAAGGTTGGGATGGGACCAGAGATAAAAAATGACAAACCACTACTATCAAGGAGATCTATGAGTTTGAGAAAATGCTGTTTGGACAGTTCAGAGGTGCGCAGGGCTGAATCATTTGATCCGATGTGGACAAGGACTGTAGTGATGGATGGTGGTAATGAATTAAGGACACCAGGGAGTTTGTTGAGGAGGACAGGAACAGTGGCTCCAGGGTAACAGTGGGTTATTGCATTATTGAGGTGGACGTGCCTTATGATGGAATCCCCGACGATCAACAAAGAGGGGGGGGTAGGAGTGGGGGGCACCTGTAACGGCGATGGCTGAGTGGAAATATTGGGCACCAGTGCGGCCATCCCAGCACCAGACTGGACAAGGACATGAGAGTGGTGTGATAAAGAGGGGTCCTCTTGAGATTGAGGAGGGGGAGGAGGGGCCCCGGACTGCCTTTTTACAGCCGCCGACAACAACATCATCCGCCGGGCAGAGGGGGGCTGCTCCTTATAATTACTCCCCGACCCACCGATGGCCCGAGCAGAAGCTGGGACCGGCGTAGAACCAGGTTGGGGGGGGGGAGTGTGCTCCGGGGAGCAGCGGTCAGTGATCAGGGGGGGGGGGGTTGGGCTTTTTAACGGGGATAGTGCGTGAGTGAGAAGACAAGACCCCCGCGAGAGGAGAAATGCGACCCGAGAGGATGGGAAAATCCTCCTCACCTACACCCAGCAAGGAGTACCTGTTGCTGGTGGATAATAATAATGGGGCATGTTTTGGTGGGTTATAGGAGGGATGCACAATTTTCCCATTTTTGCGCCAGCAGACTGTTGACCAAGGGACAGGAGTGGAACAGGACTGAGGAGGCGGTCGAACTTTAGTCTTGGCTCCGTTTCTGGAGTCAGGCTCGGATGGTATCATCGGGACAGTAAGGTCCAGATCGCGCGTCAATGTTTTGGAGACGACGGGGCCATTACGCACAGCCATAGGGACCGTGAGATCCAAGTCGCGCGCTGCCTTGGATGAGGCAGCGGGGCCGGCTGTGACTACGTGGTCAGTGTTGTATGAGGAGTCCAATTCTGGAGCTAAAGTGGCGGCATCAGGGACCAGGCACAGCGAATCCAGAAGCGTCTCGTCGTTCTGTATTTGGTGCAGCACGGAGACCCTTTCTTGCAGAGCAGCCACTTGCTGAGACAGGCGGAGGCAGCTATCACAGTTGAATGAGGTATGTGAAGCCATTGTAGAGGTGCTGAGGAAACAAAAGAGCTATGGCCAGTGAAAGTGTAACAGTAATGTGATTGTGATGATGCAGCAGGCTAGGTGAGGAAAACGTTGGCTGTCAGGCAGCGGTGCAGCTCAGAAAAACGTACCCGCAAGGGCTACACAACGGTAGCCCACAGCGAGGAGTAGACTCAGAGCATACAGCAGAAAGGTCCCAAACGGAGCGACACTCACCGGCGTAGGCCCAGAGTATGGGCCTAATGCGTTGATTCTGCGTATAGTATGGTGTGAGATGTCTTCTCTCGGTGTCTGAAGGTGAAGTCCTCACGATGCTGAGAAGCTGTCAAAAACTAGCAGCCGGGGCTAGCGCTCAGAAGGCTAGCTGTCAAACTAGCTCTGGGGCTAAAAAGCCGGGTAGATGACCAGACGTGCGACAGATAGTCGGTATAAAACTGCATAGAACACGGGATCTAAGCACCCGATCGCTTGGATCTATTGATCGTATAAAAGTAGGCTGATTTAGCAACCAGTATCCAGCGTTGTTAATAGAAAAAAAAGTTTGCTAAAATAGTAAAAAAGTGATTTAAAAGGAGCGGCAGACGGGACAAACGCTCTCGCTGCTCTCGCTCATCTCATGGAGGTGTTCATTCTGCTTCTTGACGTCCTCGAATGTGACAATTCTGTGTCAAAGACTCATATTGTTTTCTAGGATCCATGAAAAGGACGAGCAGTTAAAATCGTTTGAGGAGAGCCTACAGGCTGCACAAGACTCATGCTCGGCCAGAGACCAGAACATTGAGGTGAGGACTTAACTGCTATTACACCTCTTAAACCCACCATTAAATCCTTCAGTTTACCTGTTGTTGTAGAAGCCTTTTGTTTTGGGTTTGGTGTACTGTACGTTGTTCCTCAGATAGTCCAAAGTTGAAAGTATCACTGTGCCTTTTCATTCCAGGCTCTGGCACAGCAGTTGGCTGCCCTGCAGGCAGAGACGGAGCAGCTGAGACGAGCAGAGATCTCTGAGGAGCAGGCCAGTGCAGACACCGAAGCTCAGCTTCAAGAGCTCCAGGCTCAGTAAGTTGCGAACATGCAGCACCATTGACCACACGACCATAGTGTTCTCCCTCCGTTGAACAGACCATACATAGAATTTTCCCTGCATAGGACCGACCATACGTACCGTTCTCCCTGCATAGGACCGACCATACGTACCGTTCTCCCTGCATAGGACCGACCATACGTACTGTTCTCCCTGCATAGGACCGACCATACGTACTGTTCTCCCTGCATAGGACCGACCATACGTACTGTTCTCCCTGCATAGGACCGCCATTACGTACTGTTCTCCCTGCATAGACCCGACCATGCGCACTGTTCTCCCTGCTTAGACCCAACCATACGTACTGTTCTGTTATGGGAAAAATGTATACATCCAGTCGAGGTGAAGCTGATTTGTGGAATCCAACAGCATCAAAAACAAGCATTTTTCTCTCGAATATCTCCAAAGCCCAAGAGGGCCTGTACCCTGAGCTTTCTAAATGATTACAGATAGAATGGAATAATGAAATATCCCCCATACAATCATAAATGATAAATCAATATTTGACAGTCCAATATGTAGTGTTTTCCTTGCATTGATCTGACCATACCTACGACTATAGACCTGACCCTACGGAACACATAATCACGTGAACTCTGACCCTACAGGCTGGCTGCCAAAGACCACGAGGTCCAGGCACTTCAGGTGGAGCTGGAGGCCAAGACGAAAGAGGTGGGCGCGAAGGTGGAGCAGCTCCAGCAACAGGTGAGGGCTGGAGCTTCCAATGCACTGCTTAACTGAGGGTTAGGAGTGACAAAGAAGACAAAGACATTGTTTGAAATGGATGTGTATTTTTACATACTGTATATTTTATTTTATTTTCTAACAGCAGTCCCACACAGCAGCACCAAGCCCAGAACTGCTTACAGCGTGAGTGCTGCAGCACAATTACACAACACGACACAATTACAACACGTTGTGAATGTTCTCCACTCTATAAATTACTCTGCCAGGTGATCATCCTCTCATCCTCTCTCTCTCTGCCACTCTTTTCTGTTCTCCCAGGCTGTCCGACAAGGAGAAGCAGGTATCTGATCTACAGACGGAGCTGGCGGAGTTGAGGGACTCGCTGGAGCTCCATAGGAAGAAGAACAACGTAGGTTTCCTGCCGTTTCCCTGACGATGTAACCTACAAATCTCCAGTTTAGCCCAGAAAGTCTCCCTCTTGTGTGTGTGTGTGTGTGTGGTCCTCTGAAATGCACCCCTCACTGCGGAGTCGCTCTTTCCCATAACCTCTACATTCCAGTCTACCACTTCTTCCTTTCCTAGTCTCTACTACCCACTATTCTGGGCTGCAAGACAACATTTCAGAACCAAAAACTGATCCAGGTTGTCTTTTTGCCAGATAAATTACACACATCAGCACAGGAAGTATATTTTGATTGCTTCAACCTAAATTTGCATAACCACATCAAAATTGTCCTACTCCTGTCGTGCTGGGCATTGGCCATGACTGTGTGTGTGTGTGTGTGTGTGTGGGGGGGGTGGGGGGGATAGTGTGCATAAACGAATTGCCCACATTTCATTTGTTTGAAGACACAGCGCAGGTTTGGCTTGTAAGGCATTTGACTTTATTTTGTATCTATAACTATTCACAACCTTTGACCTTTACGTAAACATGGAAGTATGTAAGACGGGTGACAGGTAATGTACACATTTGGCATGTATGCATGTTGCTTTTTGTTGTTGTTGTTTTATCCACAAGAGGTGGCAAATCGGCACTCTGGGCTGTCAGTATGCATTTTTTGCAGCGAAGCGTGGATTAGCTAGACACTAGGCTCTGACATGAGCAGCACTGGGTGAAGAACAGAGAGTTCAGAGAACAGAGTTTATATTTAGTACTTCTTGGTCATCCCTACCGGTTGTGTTTGTTTGGGCTGGGTGGATCATCGAAATCAATGCTTTTTTCTCCCTGAGGCTGAACTGAAAGTAGATATCTCTCTTGGCTCCGACCAAAACAGGAGCTTCGGGAGAAAAACTGGAGCGCTATGGAGGCTCTGTCAGCCACCGAGGCCATGCTTCAGGGGAAACTCAGCAAGGCCGTTAAGGTTCGATACGCCACTTCCAGTCTGCTTCACTCTCTAGCTCCGAATCTGATGCACCCCCCTCCCCCTCCCCAAATGTTGCCATGATCGACTCAATGAGATTCCTTTTTTGTTTTTTTTACACCATCATCCATAACGATGCTGCATACTCATTTTACGCATTCTCTCGCCTTCCTTGTGTGCTTTTTGTTTGGCCTCAGCTTTAAAATTGGCTGTGCATTAAGCTGTTTTTCCCCTCAAGAACCTTTTAACTTTTATTATTTAACTTGCTCCTCCTGCGTATTCTGCTTACAACAAGCCGACTGTTACAATAAACTGGTATTGTTAATGGATACGTTACACCCAATGCTACGTAACGTCAAATATTTCTACCTTTGCCCTAAAAGCTCACAGGCTGATGTTTGGAAATGAGTGTGCAGTGCCCTAGAAATGTATTCACTAGATGTCATTATATTTAAGATTCATGGTATTCATTATGCTGCTCCGTGTCCCTCGCTCTTATGCGACTCATCTCCAGCATGTGTTCATTCTGCTTTGTTATGTACATTGGACATTCTGTCGGTTTCACCACCTAATTAGTCAGTTAATGAACCAGTTTGTTTAATTCAGTTTCAATGTAATCATTTCAGTGAAAATCGTTGCTGCTTTCAATTCAATCATTTCAATGACAATTGATCCTACAACAACATTTTTAATGAGTGTATACAATCTGACTTATCAATGCGCTGTGCTCAGTGCTGCGTTAACTTCAGTAACAGCCATGACGTAAAGCCTCGCCAAAGATATACTTTATATATTTACAGACCATTCATTTTGGGTATAGAGGGGGCCACCAGAGAGCATTGCTATAAACAGTAGTGGTATAGTGTGTATTCCATGCAGCAGGCTAGGGTACATGCTGAACTGTCAGGGAAGCAGCTGTTCTTTGCCATCCAAGTACAGTAGAAAGAACCTCCTCGGCGCTGAGCCAGGGAGATCCTTGGCACCTGTTATGTAGGCCTGCCGTCAAACAAAAATAAAAGTGCACACTAGTTGTGTACAACCCAAACACGTCAGAGAGCTCCCTTCTGGCACAGGCCGGCAATAGGAATAGTGGTGAATGCCCCAGCGTACTAATGTTTCAGATGCATCAGCTCCTGTCATGATTCAGTTACAGTGCATGCTGGTTGCCCATAATAAGTAGGAATTTCAACTTGTTTTTTTTTTGTGGCTGATGGAGTGGATCAGTGTGTTGGTTTTTCCTAGGAGTGCTGACTAGAGCATGTGTCTGTAGTTTGACGCTGAGGTCAAGTGAAACGTGACGTAGGCCCTGCTGACATTGAGAGATGCTAAACGTGGCACAGGACATGGGACCAAGAACATTTTTACTCAAATTAACTTTTAGGTTGATATTGTTCAAGATGAGAGATTATTAATGATTTGTTGCCCCTTCACTTAGGCTGTCAGTTGACAGTATGTGGTTTAAAATGGGATGTGGGAGAGTAGAGCAAGAGATTACCGTCATTTCTGCTCGGATGACTACTGCGCAGTGCTTTTCAAATGCATGTGAACCATCAGTCTAGTCTATATTCAATTTCATCTCTTAATTTGTTTTGTTTTGGTTTTTTTCCCCCAACTCCTGCCTCCCTCCCCATCACCTCTGTAGGAAAACCAGACGGTGCTTGATACTGCCCAGGCTGATTGCAGAGATGTTCTGCACAGACTTCTACCCCACGTGCCTCTACCCAGTGAGAAGGTATGTATTTGTAAAGAAAAGGATTTGTAAAGAAATTGTCATTAGATATTAAGTTGATCTCTAGTAAGAATAATTTTTAAATGAGGGTCCAAAATGGCTGCTGGGAAATGTTTCTAATTTAGTCTTTCTCTAAATTACTTTTTTTTTAAAAACATTCTATGTTTTATATATTTGATGCCAACTTGATGCCATGACTTTATTGTATCATCCAGCATGATTTTATTGTATACAAACATTCATACATTTAGTTTTTTTTTATTTGTCCAACTAAAATCTGCTTTATTCTTTTACCAGGGTCTGGCTGAGAAGCTTAGGGAGTCTGACGAAGCCCAGAAGGTCCTACAGAAAGACTGCGAGACATACAAGAAGGTTTTGGCAGAGACGGTGAGATGAGTTTCTTGATTTTAGCACATGATTCGAGCATGATGTTAAAACTTTAAACTTAAGAACTGGAGTTGTCATACCTACCGTGTCCACAGGAGGGCATTCTGCAGCGCCTCCAGAACAGTGTTGAGC
The DNA here is from genome assembly GCF_963280865.1 of Gymnoscopelus braueri. Taxonomy (NCBI): domain Eukaryota; kingdom Metazoa; phylum Chordata; class Actinopteri; order Myctophiformes; family Myctophidae; genus Gymnoscopelus; species Gymnoscopelus braueri. Next base: position 19,263,666 of record NC_137621.1, on the reverse strand, counting down.
AGGAGGAGTCTCGCTGGAAGGTGAAGCTAGAGGTGTCACAGGGAGAGTTGAAAGAGGTGGGCATTCAGGTTTACCTAGTACAAATTCCCATGCTACATGCTTGCAACATTGCTGCCGCTCTAGAATATTTTGTTGTTCCATACAATATGTTTACAGTACACTTAACTTATGGCTCTTTGTTGTGCCTCAGATGAATCTGAAAGTCACAGCACTGGAGCAGGATATCGAGAGACTAAGCGATGGAGCCGAGTTGGAAAATGTCAGTCCTCTTCAGATGCACACACCTCACATTTTCTATGCACTTTTAGTATTATTGCACATCACATTTGTACAAGTTTAGTCACGTTTATTTGTATATCTAATATTCCGTTATATTGCAGTCTCAAAAAGGCTTTACAGGTCCATTAAAAAAAAAAAAAAAAAACAATGCCCCATACTTAGTTTTTTCTCTATTGGAATATGTTTGTCTCAAGGTATTGTCTCTGAAGTTCTGCTGCTGTTGTTGTTGTTGTTTAGGTGAGAAGAGACAAGCAGCACTTGGAGTCTGAGTTGGAGAGGGCGGAGCGCGAGAGCGCCACCTATGTGACGGAGGTCAGAGAGGTAAGTAGCCATGGACACGGGGACTCTGCGATGTCCGTAATCCTCAGTCCTTTCATGTGGTTCATCCACCTGCAGCAGAGGGATTCTCTAGTGTGTTGACTGGGTGGCAATATATGTTTATGGTGCATGTTTTTGGTTTGTGACCTTCACTACATTGTTTATACATTTAAAAAAGAAAAAGGCATATCATTTTCACACAACACAAACATATAATGCTGAAGAATGATAGGGTGCACACGCTTCATGTAGTTACTATAGCTATAGCACTAACATAGTTGTAGTGCTGCTGACTAATCCAATCGATTTTCCTATTGTTAATGAAAGCAGTACATTCATACAGAACTTCAACCTTATTGACGGTTCAGTGTTTTTATTTCCACATTGTCATCACATAGCTCTGCTGAATAGTGCAAACATTCATTTTAGTTGCGATTGCTCAGGGCAAAATTAGTGCTAGACCAGCTGACTGCTCCAATAGCATTAGATGACTTTTAGGATATACACTTACACCCTTGGCGGACTTTCGTTGCCTCCTGCTTCATCTAGCGTAGTGCTATCCTGGACACGGTCCCATAGACACCCATTAAAAACGTAATCTCAAACTTCATTTCAGCTCAAAGATCTGTTGACTGAATTGCAGAGCAAACTTGACGGCTCGTATACAGAGGCCGTCAGGCAGAATGAGGAGCTGAATTTGGTAAGCGTTGCTCACCCTGTAGCTAGAGCTCCAGCTGTCTTTACTGCACCCAGCGACGTCGCCACACTCACTTCCACAGGACGGGTTCTCACAAGTGCAACAGAATGGGAGGACACACCCACAACCTCCAGGAGCATGCTTGATACACTCCACAAATTGCATGCTTAATACCCTATAATATAATATATAATCTATATCAGTACTGCAATTAAGCATCACTTAATTAAAAGAAACTGCACACCAGGTCCATTGTGAAAATGCATTAACAAAACCGTGTGCAAACATTAAACATGGATCTAAATGTCTGTGATTCTTAAAAATGGCTTTCTCATTCTATTGCAAACTACCAGAGCTCCAGATATACTGTATATAGGCTCACTTGAGTTAATGTTTTTGAGCGAGAATCATCAGCCAGTATTCAAGCTGTTTTGATAAAACATAAATTACAAGCAAAAGCATACTGATTGACAGGTGTTGTCTTTCTGGATTCCTTTCCATTTAAAACCATGACTGAGTACCATATGTGAAAGGCACAGAGTAATAAAAAACCCTCATCATTGGGTGATGACTCCATTTTGCCAGTTCTCAAGAGTCTTTTTCGAGCCACAGTTTTGCCTGCACGATCTCACAAGCAACAAGACTCCACCAAACTAGTTTTCTCGCACAAAAAACTACAGCCACTTAGTTTTTGTGCAAACACTCAAGAACATTCAGGCTTGGTGTGCATTGTGCAAAGGCCTTAGTTCTGGTAGCTCTCAGACGAAGTGTTAATTTATGAAGTGGATCAAGAATGGGAGGTTGTGAAAGTTGGCCCTCTCACTAACTCACTACTTGTACTGTCGCTGTCTCTTAGGCTGGGTTCACTGCCATCATCAAGCTGTCTCTCAGGCTGGGTTCACTCTGCCATCATCAAGCTTCTAACAAACTGCTAACTAGTAGACTTCCTGCCGTTTATGCAAAAGCCTAAATCTGCTAGGACCATTTCCATTCTGCACCTTAAACATGCACACTTTATCATTCTGTTTTCATACCTTCATACAGACCTTGTCTTTGTCTTGCCACCCTTTCATCCATGACCTTTATTTTTTGTGCTTTTCATCAAATCTTGGCTGTTTAATTGCTTTTTTCTTTGTGTTCATTTGAGTAGTTAAAGTTGCAGTAGATTATGGTACACTGGACGATATAACAGCGTAGAACAGCGTCATATGCAAATGAGACCCTCTAATGTCTTGGCAAGAGGTTTGGGAGTGAACTCTCTAGAGTGTGAACGCAAATGCAGCGGGAAATGGGAAGTCCCAGATGTCCACAGGAAAACGATCATGTGTTGAGAATGTATTTTCTTTTTCTTTTTTTCAGCTGAAAACCCAGCTGACTCAGACTCTGTCCAAGCTGGAGACGGAAGAGAGTGAGAGGCAGAAGGTGGCTGGTGATCTCTACAAGGTAAGACGACCTCTAGACCCAGCTGTAAGCCCAGCAGAACAACATATTATAGAAAGAACCGCTGAGCCTGGTCCAGACTGATTCCTTCCCAATCTGTTGTGACTCTGCCTCTAGGCCCAGCAATCTCTGGACCTGATCCAGGAGGAGCTCTCCAAGGAGACGGGCAATGCTGACCTGATAGAGAACAGCAGCCTCTCGTCCCAGACGGTACCGCTCACATTCCATTTATTGCCACACACAGCTAGGCTGGTGTAATTGGTTTCCAGTATAAGTTTAACCACATGATGGCTGACATTCCTATTTTCGGCAAATTTTCTAAAATATAGACGCCGCATATGGTGCTATGATATATTCAGAAAGACCTGTAGTTCCTTGCATGCATGGTCTCAAACGGACACTATTTGATGTGATATCGGAGGGTCTAAACTTGTCTGTCTGCAGGAGGAAATGGACAGGAAGGAGAAAATGACTGCAGGACTGAACCAAACAGTTCGAGAACTGCAACAGCTGCTACAGGCTGTCAACCGACAACTTACCAAGGGACAGGAGGAGGTACAACACCATATTGTAGTTCTGTAAATGCCACGCCTATTATGATTCCTCAAAACCAGCAAACGATATATATAAGCACAGTCGTATTGAGGTCAAACTCGAGACTCCTCGTTTGTGCTCTCTTCCAGGAAGCTGACAAGGACTTGCCAGAAGTATAGGGAGAAGAGGATTGCTTTTCCCCCCGAGGCAGCCACCTCCAACCTCACTACTACAGAGACCTCTGGTCTATCACTACCACCGCACCATCCACCCTGCTCCTCTCCTCACCTGGGCTCACTCTGGCCCATTCCCTGTGCATAACACTCCGAGACTCCACGCTGGTCACTATGAGAACAGGCATGGGCTCCAGTCACCACACCTGACCTTTATATTACTACACTCCCACCACATTCCTCTTCTACAGCAGCAACCCTGAATAATTAAGACTTTGTGTGGTGACCCCACTCGTTTTAGAACACCCTTATTTTTCAATGAAAACCTTTGAATACAGCAGTAGTATTTTTCTTGTCATTTCTCTTTGTTAAGAGGGCAATTAAATGATCCCCTCCTCCTCCTTCACTAAGCGAACTTTGGGTTCTCAGTCCTTCTGTTGTTTTTGTTAAGTTAAAGATATGAATTGTTTAAATGTACCAGTTAGGACCTGCTGAAATATTGTTGTTGAGCTCTTTGCCTCCTGTCCAAAGACCTCTGTCACAACCCGTACATGATCGTGCATTCATGAACTCATAGCTCCGTGCATACTTTCTGTTCAGAACTGGCTGGAGGCAGCGGCGGGGGAGAAGGGGTCTCAGCATGTCAGAAGGGTCACTACATAACTGTAACACCGGAGGTGCATGGACAGTGTGTGTGCGTGCGCGTGTGTGTGTGTGTGTGTGTGTGTGTGTGTGTGTGTGTGTGTTTGTCATACTGCAGCTCCAATGGGAGGCAGTCTGTGAACCTGGGTGTGGGAGATGATGGCCACGTTGACAGTCTAGAGGTTTTTATTCCCACTGTAACTACTCTAGGATTAGGCGTCCCATATCATCTGTAATCAACACTCGCTACTTTGTTGCTAATTTCATTAACTGAATATTTTGTTCTTTTTGTAACAGGTGACCGTTAATAAAAGGGATGCTTGATAAATCTGCTTGGCGTCCTGTGTTGCCCCCAACTGTGCTAGCACTCTAGCATGCAGGTTTTCAGAGTAGGGGCTCCTTGGGGGGGGGGGGGCAATTGGAAAGGAGGTGAAAATAAAAACAAATCATAAATAACCTGTCCTTTCAACCCGGAGTCCCTATTTTGGACATGTCAATGTTTCAAACATTTTAAATTTTTTTTAATGAATCTACAAGCTTACAACTTTCTGCACCACAGCGTGTTGTGAACTTGTAGATTGGCTATTTTTTACTATTTTCTAGCTAAGTAGGTGCCCAGAGACTTGTCTATTTGGGGGTTCTTGGCATGGAAAGGTTTGGGAACCTCTCCTCTAGCATGCGACCTGTACTTGCCACTCCCTACCATGCTGTGGCAGCACTGTTCTAGATATCTGAATTTTCAAATTAATATATCTCTGACTTGATAAGGTTTTTACTTTTCTTTTTGTTGCTGTATATACTATATGGTATTCTTCAACCCACGCCCCTGTTAAAATCAACATACAGTATTTGTTCAATGGTGATCTCATCTTAGCAGTGTGTGTGCTTTGTATGACAGATGAGAAGCTGACACGCCATGGAGAGCCTCAATTATGGACGTTTTTAGGGCGTGACCGGTTTCCCAGCATGGCAACATATAATCTAATCTGTCAGAACAGGAGGTGTGTGCATCTCCTTCAACTCTGCTGTGATGTTGTGTAACACATTTGCTATTAGGAACCTCGGGTGAGAAAGGAAGTGACACTGCTACTGGTAACAGTAAGAATAATAGAACATCAAGGACAACATCAAGGACAACTACCCCCACAGCTGTAATACTGGAAACGTCCTTAGACAGACGGACAGACATGAAATTTGTAGATGGAGTACCATCTGTGTTTTGGTGCCTTGTTCATGAATCCGGAGTAGGAAAGGATAGTATAACCCCAGTTCAGTTGTAATGGATATCACAACAGAGAAACGGGGGAGAAGATTTATTTATAATCACTGCCAGTATAATCTATATCAGTACTGTTGTAGACTTGTTTTGTGTAATGACTTGTCAAGATGGTATTCATGGTTTGCTAGCTCCAACTCTTATTTTGGTAATGGAAAGAAGAAAGACGGGTTATATAATGTCGTCAGACTTGACATTAGCGCTGTATTCATTACTGTAAGCTCCTGCTTGTCGTCTTTGCTTACAGTTGTGCTGCACATTAGAGGGCCCACCCTGTAACAACACGACTTTTGTGCGTACTTGAGGTCAGGTCAGGGTCGAGAGCAGCATGGGATCAGCACATTCCTCACATTCTCCCATACTGTCATGCTGCAGTCAGCTGATAGGCCTGCTCTCCATCTTCATGGAAGCCTGAAGCGACAAAGCAGGCGTCGCTGTATTTCAACATGCCCCTCTCCCACTGGGTCACACAGGGCCAGCCTATCGCAGGCTAATGACGGAAACCTGTCGGACTAGGTGTAAATCGTTGTCAGATGTCCTTAATCTATGTAGATTGGGGGGCAGCAGTAGCTCCAGGAGGTAGAGCAGACGCTTGGGGAACGAAACGTTTGATCCCGAGCTCCCCCTGAGCTGGTGTCGAAGTGTCCTTGAGCAAGACATTGAGTCCCCAACTTCTTGGCATGGTTTCCTCTGCCGTCGGTGTGAATGGGTGAATGTAATGCACACTTAGGCGCTTCGGATGAAGGCGCTATATCTTTTTAACCAGGTGAAAACGCACTTGGATTGAAAATGTAATTAAGTGACCTGGCCAAGACAGCAGACAAAGTTATAGATGGTCACAGGACAACACATTACAAAACGGCATCACAAAATGGAGAAAAGGGGAGAAAACCGTCTGCGGATTAAAAACAATGTTGGCATCCAATGGCATTTTGTTTTATAGTTCTCAAGATTTCTTGATTCACCAAGTGTTATTAGATCCTTTAAAAAATATTTTAATGTCAAGGAGTCTGACCCATTTGAAAATATTTTGTGCAAGGGTCCCCCATAAAGAGATTTATTTTAGATACCAAAGATACTTTGAGATACTACAAAGATACATTTAGATACTACAAACGTAGAAGGTTGGGAGATAACAGTGGGGTGAGTGCAACACATGGACTGAATAGTCATTCTTATTCGTTCTCTCTAACTTTTAACCAGTGAAATGTAACCGTTCCTCATTTTGCTGGGGAGCTCATGGAACTCCCTCAAGGACCCTTGGTGGACCCTGAGGAACGACTCCTTAAAAGGAAACATTGAGCACTTTTTATTTGAATTCATTCCATTGTAGAACGTGGAAAGTTAAAGTTGTTTTATGTAACCTTATGTATTGCTGTGTATCCTTCCCCAATGATGACACATTTGATCTTTTTGGGGCTAGTTATCTTTTGTGTGTAATTTGTCTCATGGTGGTCCTTGACAGTCTGTGCCATGCTATCAGAGACTAACTGAAACAATCAGAACAATAAGTTCTCTTGTTTGCAGGAGAATACAGCAAAATATGCTTCCTCTGGGTATCACTGAATAGTCTTACGACTTCTATAGAACTCTCAGGGGAGGAAAGACATGCTGAGATGTTAATGGAGGCTTTGTCTTTTCCTATGTCATCGTGGCTCATACGGTTAGTCACACATTATAATTGCGCAATCCAAACTTCTTGTACTGGGCCTCTGCTCCATATGCCTCCTGCCTGGTAACACTGACTCCTCCTCCTAAACATAGATTTGCACACATACGCACGCATACACCAGGCCAACCTCGGCAAAGAGGCCGACTCCCTGCATCTGCTCTCCATCAGCGTGGTATGTGCTAGAGAGCCTTTGATCCCCCTCCCCTCCCCTCCACAGTTTGTGTGTTTGCATGTGTGTGAGTGAGTCAGAGAGAGAGAGAGAGAAAAGGTTGTAGTGCTCTTTTTTTCACAGACAATACCCTGTGGATAAAGGCAGGCGGAAAGAGACAGTGCCACAAAAGAGCAGTAAATACTCATTAGGCTTTAAGGGCAGCCTGGAGGCCTGTTAGTTCAAGGCACAAAGTAGCTTGATCCCCCTGCACAACTGCTGAAGAAGCAGAAGTTCACTCCTCCGTACTATTAATGGACAAGTATGTGCAGCCATGAACGGAACTAACAAATGCCATGGATTAATCTGAGTTGTATTACTTACAGATGGAAAGACAAGATTAGTGCATAAGAAAAAAGCATCAAAGGTGTCCCTTTTCTATTATATCCTACAGTTGCCAGGCGTCTTTTTGGTGGTGCAGTGGGGTAGGCCTATTTATATGGAGGAGTAGAACCGCAAACCAAGATGCGCCCTGGTACCTTTTGTTTTTGTGTTAAGTGTTATTGCACTTTGAAATTGAACACCAGTTCAAACAGGCAGCTATAATGGCAGAGGCAATAGAGCCACTGAGGGGGCCCAAGAGAGTGAGGCACCTCCAACCTTGCGGATTCTTATGAAAACAGGACAGAGACAGTAAAGTGTTGATGAGGTTGCCAGACAAACATGTAGAAGTGGCACATTCACCAGAAAGGTGTGACAACAATTGGACTTGCAGTATGGGGTATGAGAAGGGGGTGACAGGGCACTTGTAAAGGTTAAGAAGTTATTGACACCGCCATATTCTCATGTAAAGTGTGGACATTTGATTATATTGTCTATGTGAAATCTTTCTTAAAGGCAACTAATCAAACTATTTGACCAGAATAAGCAGTAGGAGGACTATTGGCACATTTTTACATCACTATGGGCATATGAAACAAGATGGAAAATTAAAATCAAATTCCAGCAGTAATACCTCAATTTATTATTGCAGTTTATATAATAACTTTTTATCCACTTTTATTTGCCGATTCAAGAGAAAGTTATACAATTGCAACTAATATAACTCCATCAAATAAATAATCTGCTAAGCACCTAGACCGTTTTCTAACATTCATTTGAAATGTAAACAGAGAAGGGTTTGATGATTATCCCTTTAAGAATTCCCAGATTGTACTCAGTGTTGCCTGATTTTGCGAGAGAAATAAGGAATCAGGTCTATGAAAACAAGCCCAAAAAGAAGCGAATATGGCTAGGCTATTTGAAAGCGCTTCGCGATACGACGCGTTGTGAGCTTGTATGTCGGCTATTTCCAAAAAAAGAAAAATCTTAGAGGTAAATACATTTTTGAATATTTTTTAAACATTTTAACATCACAAATCTTGTTGGGGGTCCCCGGTACAAAATATTTTCAGGTGGCAAATACATAATGATGGGGGGTACGGTCCTTGACATGAAAATGTAAAAAAAAGAAGAAAAAATAACATTTAAACCACATTATAGTAAACAAGCCCAAATTAGCAATTACTACACTTTAGAAACAAGCCCTAAAAAACCGCAACCACCGATATTTATAAGCAACTTTACAGAAAAATAAGCCCAAGGTCGCTTATAATAAGCGGACATGGCAACACTGATTGTAGGCCTACTCTTTGTTTACATAACAGAAGGTGCGATCCATGGACCAAGTGAGGCGGTCGTCAGAGGGAGGTCCACTCTGAAAACGGTGATTTTTATTACCAAGAAAATCGTCAATTTAGCACCTCGCCTGGAAAAATTAGCTTGTGTGTATAGTTGCTGTGATTTAAAATAGTGTCGTCAAATATGTAACATGCAATCTGTTGTTAAAAGGAGACTTGACAAAGTGCCCCCCCCCCCCTCCACAAAGTGCAGAATTGAATGGTACATTCCAACCCCCCTGCCAGTGTTGCCATGTCTGCTTATTATAAGCGCGACTTTGGGCCTCTTTTTCTGTAAAGTTGCTGGTATTGGTAGTTGCGGGTTGCGTTTTTTTGGGCTTGTTTCCAAAGTGTATTTGCTTATTTTTGGGCTTGTTTTCTAAATGTTGTTTGAACCAGTGTTTCTCAAACATTTTCAAGTCAAGAACCCCAAATTAATATGTATTTGTCTGTGGACCCCATCTGCGATTCTGACCCCAAAAATGTTAATCCTCTTACTTCCCTGTGCTTGTCTTTGCAAATTGTTAATAAAGTATTCAATCAATCAATGAAAACATTTTATGCCAGGGACCCCCATACAAGAAGATTTGTGTTGTTAAAATGTCAAATTGTTTTCAAGATAAAAACAATTATAATAGCAGATCTACAAGTGCTCACTGTGAGCGGCTATTTTCAAATAGCCAATGTATTATGTTTAAAGGGCGAAAGGCTCGCTTCTTTTGGGCTTGTTTTTTTATAGACCCGGTTGCTTGTTTCTCTCACACACTCTGGCAACACTCCCCCCCTGCTCCTCGCTTGTTTGTGTCTGCGCTTCAGAGCGGATTCGACCGCCAAGCAAGTTGCGATATCACAACTCAACTAATGTCTTCCTATGTCGCGTTAAAAACAACTTTGTGACCAGTTGATCCAACAACAGGAAAGTGGACTTTTTCGTCGTAATAAGAGACGTATGCGGCTGGATTATATTACTGCCAGATATGCCTTCGGCTTCCTGTGTTTTCTGAGGAGGGGGGGGACTGGGTTCCGTGTGATTATTTTCGAGCACATTCAGACAGAAGAGCCGCTGAAGTGAAGCCAGACGCTCCATGTTTTCTTCAAGCCAGGAGGAGTTCTGCGCCCCGTCTAAAGACCCGGTGAAGTACGGGGAGCTGGTGGTATTAGGGTAAGCAACGTAAAGTCTTACTTAATAATGATCTCCTGTGTGCCGGATGCGTTGTATGTTGCAGTTATCACTTTGAAGCAGTGGTGGAAAAAAGTACTCTCATTGTTTACTTAAGTAAAAGTATCAATACTGCAATGTAGAAATATACTCTGTTGCAAGAAAACGCCCGGAATTAAAAATGTACTCGAGTAAAAGTACAAAAGTATTGGTATCAAAATATACTTAAAGTACATACGTAAAAGTACTCGTTGTGCAGTATGTCCCGTCCATTTCACACGTTTTCAAATGCATAAAATGTCTACAAATATTTTGAAAATAGCATATTGTAGATCTTCTATTTTCAAATGGCCGAAAAGTATTTAGGGCTTAAGTGGGTAATGTATGTTTTGTAATGATAATGAAAATATACAAAGTAACTAAGTTTTCAAATAATTGTAGTGGAGTAGAAGTTAAAGTACTGAACATTTGAATTACTCCAGAAAAGTAAAAAATACCCCAATTGTACTTCAGTACAGCACTCGAGTAAGTTTTCAAATAATTGTAGTGGAGTAGAAGTTAAAGTACTGAAAATTTGAATTACTCCAGAAAAGTAAAAATACCCCAATTGTACTTCAGTACAGTACTCGAGTAAATGTACTTTTGTTACTTTACACCACTGCTTTTAAAGTCACTTCCAAGCTGATAAACCTTAGCGTGTTCCTGTCTCAATTAAGTTTATTTTATTATACATACAAGTTGTCGAGTTGTATTTTTAAACCTCTTATGGTATTACGAGTCAGACGGTGTCGCTTGCCGAAAAGAACAGATCTACAAGCTAAACACCAACAGCTTGTTGATCTGTTCTTTTCTGCAAGCGACACCCTCTGTGGCGAGTAAGCTTTTTTAGAAGACTAGTGCGTGAACTTTAATGTCATCATGTGCCCAAACTAAAGCCAACTCCACGGTTCATCTATTCTGTACGACGAGAGACAAAACGTCGAACCCCGCAGAAAGCTGACCGAGTGCTCACGTTACTCAACAAACCCAGACACGTGCGCAATAACAAGTGTGTGTGTTTCCATTTCCCGAGCTGGCAACATTGTTTCATTCCATTTACCCAGGCACAAGATAAAAAAAGGCAAAGGGCCATCCATTAAAACATGGTTCTGTACCAAAATAACGGCACTTAAGTTTTTGTTTTCAGTATTATTATGGGTAGAAATTCTTACATTGTTCCTCGACTATGACTGCTGCTGCGCACTCTCCTACCTAAAGTTGGGTTCGTGGAGTTTGAGGAATTCGGAAGTGGTGATGATGGCCCCCCTCCCCCAGCTCTGAGTCTGCACACTTTGTAGAGCTATCTGTTTGGCTTTGGGGCCAGGACGTAGAGACAGACAGAAAGACTGCAGGTCTATCTGTAGACCAGGACCCAGAGACAGAAAGAAAGACCGCATGTCTATCTATAGACCAGGACCCAGAGACAGAAAGAAAGGCCGCAGGTCTATCTGTAGACTGGGACTCAGAGACAGACAGAAAGAAAGACAGCAGGGTCTATCTGTAGACCAGGAGCCAGAGACAGAAAGAAAGAAAGGCCGCAGGTCTATCTGTAGACCAGCAGCCAGAGACAAAAAGAAGGACCATAGGCCTATCTATAGACCAGGCCCCAGAGACAGAAAGAAAGAAAGGCCGCAGGTCTATCTGTAGACCAGCAGCCAGAGACAAAAAGAAGGACCATAGGCCTATCTATAGACCAGGCCCCAGAGACAGAAATAAAGACTGCATGTCTATCTGTAGACCGGGACCCAGAGACAGACGGAAAGAAAGGCCGCAGGTCTATCTGTAGATCAGGAGACTGAAAGAGAGACAGCAGGTCTATCTGTAGACTGCGAGCCAGAGACTGAAAGAAAGACAGACAGCAGGTCTATCTGTAGACCAGGACCCAGAGACAGAAAGAAAGACCGCAGGTCTATCTGTAGACCAGGAGCCAGAGACAGAAAGAAAGACCGCAGGTCTATCTGTAGACCAGGACCCAGAGACAAAAAGACAGACCGCAGGCCTTTCTGTAGACCAGGACCCAGAGACAGAAAGACCACAGGTCTATCTGTAGGTCAGAATCGAGAGCGAGAAAGACCACAGGTTTTCTTTTCATAACAAATACTCTCTCTCTCACACACACGCGCACGCACGCACACACACACACAAAGCTGACATGGCAGATGTTTCTATAAAGAGCCCATGCATAAGGGTTTAATTTTATAGTTGGGGTACACACGCAAGGTGGTGTACATGCATGCATACGTTTGGCTTGGGGCAGGGCCTTCATTTCAAAAGTAGTTTTTGCATAATAACGGCATCTTATAGCATACTATGGCCAGCACAGGACATTTAGAAGTATCACATTGTCTTGTTCTAATGTTGATGTCTGTAATGGTTTTGCAGGAAAGTAGGGAGGACAACATTTTGTTTTACATACCAGTTTATCCGTGTCTTATTGATTTCAATTAATCTACAGCCACCAATGACATCTGTGGATATGGTCATTTAAGCAAAATGTATAAAAGTCATCAAAATCAATACACTGATAAATAAAATGGCAATTAACAGCACATAACTTGTGTGAGGAGGTCTAAATAAGGGTGAATTGGGTGCACTGTATTAATATCTTATCACTTAAGCCATAATATACTACATAATATACTATAGCAAAATAGACAGATCTGCTATTTTCTCTATTTCTGAAGATTTCATTTTTTTAATTACAAATTTGAGAAAAAGGGTTAGGTTAACATTTTGGAAAATTGTGCCCAAACATTGATGCAAGGGTTAATGTGGTTATCGAAAGAGTGAATTGAATTGAGTGTTGACACGAAAGCTTGATATTATTACTAAGCATGGGGGGGTTGTGGTTCTGTGCTTCGTGTCCTCCCACACAATCACAGACGGTCACATTAACTGCTCATTATTACAAGGCCCAAAAGTGCTGACTGCTTATTACCCCAACGTTGAAAGTGTGGGTTGATGGAAGTTGATGCTTTTACTTTTGCACCTCTTTCTCACAGGAAAAAACTATAGAGACTGTATATTTTGATCACACTGATGCATGTAGAAACACTGCCATGTCATCACATCCTCTAGGATTAATGCTGATGGTGGACAAGATAGCCTATAGTATAATGGAAACAAAGGTTGTTTGAGTAGCCATTCTCTCAATGGTTTGTTTTCCATGACCAAAGGTGGCTTTTGTGCCTCCATGGCTCCTCCCTGGCTCTGCCTGGCAGCATTTGGCCTGGCACTGGGGCAGTGAGCAGGCTGAGTGAGTGGGTACCCTGGGAATGAATGGATGGATTGATCCAGAGACCCAGTCACTGCCTCTCTCTACTACCCTCTGTTCATTGTGACCGGGGGAGACTGATCCTATTGATTTGAAAGTTTGTACATCGCTCCCTCAAGAACCAATGGTTAAAGGAAGTGGAGAAGACCAACTTGGGGCCATGTCTTCCACCCTGATGAACACAGATATCCAGTCTATGACAGATTGGTTGTAGCCGGTTGAGATGCAATGTAATGCACAGAGCAAGGCCAAAGCACTGAAAGCAGGCATGTGTCAGTGCAGCTGTGCCGTTTATTGTGATCTGGAGTGTGCTGAAATCCACCTAGTCCTACTTGAACTCTGTGTACAACGGCCTGACCCCCAGTCTCATCTCTAATACTCTTTTAAGACTCCTTTGAACCTGCCCTCTGTAGCCTCTCTCTCATTCATAAATGAGGGTTACCACTTAACAGTAGTAGTCATATCTCCCTCTGCTATCCTCTTCAGTTGGCATGACTTGTGGGAGGAGCTGTTGGTTGTGTAGCGCAAACCTGGAGGACAGGTGATGATATTCGCAAGCCTCTAATCCCTGCTGGGGATTGGAAGGTAAATCCGCTGTCTGTCTGGCACAGGTCAAAAGGGAAAGGGATTGCAATTAGTTGGAGCGCAGCTTCCATAGAGCCTGTCCCAACCAAGCTAGCGATACAACGCACTTTTTCCTCGATGTAATGATGAATAATGCAACACGTTTACTGTATGTCGTCGTGTCGTACCAATCCCAGGGTTTACTCTGCAGGTGGAGTCTGTCTCACCAGAGGCATTATCAGACTTCAGTGAAGGCCCTGAAATAATACAGTACTTATAGATTAATATATAATATTTATTTGTTAGAAAGATGGACAGCTGAGCATTTTGCTGACTATTAAGTAGCCTAGTAACAGGACTGGAGGTAGAGTGAACGTTTGGGAACCGGAAGTTTCCCGGTTCAATCCCCAGCTCATACTGGCTACAGTGAACCCCTAACTGCTTCCCGACGAGTAGGTTGGTGGTGGTGATACATTTTATGGTTTCTCCCTCTGTCAGTATATGAACGGGTGTAACTATGAATGTAATGCACTCTGTAAAGTGCTTTGGCTAGGAACCATAAACTCAGTCATTCTTTGTGGGGATTCCCTGGGCCCTGTTCATGGACTAATGACTGACCAATTAGGACAACTTTTTAAACATGAAGTACCATAAATGGAGAATTTGAGAGAACTTAGATCTCCATGTATGATATAAGCAGTTGTGGATGTTTTATGTCTTTTTGATTTAATGACAAATAAATTGTGAATTTTCGATTGACACTGGACTAACCCACATGAACAAAATGTATCTATAAGCTCACGTCGCAGCCTTATCATCATCACTTTGTATTTAGTCTATCAGTTATAGTGTTTTCATGAATATGATCATATCCAGGTCTCTGTGGGTGGGTTGTCCTCCAGGCCGGCTCTCTGCTTTCTGCTGACTGGGACCATGTGTTTCCTTGCCTGGCCAGCCGTGTGGAGACAGGGGACAGGTGGCCCAGCCTTTAAGAGGGAGGTGGGTTAGGAGCAGGAAGAAGCTGTGGTCTGTTCCGTTTTGTGTTTTTATGTTCAAAGGTTGGGCAGACATATTGGATTATTTAGTGGTTGGTAGCGTTCATTCTTTTTTCATGATGGGGGAAATGATATTGCCATATGAGCCTGACCTCATGAAGTCTTTGATGCACCGTTTACTGTTGCATAAAGTGTGGGTCAGTTAAACACACTGTGGTTGTGTGTGGGGAGGGAGTGTAACAGAAGGCCTGTGTGTTGGATGGGAGCAGAGCATGGGGTGTCCCAGCTGTAGTAACCAGCTGGTGGATAGGGAGAGGGACGGTCAGACCGGAAGGGACTCCTCCATTCACCAGAACCTACGCCGCTCGCCTCACAGCCGACTGGAAGAAAAGTGTGACAGGGAGGGTATCAGAAGCAACTGTGTGAAAGGAGAAAATGGACCAAACTTTCAGGTG
The DNA here is from genome assembly GCF_963280865.1 of Gymnoscopelus braueri. Classification (NCBI taxonomy): domain Eukaryota; kingdom Metazoa; phylum Chordata; class Actinopteri; order Myctophiformes; family Myctophidae; genus Gymnoscopelus; species Gymnoscopelus braueri. The sequence goes on along the minus strand of NC_137621.1, from coordinate 19,248,283 downwards.
TGTTTTGTATTTACTTTGAACGAGTCCCTGGAGTTTCCTAATCTCCTTGCAGGAAAACAGACATGAGGTGTGTGTGTGTAAGTGTGTGTGTGTGTGTGTGTGCACGCACGGTTGAGCTGTGAATCAGAGCTCCACCCAGATTCGTCAGTGAGGTAGTGAACCTGACGCACATCCTAAATCCTGCTCCTGCCTGGGATGTATGGGACCACATGGAACAGCAGTAGTTTACGTAGAGCTGCCTTGCTGAAATCACGACAAGCACCAACTTGTCGTTATTATGTAATAATAACAAGCATAATCCAAGGTGACGCTTTCAGTTGCTAATGGGGAGAAATGGACTTCCAGTGATGAAATGAGCACCAAAGCTGCTTCTGAAAATGCTGCAATGTTTTGGTTTAATTAATAGGGATGTGTGCACAGCAACTGATTTCACCGACATTTTAAACAGTGATTTTGTAACCAACTACACGCCTAGTCTAAAATTAAGGGAACACTTAGACAACAGCCCAAACTGATGACATTTCAATTCATGGTGGGCGATGGCAAAGATATCACAGGTTTTCAGGCATCACGATCCACCATCTTATTAAAATTATTTTTCATGTATAGAGATATATTATTAAGACAATTTGTTTGCAAGTTACTGAACAGTACAAACACACATTTCCTTAATTAAAACAACTATAGCCCTACAGGGTAACAAAAAAAGAAGAAATCTAGAAAAGTGTGCTCTAGTGTTGCATAAACCCAGCACTGTGTCAGTCGTGGTCTGCAGCCGTCAGGATAGAGGAAGCTGTAGAGGGAAATAGTTTGTACAACAGACGGTGCAACTGTTGCTGTCCGTTGGAGAACAGAATATTGCAAGCCAAATGAGTCAAATCCACAAGGAAGGGACAGGTAAAGGGAATTGAAACCAATCACACAAACTTGGAGGCACGTTAAAAAGTACATACTTAGGCTATTTTCAATGTGAAATAACCCCACTGTAAGACACTGTAAAGGAAATTCAATGATTTGTTTCTAACACAACACATTACATTGTCATGGCTGAAAACATGTAAATATTCTGAGAATGATGTCTTATTGAATTGTGTAATAAAACAACTGTTTTTCACCATATCAGAGTTATGTTTTGGGTGGGGTTGAAATCAGTCCAGATGACACACCACGGTCTTGCTATATGCTCCAATCATAACTACAGCGCTGTCATCAAACCATGATTTTAGCTCCACCCCTCATAATACCTCTGTATAACGGGCACAACATCTTTGTTTTCAATGCCTGTCAGCCATGCTTCGTTTTAGCCCGATTTTATACTCATCATCATGATGGTGTCATGTGGAAAAATAGAAGGTTTACAAGCTCACTATGCATCACATACAGTATGAGCTGTATAAGCTATTTTCACCCCACGACACCATTATATGACGAGGCATAAAGACATTGGTCTTTGTTTGTCAAATGCACACAACCCTACCACATATCAACTCAAGAGAATACAAAAAGCAACATAAATCACTTTTTCTTGTCTTTTTATTTCTATAATTATTATATTAGAATTTTTTTATTATGCTTTTATTATTCATTAATAATTATTATTATTGTGTGTGGGGGACGGGGATGAGACGTACTGGGCAATAGTGCTTATTAGTTGAGGTGGTTGAAAAGGTTTGTTGTGTTGCCATCCAACGTGCAAACCTAAACTTTGCACATAATGCTTAATTTTTGTACTCAGAAAATAGCTGATCAATTGGCTATTTTGTTGTAAAGTACATCAAGCTTAACGGTTTTGGAAAATTCTATCACAAAATCCTTTTGGGGAACTTAAATAAATATATTTACTGAGCATAAATATATAGATCATAAATATTTAAGTATATTCGCATCACGGCTCTGTCTGATTTCATTAATTCCCTGTAAGCATAAATTATAATAATTGATTTGCCAACTCGATTTTACAGGGAATGGAATGAAATAGACCCCCATAAGGGAATCATAGAAACAGAGCCCACAGGTGGATGCGGGGGTGGTGGTGGCATGGGAGCACAAAAAAAGACTTCATAGAGCAGAGCACAAAGCAGCAGCATAGCAGAGCAGCACGATGGCAGAGCAGCAGCAAGAAGAAAGAGCTGTGAGCAGGGAGGTTTAAATGGCCCACCCCAATTATATGGAGAGAGCATGTGACTGATCAGCTGATCTGGAATTGGCGCTCCTTTGAGTTGTCTGCCTGAACTAGCTCTGCAGGCTTCGCATCATGTATAGAACTGCAACTAATAGAACCTGCACTAAATCACTGTATCACGTTAGAACAATGTCTCTGTAAAGGCAGATCATCAGACATTTTAATCGTTCACAATCTAATATTGTGATATCACAAACCCCTAATTTCGATCTACCATGGTTAACTCGGGTTAACTTCGCTGTATGGAAGTGTGCTGCTCCAGCAAAGATTCTGACACAAGTTACCATTGCTGGTTGTCTTCACAAAAAGATAGTTGTTTTACTGTAACTTTTACCATGAAGCAGCCACTGCATTAAAATGCTGAAAACGCCATGATTTCTCAAAGTAACTCGAGGAAATAAGTCACCTTGAGCACTTCAGGAAGCTGAAGGAGAGCTGTGTGGGATTTTAATTTAAAAACGATTTAACGGTAACAATATTTTTCGCAGAACAAAAGCCTGTATAATAAAATTGTGATAATAAATTATAGTTTTGACTATTTAGTAAACAATTAGTAGCCTACAGGGGAAGCACTGTTTAATAGACTGGTCCAGGGGTCTTCAACTGGTGGTCTGTGAATGCATTTGATCCCTGATCATGCATTAAGTAATGCATTTATGAATAATGATCATTTATTTTTCTTCCAATTATTTTATTTTGGAGAAACTTGGTATTTTGGAGAAACACCAACTGTTAGTATTTGTGTGACACGAGGACAGTGGAAGTTAAGACTAACATTGTTATCAGTGGTCATTTGAGGAGGCTTCTGCTTCAATTCCAAAAGTATATTGTCAAGCTTAACTACTGCAGAAGAGGATCAGCTCAGATCCACAGACACTGTCAAGAGGCATCAGGCATGTAGGAAATACATCTCCTTGTAAAGATCTGGATGAGACTTCAGGCAGGATTCCCAGAGCTTAGAGAGCAAAAGCAACTAAGTGTTTTTTTACCCTTTGGAACTCTGTGAGACAGGTTTTTCCCCCACACTGACATGCCCAAAGAATAAGTACAATGCTAGGCTGGAGCCAGAAAGTGATATGAGACTCTGTCCCTGTCTACCACTGTATAAGCAAGAATAATAAAACACTAATCTTAACCTATCCGATTCCCCACCGGACACAACAACAGTAGTCCTCAGGTTGATTCTTAGAATGATGGTCCACTGGTCCCTGCTTCACACAATCGGTTGAAAAAAACGTGGACTAGTCAAGTAGCCATGCACATCCTTAGTAATTAACCACAACCACATTTACTTATACGATATAAGTGTCTTCTCAGTAAAACTTATTAGGCCCACCTAGGGCTTGGTATCGAATTTCGATACTTTCTTGGCATAGAAATGAAAGCACAGATACTAAGGGTTATCAAAAAAGAAGGGGGGGTTTTGAAAGGGCTATCGAAACCATTAGCACTGACCTGTTTTTTTATTTACATTGCTTTTGTGTAAAACTATTTTTGTTGGTGCAGTTACAGATGAGTTGAAGTTGTGTTAAATACACTAGGTTTATTTTCTTTATGCTCTAAACATCAGCCAGGAGTAGGCCTGTCTGTTACCTGCCTGAGAAAACAGACATGTTGATTTGTCTGAAGAACTCTTGAGTCAAGCCATGCCTTAGTATGAAGCAACTCTACGTTTTAGAACTGAAAACTATTTGCCCTATTTTTATTTATTTTTCTACATTTATTTCATTTGTTTGTACATTCTTGGTTGGGGCGGCAATAAGTCACAGACAACTTCTAGGCTTTATTTACGCTGTAACTCATTTAAAATGGCTTAAAAGGAATACAACAATTTGTATCGTAATTTCAATGTGTAATATAGTTTACTTTTTTTTGAATGGATTTTTAAAGAATTGCTAATCGTAAAAAGTATTGTTCAGGAACCGGTATCGAAATCAAAGTATCGAATTGATATTGAAACATTTTGAACCCATCCCTTTACAGACACAAACAAGCAGACTTTGTTTGCATTTCAACAAAACTGAATGATCTGTCTGTGGTTAGAATGTGCTCACTTTTGTCTCCTCCCTCTGTCTGACAGGTACAATGGCTCTCTGCCCAATGGAGATCGGGGTAGAAGGAAAAGCAGATTCGCCCTATACAGGAGAACCAAAGCTAACGGTGTCAAGCCAAGCACCGTGCACATCCTCAACACACCACAGGCCAGCAAGGTAAAGAATGGAGGTATTAATTAACACTGTTAATTAAAGGGTCTATACCATGAATTTTAACTTTTTCTTCTTTTTTGTGTGTTTTTGGTCTCCCCTACCTCTCTTCTATCCTCAAAAATACCCCAGTTTTCTGTTATTGGTCTCAAAACAGGCCAAACTGATTTGGTCCCTGACGTGACGTCAGGGGTGACGTCACGTCAGGGAACAATTCCTCCCATTTTTCAGTTCCAACCAAAAAAATAAATAAATATATATATCTTTTTTTTGGTTATTTTTCTAATTTTAAATTTATTTATTTTTTTACTTTTTCCACACAGAAACAGGAGATAACATGCATACAAACTGGCTCAATAGCGCCCCGTGCCAAACAGGACAATGTGGTATTGCAGGTAAAAGTGCTTTATAAGCCAGAGAGAAGTTAGTTGGAATGAGTATATCTGAGGCTTGATTTAGGCTCAAACCTTTTGAAAAACGTTTGAGGGACACAAACAATATGATATTAAATATTATCATTTTTTTTTAAATTCATGGTGTAGTCCCTTTAAGGGCAATTGTTTCACTTTGTGGATCTGTGAAACAATTGCCCTCTGGTTAATATGCTGTCAAACTGGCCAAACATGGCAGTTTTCATGTCAACTGGCATACAAAGGGCCATGTAAACAGTCAATCCAAGAGCAAACGCTAAACCACCTAAATGATTTTGAGACCGTTGCATGGTGGCTGCAAAACATTAGGTTTATTTGTGTCTTAGAGGGCGAGCAACGTGGAAACTACTGTTTTCTTGGTGGACCTCAGTGTTGACATTTCCAGTACAATGACTGCATAACGTAGCCAGGCCTCTTAGCTTTGCTCTGTGGTAGAGTGCCTGCCAGAAACTGCCCAGGCCAGTATAACTCGTCTGTCCTCTTACATTCCATCCTCTGGTTCCCTAGCAAAAACTGCCAAACAAGCCATAGGGCCTGCTTACGTCTGCACCTCTGAGTCCAATATTTCAGACACTTGTTGGAGTTTTGTCTCTGGCCCAGGGCCCTTGGGTTCAGGTTACTCTCACATACTGGAACCTGACTATAATATCTGCCTGAGATTTTTCTGTGTTTAGACTGTGCTTTGTGCCAATCAAACACAGTTGAGAGAGTGTGCAGAATGCTGCATTGATTCTGCAGTGTATAGCTTATGTAGGTTTTCTTAGGAATTATTTCTCACATGGTCTAGCCTATAAGCAATGTTGTACTGGGCCTTGCTGTACTTGGGGTGTAACACACCAGAATGAATAGTGCACTTTATCACATACCCAGCCTTTATTTGCCCTGGGTGAGAAGAGTGATGAAAAGACAGAGAGGGTGATCGCTGATATCAGCCCTAGGGCTGATAAATGGTGAATAGACATGCTGTTTACAAAGTACTTCACATTCACCTAAACACACCCCACAATTGCGTAACATCATTAAACATTATTTGTTAGGTGTTATTCCCCTCCAGACGGCGGTTTAGGGTTTCAGTGTCTTGCTCAAGGACACTTAGACATGCAGCCAGGCAGAGCCGGGGATCGAACAGCCACTCTATCTCCTGAGTCTCTGCTGCCCTTCGGTGTACCGTTATCCCTAGGGCTGATACTTAGCAGCTGACCAATCAGCACAGTATAAATTGCCACCACATGTTGACCTATTCCTATAGTGTCCTCCCTATGAAAGGAACTCCGGCTGACTTCGTTGATCAAATGCTTTTTGATGTATGTGATAAACAAACAAATTATTGTCTGGGCATTTGTTGTAGCTCGTGGTAGCCAACCTCCGGCAATTACAAATGCCTGGGTGATGTATATGTGGGCTAGAGGTGTGAGTCTGACTTGACCTTCCTCTTCACCTCTGCTCCCTTCTGTCACACTGTTGCCAGGCCCTAGACCAGGAGGGTAAACGAAGGAATACGTTGTTGCAGTTGGCCAACCCTGTACTCCCAGCTGTGTACACACTGTCAAAAATAGCAGTCCTTCAGAAGCAAGCAGTGAGAGCAGCCTGTTAGGAGACATGCCTTCCTCCTCCCTGGCTGATTCTATAAGTTTAGGCTACTGTTGAATTCATACAAACAGAAGGTGATATCGAAAGAAACTTTTTATAAAGGATCCTCTCCGGTCTTAGAGCCGACACCCCTGTCCACCCCGGGGGTCCTTCCCACAATGCAGCTGTCCCCATGCGAATGAGCTGAAAACACTCACTGGCTGAGAACTAGAGGGGAAAACAAGCACACGTCACATGTCTGTGCACACACACTCTGTTGCTCATGGCACATAATGACTGGAGCTCTCATGATCTCTGGCACTGCCAGCCTCCTATTCAAATCCTGTCTCTGTCCTCTAATCTCCATTCTTGATCTACTGTATATTGTTCATGTTTCTTTGTCACCTTTGGGGTTGCATGTTATTTTGGCTGTGTGACAATTTGCTCACTGGGTCCATTTCAAGTGTTTTTGGACTCTGGTCTGGTTGTCAAACAGGTGGATGAGTCTAGGTGCTATACGATACAGTTAAGATCGATGCAAGCCTCGCTACACCAGCTGACAACGTCTGTGTTTGCCTCTGATGTTACTGCAGAGTATGGCAGTGGAGGCTGCAAACGATGACCCATTTCCCCTCCCTCTCTACCCTACACACACATGACGGAGAGGGGAGATGTTTAGGGAAATGGAAATCACAGATTACAGTGGGATGGCAGTGGCATGTGGAAAAGTGTCTGTGTGAGCCGGGGCCCGATTGGCTCCAATCCCCAGCACACACACGTACACACCCCTCCACACATTCTCTGAGCTGAGCCGATGGCCAAGCCTGTGTGTGTGTTTATGGTCACTGTCATAGGAGTGTTACTTCACAGGAACATAATGCTCCCTGCAACTCCCATTCCAGGAATTCCTGGCTGGAACCTTTTGTTTTCCATCCAGTAATATAACGAGAGCTTTCTTTTTTTTTTTCTTCTTTTTTTTTTTTGCCTCATCTGTGATTCCGCTTGCAGAATGCATTTAGCTACTTCCCATTTGTAAACCCGTTGACGCTCTGTGGCTGCATGATCCAGCATTTGAAGGAACAGACTCTTGTCACATGGTTTCCTCCTGATTTCATAATGGCAACAACACAGACGACCAAAATAAACAGACCCTGTTGTCGTTGTCGTCGTCGTCGTTTATACTGGGGCTCATCACTTGCCTTAGCGCGTCGTTTGTTTAAGCATAGTGTGTGAACAATGACAACATGCAGTGATTTACTTTGTTGTGTTTCAGGCTGTGAATTGCAAAGGCCAGCACAGCATCTCCTACACACTGTCCAGGAACCAGACGGTAGTGGTCGAGTACTGTCATGACAAAGATACAGACATGTTTCAGGTAAAAGCCAGCTTAGTGGTACAACAATCTGCTAAGATTGCACCTTTTTTTTACTTCACATTACATATGTATACCATCCTATATATCCGATAAGACTGATTATTTTCTGTCATAAGTGTTTGTGTTATACATTGCCTCCCACTGTGAGCGCATGTGCTCTGTCTGTGTGTGTACTGTAAACCATTCTACCGGCCCCCCTAGCATTAATCTGAATGTACAGCAAAGAGACGGCTCCTCTCTCCCAGCAGAGTGAAGTTGATGCAGACACGTGCTTCACATTCAGGCCTTTATTGTGTCCATGTGTCTGTGAACGCTACTAAGTCAACAGAAACGCAGACACACAGTGGAGCAGGGGAGACGATTAAAGGAGGGGCAGTGAGAGGGTCAAGGACAAAAGTTGAGACCAAAAACTATAGAGGAAATGACAAAAAACGATAAAGAAAATAAAAGGAGAAAATGTGTAATTTGCTTGTTTGTTCAGCTTGAAATCTATATGGACTTTTGAAATGGGTTCCGCTTAGTAGAAATGTACAACCTTATGCTGTGTGTCTTCAGAAGAAACAAAAACAAATGCCGTGGGAGGAACACTAACAACAAATAGGTCTTTATACGTTTTTCAAACAGCTCATTAGTGAACGCTCACAGTAACAGAAGACCATTTCTCATCGCCCATAATGGCTGGGCTTTTTACTTCCTTGCACATGTGTGGTTCACATTATTGTTTTTACGAGCCACATTTTCGGTAAAGTGTGGCCTTGTCGTCATCAGAGTCACGTCGACTGTGGTAATGTATATCAGTGGACCCGCTCAGTTAAATGAACACTATTTGGGTCTATTTGGGTCGCAGAGATAGAAAATCATATCAAATGGGGCCGAGTCCCAAACTGGGGGTCCTTGAAATTTGGAAGTTGAGAATCACTGCTGTAGATGGTTTCGGTAACTTAATTTCTGCGTTGTTGTTCCACAGATTGGACGTTCCACAGAGAGCCCTATAGACTTTGTGGTGACGGACACGGTGTCGGGGGGACAGGAGGGAGAGGAAGCTCCCATCACTCAAAGCACCATCTCCCGCTTTGCCTGCAGAGTGGTCTGTGAGCGCATTCCGCCCTTCACCGCCCGCATCTTCGCAGCTGGCTTTGACTCTTCCAAAAATATCTTTCTCGGGGTAATTATTCATATACTGTACGCTAATATTGTATCCATAGGATTTGGGCTGCAAGCACTTGTTTTCCAAGGGTTAAAGCACCGCCCGCGTGGGACTTCTAAAAGGGGGCGTGGTCACTGGTTATACCTTCAAATATCATTAAAAACGCCAGTGGAGCAGTGACCTTGGTGGCTTGATGACTAGCGACGCTTGGCTGTGAATTCAATCCTCCAGGATCAAATCCCATTTTTTAAGGATTAAGGTTAGGTTTAGGCATAGTTTTACTGAGGTTATGGTTAGGATTAAGGTTAGGGTTAGGCATAGTTTTACTGAGGTTATGGTTAGGATTAAGGTTAGGTCTAGGCATAGTTTTACTGAGGTTATGGTTAGGATTAAGGTTAGGTTTTAGTGATATTTTTTTTTTCTCCAAATGTTAAATAACTTTATTAAATACTGGTAGAAATCTTTGTAATAAAGTGTTTGTTAATTAACAGGGATCTCCCCATCTCTCCGGGTCTTTAGTAAACAGAAAATACATTTTCAGGTTGGGATACCAATTCTATCCAATCAGGAGAGAGAACTCATACGAGAACTCATACGAGGAAAGATAAAGTAAAATTGGAAGTGATAACAAACAAATTAGCAGACCAAATTGGCACTGGAACACTATACATTTTAAGCTGATAAATTATCTTTGTGGGGTTCTCTCCTGACTGGATAGACAGAAATCTATTTTCTAATACTACTGTAAAGAGATGGGGAGACCCCTGTTAGTGAACAAACACACTGTAGCAAATGGATTATAGAGCCTATTTTTTTGTTTCTTTTTTAGTTTTTTCAAAAGATCACTCACCCCCTTTTTCGCAGTGGCAGCATTATGTCAAAAGAGGAATGCCACGTAACATGTCAGTTTGTATCTGTGAACTTTGCTCCGTCTCACCCGCAGGAAAAAGCTGCCAAGTGGAAGAACCCAGATGGCCACATGGACGGGTTGACGACCAACGGCGTGTTGGTGATGCACCCCAGGGGCGGGTTCACAGAGGAGTCTAAGCCTGGCGTTTGGAGGGAGATCTCCGTGTGCGGGGACGTATACACTCTGAGAGAGACTCGATCGGCACAAACCCGCGGCAAACTGGTTAGTAGTCCCCCCCCCCCCCCCCCATCTCTCTCACACACATTTACACACCTTCACTGTGGTGAAACTCTAGAATCACAGAACACACAAACTGTCGATTACTCTGTTTTGAAACTGTGCGATGTTATGATATACGAGACAGCCCTATACTTTACAGTAAATCACATTATATGCACAGTCAGTGTCAGCATTCTTCACATTAATTTAAACAAACCCTTTGTCCCACTGGAGCGAAATGTGTAAACACTACGTTGCCCCCTGCAGGTGGAGAATGAGAGCAACGTGCTGCAGGATGGTTCCCTGGTGGACCTGTGTGGAGCCACCCTGTTGTGGCGCACAGCCGATGGCCTCTTCCACACCCCCACCCAGAAACACCTGGAGGCTTTGCGGCAGGAGATCAACGCGGCGCGTCCCCAGTGTCCCGTCGGTCTCAACACCCTGGCCTTTCCCAGCATGCAGCGCAGCCGCGCCCTTTCCTCTCTGGAGGACAAGCAGCCCTGGGTCTACCTGGCCTGCGGCCACGTGCACGGCTACCACAACTGGGGCCATCGTTCGGAACAGGACGCCAACGCCCAGCGGGAGTGCCCCATGTGCCGGACGGTGGGGCCCTATGTGCCGCTGTGGTTGGGTTGCGAGCCCGCCTTCTACGTGGACACGGGCGCACCCACGCACGCCTTCGTGCCGTGCGGACACGTGTGCTCGGAGAAGTCGGCTAAGTACTGGTCCGAGATCCCGCTACCTCACGGTACCCACGCCTTCCACGCCGCCTGTCCGTTCTGTGCCACCCAGCTCAACCTCACCCAGGGCTGTGCCAAGCTCATCTTCCAGGGCCCAATCGACTGAGACCGGGGTTCTGCTCTTGGGAAGAGATTTAGGCAGGAATGCCGACATGCTGTGAAACTGTTAAGATTATTTTGTGCTTTTTCTCTTATGATTTTCTCTTTTTTTTCCTTCTCCCAACTGTGGAAAGGAGTGAAGCCCATCAAGGCTCTTCATATACTGTGGATTCTGCACATGGTTTGTGTGCCGAGGTTCTGTGGAGAGGAACCTTCAGAGGTCCGTTACGTAGTGCTTTTAACCGGGTCGTCCTCTGGCTGTATGGGCGGCCCCCTGTTGGATTCAAACATGTTAAACACACTGCACCACACATGCCACAGACTCCTCCAAAGTGAATTAACTGTTCCAACTGTTTTGCCAACAAGCTGCTTTTCACCCGAGTTTTAGCCTTGGGTTGTCTTGGCTCCAACGGCCCGTTCGCCTCGTGTCATAGGGCCACGGGATGAGGGTCCTAGTAGGAGTTAGCTGTTTTCACTGCTTGCCATAAATCCTTAGTCTGAACAGGTGTAGTGTGTAGTGGAAGTGGTGTGTGTGTGTGTGTGTGTGCGTGTGTGTGTGTGTGTGCGTGCGTGTTTGTAGTCTGGTTCCTGTTGGGTCTGACACACATGTTTTTTACAGAGCCAGACAGCTGGACTGTTGGCTGGGAGGAAGGCCCCATGGAGTCCACATAGGCTCATGGCTAACGAGTAAAATGCTCCCGATTGGGCCCTCAACCCTGAGACGTTAATGGCATCCATGTTGTGCATCCAGAGGTGGATGCCAGTCCACTTGGTGAACAGACGTTTGAGAACAAAACAAAAAACAACAGCCCCTTTTGTTTCTTTACAGAGATGTATTCCAGTGCCTCCAGTCCCATTGAAACGTTGGGAATATTTTTGCTACATGAGAAAAGCTATTTTGTTGGAAGCGAAGTGAGAGATGGTGTTGCCTACAAGAAAAACTTCAATGAAATGTTAACCCACACAAAAATTCTTCACATTTTTATGTCAGAAGAGATATTTTACTACACTGAGGCCCTTGTACTGTTTTGTAATGAAAATGTTAATATATTTTTTTCTTTCTCTTGTGTAACTATTATGTGTATGTGTTTGTGGGTTGGATTGTGTGGGTGTGCTTAAAACTTCTTGTTCTGCTAACATGGAGACGGTTCATCCTAAGGCCCCCCTGTGATTGCAACCATAACCGCGAGAACACAAGAATCACCCTTGTGTGACTCGACAATGAATGTATTCAAATACATTGACTTTCCTCACCATTAGTGCTTTATCCTGAATTATGCCATTCATTTTTGCGCAATGGCAAAGCGGTTTCCTTTAAGAACGTACTGTAAAAAACTGGCTGTGAATGGCTTCTCCATCTGTGTTGAGAGAGAATGAACATTGGAAGTGTACTCCCATGCACGTCAATCCACACCTGCAGGTTCGATGTGGTTCTTTTTGCCCCACACTCACATGTACTGTGTTCGATCTGCACTGTTCTTAGCTTTATCCCCTGCTGGGTCTGATCCAATGATTTATACACCATTAAACCTGGGCACAGTCACAGAAGCAAGGCATGACTATACCAAATATAAGGAACAGTCTCTCTCGCTCTCTCTCTACCACCCCCCCACCCCCAACAACCTCTCCTTCCAATCCAAAGCGTTCCCATAACTGATCCAAGCCAAACTTACTACCACTGTGGAATGCTGACAGCTCTGGATTACAGTCGAGGCTGTTTGGTTGCACTCATCAGCTCCATGAAAATGATATTATCGCACACGATGCCAAATTTGTTAATCAAGTTGTGTGTAGATGAATAAAATTGGCCAAAACCCTGATGTTAAGTGCAAATCTATTGAAAATAAAGATTTCAGAGACAAATCTGTGCACTGCTCTTTGCAATGTTGCCTTACTGGACTGTGCCCATATGTATAGTTTAAATTGATCACTAGTTTATTGAATAGGGTAGTGAGCATGATGTTGAGAGCAGTGTTCCAGTTATTATAGCTTTTTAAGCATTTGTCCAAGTTGCATTGTCAGCTAAAAAGGTCAAAGTGAATGACACTCAACGCCTTTTGTTAAGAGTCAAAATACATATACATGAACTCTAGACCACAAAACTGTGTCATTAACGGTGGACTGCCGAGGTGCTTTCTTCGCCGGTCTGTCCTGAAGAGAAACGCACTTGACAGTATGAAGCCATTAGCAGCAGCAGCAGCAGCATGACACTGATGGCACACACAGGTCCTTGAATGGCTTGATTTTTCAAAAGAAATACAGTTAATATAACTGCCGTGCAGGGTCAAGGACTGAGCCACGTTCTACAGTAGCATTCCTTTTAACACATTTCAGCTGAACGACACTGTGCCCATTGCTGCAGAGACTGTTGCTCTGTTAACAGCTGCAAACGTACATCGCTGCCACAAACATTCCTCCTTGGTAAACATGGGTGGGGCCCTCAGTTCACACAAGGGCTTGTTCTATAAATTTGTCTGCTACAGGAATTCTGTTCACAGGCCATAGAACGCACTGATCATCCGAATGCTGCGTTGCAAAGAATAAACTTATTTTAAAAAACTTTTCAGTATAGCGAGTTGGTGTTCTTGTGGTTGAATGTCTGCCTTCAGCCCTGCTCAAATTATGACCGCCTTAAAAGAAATGTCATTCTCCATGCATAATCATAATCCTGAATAGGCTCATGATGAGCTTGTGTTATTCAAGTGCTTCTCTATGTTGTCCAGGAGTCATTCCATTAAAGGTAATGCTCTGAGACCCTGAGGCTATTTGGAAAAAGATTTGCATCATCACATCTAACTTGGTGTATACAGACTGGTGTATATGGATGGATGTATTTTTGTGCAATGGAAAAGTTCCTCTTTTTACTCTGCAACTTGATTTCAACTGCATATGTCTGAGCTGTGTAGTCACAGCATAACATAAAAAGTGTCTGATAATTCAGTTGCACACGTGTTTCATCATTCCTCGGTATTCTCCACTATCTTGGTTGCCAAATTGACAACGAATGTTGAAAGCTCAATAGAGCACAGTATTTGCTTTAGATGAGGTGCACGGTTCTTTTTCTCTTAAAGTCTGTTTTGTTCAATGACATTTTACACATGATGAATAGAATTTTAATTCTCACAGTACTATAGCCTAGGCATACAGGTATGACACTACATCAGCTGTATTCCCTGGTGTTCTGTGATGCAATTTTACTCTCAAGCCACAGGAGGGCACTACCTCATCAACAATGACAATATTGGCATTGTCCATAGGGGCCCAAAGCGTCAAACAACCTATAACACAGAGCAAAGACATAGAAGATTGATGTTGAATATAAAAAAGAGCTAGTAAAATACATTACAAACCCTTAGCTAGTAAATTAATTAACTGAATTAACTTGCCTATGGCTGTGGCTTAAAAAGTCGTGGGTTATGTGTAATTTCCCACAACGAATGAGAAAGAAGACGAGCAATAAGGAGCCTATGTATTTATGTAAGAACTTGGATATTTACCCACAGAATACATCATTTCTGGCTTTGGAATAACTAATAAAATTCAGCTGTTCTCAGATAATGTAAACTTGCCTTTCTCAAATTAAATGCAGTGCATCATTTTTATTAACGTGAAGAAATTTCTGTGGAAAATATGAATATTTGCATATAATTTCTAGTCTTTATGTTCATCCACATTGATAGTGACAATTTCCATCTCTTTGCATGGGAAGTCCATCTCCCCTATAATAAGGACACATGGAAAGGATTTAAATACATAACATTTCAGTCAGGCATTTGGGAGCAGTGGGATGCTGTGCTTGCTAATTAACATTTCTGCAGTGGATGTGAGGGGGGTTCATGTGTCCGCACACCAGCCTGTTTTTCTGAATGACAGAAAAGACAGGGAAGGTGACAGCATGCTAATGTAGAGATCATTGGTTGGCTCCCCTCCCTTAAGCAAGGCAGGGTTATGCAAATAAAGTAGAATGATACAAGAAATACAATTACTTTTTTTAAATGTTTTTTTTTCATATGATAACACTGATGCTGACTTAGGTATAAAGAAAAAAAGGAAAAGGAAACTTAAAAAAGAAAACACAAACTATGACTGTATCCATCCTCGCCTCCCTTGTTCAAAATGAATTGCTATAAAACTTTTCAGCACTTTTGCACTAGCCTAATTTCACCACTGTTTTTATGGCATAGCTCGATAGGAGGCTAGCTGTCTATAAGAGGGTTGGTCTGAGTGTCTGGAGCTAATATTTCAAACCACTAGAGGCAATAGTGTCTGGAGCTAATCTTGCAAACCACTAGAGGCAATAGTATATATATATATTATATATATATATATATATATATATATATATATATATATATATATATATATATATATATAATATATATATATATATATATATATATATTATATACATATATATAATAGTATATAAGCGTGTATATAATATGTATGTATATATATATATAGTTATTTTGTATTTTCTGAAATATTTAACTTCACTAAATGGAAGTCAAAAGGGCTCATATCGGGCTGAATCCTTGCCCAAATTTGGAGTCTTACATCATACATACGTATGTCATAGATGAGTGACATCACATGCTGATTTTCATTAAGCTGCATCTTCATAAAGGTTTTATTGCAAAGTTCCAGTCGGCATACAGACATTTTTGTGTGGGTGCCCAAATTACACATTGGGCTTTTGCCATCATCTAGGCCCTTGCTTATAGAATATATGAACCGGAGAACCACATAATTCATTCACCACAATAATATAAGCTCTAAAGCTACCATCTGTGGAATAAGGACATTAATATATATATATGACTGGACGAGATACCAGAGTTATGGATGCTGACGATTTTGGGGAGCTCCTGCAGCAGGCAGAGCAGCTGGCTGCAGAGACAGAAGCCATGTCTGAGCTCCCGCACGTGGAACGGAACCTCCAGGAAATCCAGCAGGCCGGGGAGCGCCTTCGGTCTCGCACGCAGACACGCACCTCGCAGGACGCAGCCGACGTTAAAGCGTCCATACTTCTTGGTTCCAGAGGACTTGACATCTTTCACATTTCTCAGAGGTTGGAGAACCTGAGTGCTGCCACCACATTTGAGCCTCTGGAGCCAGTCAAAGACACTGATATACAGGGCTTCTTGAAGAATGAGAGAGACAACGCCCTCATGTCAGCCATCGAGGAGTCACGCCGCAGGACGTTCCTATCGGCTGAAGAGTACCATCGCAAATCAATGCTGGTTCAATGGGAACAGGTGAAGAAGAGGGTGTTACACACACTGCTGGGAGCTGGAGAGGATGCACTGGAGTCTTCAGGCTTCAGTCAGGAAGCCGAGCCCAGCTTTGTGAGCGAGGTGGCAGTTCCAGGAAGGAGCTCCTTGGACAGTGTGGAGGTGGCTTACGGCCGACAGATCTACGTCTTCAATGAGAAGATTGTGAATGGCCATGTCCAGCCTAACTTAGGAGACCTGTGTGCATCTGTAGCTGAAAGTCTGGATGACAAGAATGTATCAGAGATGTGGTTGATGGTGAAACAGATGACAGACGTGCTGCTGGTCCCAGCAAAAGACACCCTGAAAAGTCGCACGGCTGTTGACATGCAAATGAACTTCGTACGCCAGGCACTCAGCTTCCTAGAGAACAGTTATAAGAACTACACCTTGGTGACAGTGTATGGGAACCTCCACCAGGCCCAACTAGGAGGGGTGCCCGGAACGTACCAACTTGTCTGCAGCTTCCTCAATATTAAACAACCAGGACCCCTCCCGGGTATGCAGGATGGTGACGTAGAGGGTCATCCAGTGTGGGCTGTGATCTACTTCTGTCTGCGCTGTGGAGACCTGAATGCAGCCATGCAGGTGGTGAACAGAGCTCAACATCAGCTAGGAGACTTCAAGCCCTGGTTCCAGGAGTACATGAACAGCCCTGACAGACGCCTCGCCCCAGGGTCAGAGAACAAGCTTCGAGTGCACTACCGCAGAGCTCTGAGGAATAACGCTGACCCCTATAAGAGAGCCGTCTACTGTCTCATAGGGAAGTGTGACATCTGCGACATCCATGGAGAGGTGGCAGACAAGACTGAAGACTACCTGTGGCTCAAGTTGAACCAGGTGTGTTTTGATGACGATGGCAGCAGTTCTCAGGACAGACTGACTCTGCCACAGCTCCAGAAACAATTGTTGGAGGATTACGGGGAGTCTCATTTCTCTGCCGCCCAGCAGCCCTTCCTGTATTTCCGGGTGCTCTTCCTGACAGCTCAGTTCGAGGCGGCCGTTGCCTTCCTGTTCCGGGTGGAAAGGCTGCGGAGTCACGCCGTGCACGTGGCCTTGGTCCTGTACGAGCTCCGCCTGCTGCTCAAATCATCCGGCCAGAGCGCTCAGCTTCTGAGTCGGGAGGCTGGCGATCCACCTATGGTGCGTCGCCTCAACTTCATCCACCTGCTGATGCTATATACTCGCAAGTTTGAGTCCACAGATCCACGCGAAGCCGTGCAGTACTTCTACTTTCTACGCAATGAGAAGGACAGTCAGGGAGAGAATATGTTCATGCACTGTGTCAGTGAGCTTGTCATCGAGAGTCAAGAGTTTGACATGCTGCTGGGGAGGCTAGAGAAGGATGGCAGCAGAAAGCCTGGAGTGATAGATAAGTTCGCCGGTGACACCAGAGGCATCATCAGTAAGGTGGCTCTGGCAGCAGAGAACAAAGGCTTGTTTGAGGAAGCTATTAAACTCTATGAGCTGGCCAATAATCCAGACAAGGTTCTAGAGCTGATCAACAGGTTGTTAAGTCCGGTCATCGCCCAGGTCAGCACTCCTCAGTCTAATAAGGAGAGGCTGAAAAACACCGCTGTGGCTATCGCAGAGAGGTATCGCTCTCAGGGCGTATCGGGAGAGAAGTCAGTGGACAGCACGTTCTATCTGCTGCTGGACCTGATGACGTTCTTCGATGAATACCACGCTAAACGCATCGGCAGTGCCTACGACGTGATGGAACATTTGAATATTGTTCCACTCAGTCAGGACAGTGTGGAGGAAAGAGTGGCCGCCTTCAGTAACTTCAGCGACGAGTTGCGTCACAACCTGTCCGAGGTGCTGCTGGCCACCATGAACATACTGTACACACAGTACAAGCGCCTGAAGGGAGCACGGTCGGGCACGCCAGGCCGAGCGCAGAGGACCATAGAGGAGAGAGACGTGCAACTACGTAGCCAAGCCAGAGCCCTGATCACCTTCGCTGGGATGATCCCCTACAGAATGCCTGGAGACACCAACGCGCGACTAGTGCAGATGGAAGTGCTGATGAACTGAGAGAACACACATACAACCTGCTAAGCTGCCATTGGTTGGGCTTCAAATCCAAACATGATAGGCACAAAAGGTCCCACAGTACACACACACACACACACACACACACACACACACACACACACACACACACACACACACACACACACACACACACACACACACACACACACACACACACACACACACACACACACACGTATATATGAACCAGTTTCTTTGTCTTCTCAAAAGATCAAATTAATCAAATACTAAAGATGTGAGAAGTGGCAATTGTGGACAATAATTCTTTGCCTTGTGATATAATGGTGTAATTTGCGCATGGTAATAGCAGAATAGTCAAAATGATGTTTCCCCCCTACACACTATTTTTGTCATGTGAAAAAAGTGTCAATATTTATATTATTACAATATTTATTATTCACACCACACCAAAATTCGACTTTAAGTTATATATGCCATATATATGTCACTAAAGTACTAAGTTGAAGCAACTTAAAAACTTTATTTATATAATATTTATATACTAAATCATCAACAATTTCAAAGGTACACAATTAATGTTTGAAAAGGATTATGACTATATCGCGCCTATTCACTTTCTTATATTTCATATGGCTCTTGATATTTGTATGTTCAGCCTACATGGCTTATTAGTCCTTCAACTGTCAACTAAAATCCAAACAAAGACAGACTGTAACAGAGCTGACGTGGAAATATTTTAAACCAAAGGAAGTCAATTGTTTTCCTTCACGCCCTCTTTCCTTTGCTCATGTCTTCCTACACAGTAAACTCCTCAGTGGGAATTTAACTCAGAGAGTACAAATAGAACCAACCTCACAGAGGATTTTATTGTGTATAGAGGCCGTTGTGATGCACTGCTTACTCATCCAAATAAGGGGACAAATTACTTTAATTACAGAGTAATTGCAGAGTCTGGTGTTAATTAAATCTTTTATCAGTTCAAGTAAGTGGATTGCTCCCATATGGAAACCATGCTGTGACGTGCTGTCTCGCTAGCCCCCCTCCTGTGCCATCTACATTTCTCCAAGCTGCAGTCTTTAAAATACTGTCTTCTCTTTTATTCAGTCTCAATCTACCACTGTCCCCCTCTCCCTCGCCCCTCTGTGTCACGGCAATGTTTTGGATTAGTGTCATCGTGGAAAGGGGGTTGTTTAACCATCTCTGTCAGTAGCCAGATGTTTCTCAAAAAGAAATAGAAAAAAACCATAACAAACATCATAGGTCAAATTTTTCTTGAGGTTCCTGTTTGACAAAACTGAATCCTCTCAATTTAATTGGTCTGAACTAGGTGTACTGGTTCTGCATGTTGTCTCTTGTTCTCTTCAGACTATTATGTTCCATTGTGCAAACAGTTGATTTTGTTATAACTGGCTCACATTTGTAACAAAGAGGAGACTCTGGCACAATAGAAATTGTAACCAAAAGTGCAATAAGCATAAAAATAAACATAACACAAGAGCAATCAATATAGGTGAGTATCGGTGTGTCAGCAGTGTGTGTGGGTGGAAGTGTATGTGCAAAATGAATGTAAAACACATGAACTGAAGCAACCTGGAGAGGAGAGAGAATGAATGAGGTGAGGCACAGGTACTGGACACGATAAGTGTTATTGTAGGATGACACACCAAGCTCAGGTGTGACCCAATCTACCAGATGGTCCCTCAGACTCCACCCTGCCAATCAGCCCCAGCAGCAGCAACAGCAAGCAGGGTGGGTGGGTGATGGTTGTCACAATTGTGATTCATTTGATCCAGTCCATCGATCTAATTCAGAATCCGTTGGTTATGCAAAGAAACAGCAATGAACAGCCCTGTAATGGGAACGAATCTATGTTCCCTCAGCCCTATGTTAACCCCAAACCTAACCCATACCCTGACTCTGAGGGAACGCAAAGCTGACCCCCCTGTTATCATATACAATATGTTTTGTAAAGAATGTCACTGCATCACTGCTTTCTACATAATTTACAATTTCTGTTATAATTAATGCTGCTTCCTTTCTACAGGCCACATACATGGTCATAGCTCCAACGAACACCTTAGGGGTGGGCATTCCCACCCAGAGTATGACGTAAGAGGAACACAATGGAAAGCATTATTGTATAACTGTACCTCTGTACCTTTTACAAATTGTTCAAAAGTATTCAACCAATCAATCAAAGAGCAAAATGGCCACTGTGTAAAAATATGGTACATTTCTATGAAGTAAAGTGGTGTGTTCTGATGGACTTGCAGTATTTTCCTGCCACTTTCCTGGGTCAGAGGCAGGGCTTTATTTGCATTTGACTTCCATTCAAACTATGGAAATGTTGGCCCTATATAAGGCAATGTTGACATGATAAGCTGGGGCCACAAAAATGGGGTATGTGATGATTCTGCAGTTTCTATGTATAAGCTTATTGTAATTTTATTCAAAGAAACAGTCAATCACAACTGAACTATTGTCAACATTCTTGGTAGTTATAACACATCAGAATTTTTTATGATCACTTAAAATCGGTGTCTTCCGTTACTGTCATTTTGTGCCCAAAGTATCTTAAGCTGATCATGTTGTGGTTTATTATGAAAACACAGTGAGCAGCATACAGATGCAGCGTACCCAAGACTTTAGCGTTTGATCTCAGAGGGTCTACAATATATGAATCCCTGCTTGTGGACAGTGTCACAGTCTGTGAGCAACTGTTTAGCAGCGAGGATATTTAGGCAGGATGAACGGTTGTAATATGGCTGGGAAGCAGATTCAAAGGGGCTTAACTGGATTACACCTCATTTCAAGGATGCTTAAGGTAAGAAAAAAAAAAAACAGATATGCGGTAAGTGAGGAAAATACATAATCAAATAGATCAAATTTCACCGAGTGGCCTCATAAGCCCCTTGCTCCTGCATGGCTGCACTGCATGCATCCTGTGAGCCACAACAGGAAAAGAATTGCAAGGACCTCAAGAGGAGCTACTTTTTAGGGCTGTAAAACATTATTGTAAGAATCTTTGTTTTGATGCAGGCAGTGAAAGAGGCATACTGTACATACACATGTAGAGTTGTGCTCTGTTGGACTGTCCCAATTCAGTGTTAATGCCCTTTCTTATCACAAACTGTACTACAAATCCCCTGGACTGAAACATATGAACTCTCGCACACATTGCTACACAAGTGTGTCCATACACACAAGACCCATGGAGGCGTACAGTAGGCTACACACCATACACAATCGCACACCATGCTTACAATCTGCAAAGATAATGAATTTAATACCACTGCCATTACAGACCTCTAATGTTTGCTAATAGCTTGGTGCCATATGGAAGTGGGGCCTCACCCATGCGGGTAATTCCTATCTATGGTTGGACAAGCTGTCAATAAAAAAAGCCTTGCATTTTCTGCACGCATGCATGGGGTAGACGGGGATGCTTAACAGGGAAGCTTAATCCACCAGGGTCTCTAATGATTTCCCTGTGCCTCTAATATGAGCTACAACATAGGCACGCGTCTATGAATACCGCATATTCTCACAGCTGCATGTTTTATTTCCCCTTTTGGGACTGAAATGTGAATGTACATTAGTACTCTATTGAGCATCTGTGCATATATATACTGTACACACTTTGGCCGAGCAGTTAAAACATCCCTTTTTTTTCTGTGTGCAGGGATTTTGATGGAGTAATGGAAGGGGGAGTTGGGGGTTGAGGTGGGAAGACTTCCTGGTGTGACTGAATGTATCGCTCGCCCCGCCCACCCCAACTTCACCCCCCCCCCCCTCCATATTCCTCTGCCAGCGCTGCAGCCCGGCGGATAACCATGAAGCAATGGATTAACAGTGACATCACACCGAAGAGATGGCTGAGCCTGAGAGTGAGGAAGGGTGAGTACTTGGTGTGTGTGTGTGTGTGTGTGTGTGTGTGTGTGTGTGTGTGTGTGTGTGTGTGTGTGTGTGTGTGTGTGTGTGTGTGTGTGTCTGTCAGATGGGTGTGAGTGTACATGTGTGTGTTTAAGACTGATTAGACAGTAAGGGTGGTGGAGAGAGGCGAGGGAGGATTAGAGAGCCATCTGAGAGTTGGCTAGGTGCTGACACCACTCCACCTCTCCAAGGGCTCAATTTACTGAGGGATCAGACTCATTTATGGTAGGCTGGGATTATTATCAGTTCAATAGGGCAATTTCTTTATTACGGTAACCCTGCAACCTGTGAATGTGGACACTTGTGAGACATTTTTAAGGGTGCATCATCTATCTTGTTTCGGTTACATCCAGTGTTCTCACTTAAGTTAATTCTGCATTAGCAGCAGACAAGCGATTATATTACGATAACAATGACCAGTGTAGGAAAATAAATTAATAAATAATTTTCGGGACTTCATTTGACGTTGGGCCTGTCTGAGTGAATGATGCAGTTGATTATTAGAATAAGTTATTCACCTACAAAATAAAATCACTACATCTAGCCTACAACAATGAGCTTTTTGAGGAGGGGGTTTTGACTTGCAAGGACTATTACACAGCTTTAAAAAAAAGAATCCTTGCCTTTTCTGTATTTTTGAATGCACTGAACACATCCATGCACTGAGCACTCAACACCCATTAGGAATCACAGACAAATAAAGCCTCCATCAGTCATACTTTGACTCTGGAGTATAAAGAGAACCATGGTGACCGTGGAGTGGAGCTTTTTCAAAAGGCGCTAAATCCGATAAGGCGGGCAGCTATGTTTGAGTTTGGGTTTACCTGGTTTGTCAACACTCTTAAGCTGGACCTCTATGTTGGCCTGTGTTGTAATGCATTGTGCATCCCTTGACTGGTTCTTACACCGCACAGTCCACTGAGAAAGCTGCTTTCTGCCGCCTCTACAACAATAGGCCATTTTTTATTTGGTTTTGAATGGAGTGAAGCGTGCATTTAGGACCGATCCTAAAACCAACATAAACTATAGGGATATCCTTGCCACATTAGGCTAATGTGGGCTTTCAAAACACTTTTCTTTACCAAACTGACTGGCAGAACACTTGATAAAAGGACCAGTTTTAAGAGCTGGCTTTTTTTTTTATCTAGGCCTATGTGAATTCATAAACTTTATAGTAAAACCAATATTTTGAATATTGGCATTTCTTTTAATAAGAAATAAAGAAAGAGAAAGAATTGCCATCTCACATCCATAACTCATAATAGGCTACATTTTGAAATAAATACAACTATATACAACTCTTAACAACAAAGTGGATATAAACATGATTATGTTTGTTAGAAGCGGACATACGCACGCACGCGCACATGCGCGCGCGCACACACACACACACACACACACACACACACACACACTCACACACACACACAGCGAGGGAGAGAGGGGGGTGGGGCTTATCTTGACCGTGGGCATCATGCAAAATCACTTCATTAAATGTTTCACAGGAGGATCAGAAATAAAGCAGAATAAAATATCAAAAGACAGCGTACATTAATGTAAATGAACTATGTTGGTAACCTGAGTGAGATGGGAGAGGGCTTCCGACATAATCTGAGAAAAATCGCAGTATAGAAATAACCCTCACAAAGCCTCCTTGCATCCTTTCCTTCAGTGGTGGAAAAAGTACTCCATTTTTTTTTTACTTAAGTGAAAGTATCAATTCTGCAATATAGAAATACTCTGTTACAAGTAAAAGTCCGGAATACAACATTTACTTGAGGAAAAGTACAAAAGTATTGGTATCAAAATGTACTTGAAGTACCAAAAGTAGAAAGTACTCATTATGCAGAATGTCCCATTTCAAGTTTTCAAAATGTATAAAGTACAATGCGTCGCAGAAGTATCGTAAAAGTAGAAGTAAAACTCACTAAAAAGTATTGGAAATAAGCACAGTACTTAAGTAAAGTAAGTAAATGTACTTAGTTACTATCCACCACTGTCCTTTCCTCATTACATTTAAGCCTCCTTGAATCCTTTCCTACGTGGGTTGAAATTGAACCAGGAAGTGAAATCTCCAGCCGCTCTCTCTCTGTCTCTCTCTCTCTGTCTGTTTACAACAGCTACCTCTCTGTCAGTACATAATGTGTATGTAAATAACGTTATTTAAATACAAAAAAAACATCACTTAAAAGTTGCACACGTGCGAACTCAAACTTTTGAACAAGGAGCAGACCGCCTGCAGCTGTTTACCCCCCGATGCTAACGTTAGCAAGCTAGCTTAGCGCTAGCCACCGTGTGAGTTGTTATGATTTAATGTGCATCATTGATTGTAAAAGGAGAGAGAGCGATGCTTTCCATGGAGCAGCAGAGGAGGAAGAGCTGGACTCTGACAGGCGCCACTGTCGCCTGTGTCGCGGCTCTTTATGTGCCCTGTGTCCAGAAGACGGTCCCCGGAGGAGACTCAGGTCGGTGTTGGTTACAGTAACTTACTTTGTAGCCATGTGGCTTTGTTGTGTAGCCGAGCAGCCAATCAGGTAATCGAACCAACGACGGCATAGCTTAACAAAATAGAGCCGATCTACAAGCTTACACACAATGCTCCGCATCGCGACGCGTAGCTTTAAATGAGAGTAGTACACAGGCGCTGCTGTCCATGGTACTGAATCTAGTTATAGCACAATCAGTAGGAATACATTTCTATGTTTGTGTACAAACAAACACTTTTTTCCCCCCCAATCAACAGGTTTAGAGGGTATCCAGTAACATAATTATGATTTGTTTTGGTCTTCATTTTATTATATTGTTTAAAAATTATTGTGTTGTATATACGTATATATATATATACATCATGGGTTTTTTCCTTTCCTTTCCCTGAGGGTAATTGATTATAACGTCTGTGTGAACCCGGGGGTCTGGTGAGGGGCTTAAGGAAGCGGCCTGGGTTGTTTTGTAACCACAGGACCGCCAGACCAGAGGAAGAGACTGTTACTATTGCTACTAGCAGGCAAACTATAGAGGACATGAGTACATGAATGACCACTGACCACTAATGATCTATGTACTGAAAAGATGCACTTCTGTAAGTTATTGTGGGACTTTGTGTGAACTGTTTGTCTATGCATAGTGATACAATGTAATGTCTCTTCCCTTGAAAAGCTTTTAAAAAAAAGAAAGAAAAAAAGTTGGTCAAAACAATGACACAATTTGATTGTGATTGAGGTGAAATATAATTTTTCATCCAAAGTTTTCATAAGTAGGCGCGGTCTCAGGTTTTGATTGATTGAATACTTTATTAACAGTTTTCAAATAGTACAGTGGGACAATGGTACTAAAAGGATAACACAAAAACCCTGAGGGCTTGTTTCCATTCATTGTGGTCCTGTGTATTCAATTCATCAAGACATTTAAAGACATACTAGTCTTGATACAAGACGTGACCGTCTTGATCCAAGGCTAAAGACATAGACACATGGACAGTAATGTACAAGGCATCATCAACAGTAGCAATAAAAACGTATATGTACCGTAAACAGTTGGGGGGGGTGGGGGGGAATTTCTGGTGTTAAGCTTAGACTTTACAGGGGGCAGTTACAAATTGCATACAGGTGCTCTTTTATGGCGGTTTTGAAAGTCGCTGACCAGTGTATGTAAGATGATGATGGTGATTATTATTATTATTTTACGATCTCCAATTAGAGACACATGGGTGCAGTTTAGTATAGTTAAAGCACTACAGCTGCTGGCCTGGTCTAAAAACAACCTTTGATAGGGCTGGGCAGTAGGCATTATATCATTGTTATATTGTTATTGTGATATGAGATTAGATGTCGTCTGGTATTTTCGATATTGCTCCTGCTTTCAAAGGCTTTACAGTAAAGTGATGTCTGAAAGATGATGATTTTCTGAACTTACCTGGCTGTTCTAGCGGTTTTATTATTTGCCTGTACCCACTTATTGTTATATAGACAAGACATACATTACTGATGATTATTTATCAAAAAATCTCAATGTGTAAATATTTTGTGAAAGCACCAATAGTCATTCCCACAACATTGTAAGATCAATATTGAGGTATTTGGTAGTAGAGCCTTATTATCAAGTATGGCTGCCAGTTTAGTCTGGGAGCGATATCTGCATGCTTGTTTGGGTAGAACTCAGTATGGACTGTGATCAAGGTTTCGATATGAAAAGGATGGCTTTTGAAATGTAAAGTTTTAGTAATGTATTCATCTGTCAGAAGTGTCTTTCTGCTTGTGTGCAGATAGGGAATTACACCAGTGTCAGGATTACTGACGCATACAGTAAGTGATCGTGGATGTGGAACCCCAACATTTATTATTCACATCTGCCATAATATTTATGGCTGATTTCAGTATCAAATTCTTCTTCTACATTTGCATGGCTATTGGTGCAGAGTTGTTGCTCCTGATTGAGGGACACTTATGTTTTAACATGAATAATATCTAATGCAACAGCTTTCCTGTGTAGGGAACACAATTATATTATTTCTTGAGCAGACATGGCACATCCATGTCATTGCTGAACAGTTGGTTTGGGTAGTAAATATTTTCTTTGCCCAATTTTCAGGTTTGAAAAAGTGACCCTTTTCTGACTTGCCATCACCCTTTATTATCCAAATTAAATCAAATTGATTTATATAACCCATTTAAAAACAACTGTCATTGACCAAATTGCTGTACAGAAGATGAGGTAATAATCATAGACATTAACAACGAGACATACAACACAAATAAACCATCATTAAAAACAATAAATGTACCATGCGAGTGGTTTCTGACTTTTAATAGATTCAAATAGTGAAGTCACTCACTCTTACAAGTATGTGCTGTGCAATGTTGGTGCTACAATATATAAACAAGATTTAATAATGTAATACAATATACAAATATATATGAATATAATACAAGTTAAAAACCTGACCGTAAGCATCATGCAAAAAACAAAAAAAAACAACAACATGTACAGAATATGGTGGAGGAATAATTGAGCAACAGTGATATACAGTATACTGTATACATAGTGCAAGTACAAATAAAAGAGGGGAGCTGACAAAAAAAAGGAAATGTAATAAAACTATGTGCTCTGTTGTGAGCATGAATTACCTTTAATTAAATATATACATATCTACAGTATATTTTGTTGACTTTTAAAACCCCAGAAAACAACTAATGTGGTAGCCAGACTGACTTGCATTGAACATGTTTGTTGTTGTTGTTTTAACTTGGTCTTGTACAGGAGACTTAGTTGTAAGAATCCAAAAAATCTGAAACTGTAACTGTGAACACTAATTTATCCATTCCTATAGAAAGCTTTTCCTACTATGGGCCATTCCATTGCAATGGCAGATCTACAAGCTCACAACGTGTCATGCCATGTTGTGAGCTTGTAGATCTTTTATTTTTGAAAAAGAAAAGGAAAACTCCCAGTTGAAAGGGTTTGTTCATTGGCACTCTACTGTTTTTATGTTTTTTCATTTACTTTTCTTAAAGTTTCTATTTGTTAATGTGCTTTAATCTTTTAATGTAAATCATGCTGATTGCTGAGACACTTTGGTGTGCTCAATAAAAAAATGATCTTGAACTTGTACTTAACCTAAAAAAATAGGTAAATGCATTAAGGCTTTAAAATGTACACACACACACACACACACACACACACACACACACACACACCAAAAACACATTACATTCTTATATTCTAAGACTAAGTGATGTTGATGACCTAAAGGTCATCTTGTAATGCAACACAGAAGGCCTAGCCTTCCTATGTGGTAGGCTGTTGTGTATTGTAGATTCACAGCACTCATTTAATGCAGTTCATGAATTACAATTACAAACAATATTTAGAGAGATAGCTAGTAGTTTACAGACTTGTACATTTGGACTCGGGGGGGGGGGCATGGAAGTTCTGCTCAGTAGGGTTTGCAGTGCCCATGCATGGAAACGGCAAAAAAAGAAATGCACATTTAGCAGACTAAAAGCATGTAGAAAAGCTGGACCAGATAGGAGAGAGAAAGCGGAGTGAGCAGAGAGATGAGGCGAAAGCAGCGCTGAGTAGCCCTGCTGGTTGTGCTGCTGTCTAGCGAGAGGAGCCTTTGAAAAAATGGCCAGCCCCTTCTCCACAGCATTTAGGGATGGTGCAGGATGCCCGCTCTGATAGTGCCAGTTGAACACCCTTCCGAATTCTCCAGGTCTCCGTCTCTGTGTCCTAATCTCTTTTAGGTGTGATGTGCCCTGGGGAGGCTTGAGCGCAGCCCTGTGGGTACGCTGTTGTCTAGGAATGTGGAGTGTGGAAATGGTGGGGATTACGGGAAGACTGGTTTCGGTGCCCGCGCTCTGCTATCACAAAGACTCTTGGCGCTCGCGTCTGCTACCCCGTCGACTCAATATTTCCCCTTACAGAACTGCATCTCCGTGGCACTGTGAGTCGGATGTTTTGGGCTGAGTATTAGTTTGAGTGTTTATGTTGAATCGGGCAAAAATGTGCCACAAGTGAGGTTGGAAAAATGGAGAGACTGATGATGGATGAGAGAGCCTGGTGTTGTGAAGTATAGGGCTGTCCCCTCATGGTTGATTAATCGATTAATTGGTCCGTTTGATCTTAGTTGACCCGAGTCTTTAATTTTGGATTAGTAATTTCTTAATGTCCCTCCCCTCTATAAAATCTACATATAACCCTTTAATTATGCCAGTCTATAACTTACAATAGCTAGGCAGTAACCATTGTGAAATCAACATTAGAATGTTCAATTCTCAACCTCACCACCAACCTGAAAAAACTTGTCTGCATGATTGTGTGCAGCATTTTACAATTGTATAGATTTGTTGATTGAATCAACTAATCGATTAGTCGATAAATTCCTTGTGACTATTATTCAACTAAGAATTTCTTTACTTAAGTAAAGTGAAGAAAGGTACCTTAGTTGTCTGTGTACGCCAGGTGGAATGGAGCTGTGACAGTGTTTAAGCTGTGCAGGTGGAGGAGTTGTGTCTTCATGGTCCATTAGCCTGATGATAAGAGTGAGGGCTCCTCATGTGGCAGGAATTCCGGCAACGTAATTCACTGTGACGACAAGGTTAAATGCAGAAAAATAAGTGAGGCAGTCAACAACATCCGAAATTCAACTGCAGTGTTCTGAGATTTCTGTAATGTCCTCGCTGTGGAGTATTTTTGTTTTTAGTATTTTCTGTTCTGTAGTGGTTTTGTTTCATTTATATGATTTGATTTATTATGATGTAATGGAAGCAGTAGAAAACCACTTCTATCATATTTAATTTGATTTGTATCACATGCTACTTCCTATTGACAGACACTTGACAGTCCTAATATATCAGTAAGGCATCTCACATAGCCTATTTTGGGGTATACAATATGTTGATTATCCAGTCATGAAGGAAAGAGGCCACCATCTCATTGTCTGGACCCTACCAACCTGCTACCAGTAGAGGGTGCTGTGTTTAATGCAGACATTTATCAGTGTAATTTAATTTGAACCAAATGTCAATTTTCATGTGTGGGAGATGCAAGCATTGGGTGAGAAATCAGTACAATTTTAAACGCTCTGGGTGTAGTCTAGCACAAATGGGTTTGTGCCCAAATGCATTCAGGCTGTCTTAGATCGCTTTTAGCGGGGTGCCTTTTGTTTATTTCAGCCCCCCGTAGTGCTTGTCAAAAAATTGCTCAACCAGCTCCTATTTTTACATCTTACCTCACTGTGTGACTGTCACCGCTGTCGCCTTTTATATGTAGTCCTATCCAGTGGACTAAATGAGACACTGGGAGTGTGGGACTGTGGGAGCAGGGGAGAAGCAGAGAAGCAGACAGAGGAGAGAGGATGGAGGGAAAGCGATGGGACCCTGGTGCATGGAGAGCCTGGGACTGGGAGCAATAACAGTATACAGTATGTGTGTTTGTGTGACAGTCTCTTCAGTGTGTGTGTGTGTGTGTGTGTGTGTGTGTGTGTGTGTGTGTGCGCGTGTGTGCGTGCATGTATGTTTGCGGGGGGTTGGGCGGGGGAGGGGGGGGGGGGCTGGGCTGTGTCAGGGGAGAGGCAAGAGATGAAGAGAATGAGCGTGCCGCTTAGGAAATGTCACACTGGGAAGATTTGCAGGTTTTGATCCTGGCCAATTAATGCAAAACCCCAATGCAAGTATTTGATTTGGGAAAACTTTGGCGCAGACTTTGTCTCTTAATAATAATTATTGGGTTTACATTAATTTCATCCCCTATTCTCTTCCACAGGAGAGCTGATCACCGCTGCTTGTGAGCTGGGGGTGAGTATTAGCCGTATTGTTTAATCAATTCATTCATTAACTCTTATAAGCATTAAGGAAGTTTAATTAAGCATGGGCAGAAAGCAGATTAATTTACTTTCAGTCCACAGGTTTTTTTCCTCCATCCTTTCTACACACTTATTTTACTAAGTTACAAGTAGAGAATGCTATAATTTGCAACCCGTTTTTCAAATCCAATTAAAGCCAATGGTAAGGCGATGGCTTTTGTAGGCTTTGCCTTATGTACGGTATAAGGCTTATTATACCCACCCTTCTTTTTTGTGTGTGTGTGTAAGCCGCGAAGAATGAACTAAATCGGGTTAACAGTTATAATAAGTTTTATTATTTAATAAAGTTTATTACGCCGCTGTGATCCTTTTAGGGAGGCTGTGTCGGTGTCACTATGCCAGTAATCCTGCCGTTAGTGCCGCAGTCCGTGTGGCCTGCCTGTCTTGCCTGTCGTGGGGGCCTCCCCAGGGCCACCCTGGGCCCTGGGCTGCCGGCCCTCCCCTCTGATCCCCAGAGCGCTGGCGCTCTGGATCCCTGTTTCCTTCTTGCAGCCTTCGTCCCTCAGCCGTCCTTTAGGCTGGTGGCCTTTCCAACCCTGTTGGACATTCTCTTTGCATGTCCTTTACCTCCTGTTTACCTTGGCGGTGCTACCTGCCTGTCCGACCCAGCCAGATGTTTACACAAGTGTCCGTTTGCTTTTCGTTCTTTCTCCCCAGTCTCTCTCTCTCTCTCTGTCTCCTTTGCTCTCTCCATACCTCTTGACCTCTCTGTCCTGCCCATGAGCCAGGACTCTCCTCGCTCATACTGTATCTATGAGGAGCCAGGAACCCTCATTGTGTCCCGAGACCAGTGGTGGGGTCATTATAGTCGTCCCTCTCTCACGACACTCTCTATTTGTAAGAGCCAGCCACCCCATACAGTATATTCCTGACTGGCTCATGTTATCAGTGCCGGGGAATGAGCCTGTGTTTAATGACTGAGCCCTTATCAGGCTGGATGAGACTTAGTGGCTAATTGCTGTGATTGCCGGGATCCCCCCCGGGCGAGAGTGGCTGTGGCTCGGAGGTGGTTTGGGGGGGCTGGGGGCTGGCTGGCAGGCACCACGTGCTGCGTCCCCATCCCCAGGGAAGAGCACTGTCCTTGGGAAGTGGCTGCAGGAAAAGGGGACGCGGGGAGTGAAAAGAGAGAGGGGGAGGGTGTGTGTGTTATGTTTAACCTATTTTGGGCATGACATTATAGGCTAAATTAATTAAAAAAATTGCAGAAGCTATTAGCTATTAGCAAACCGAGTTCCTGTTTCTACACAAAAAAGGAGGTGGTGTCCTCCAAAAAGGAGGCAAAAACAAAGGAAAAAATATATTCTCCCCCTTTTTTTTTTTACCGAATGGGTTTCCCAGATTGTTCCATAACAGACTCACTAATGTCTGACAATTCCCTGTCATTACTACACTGAAGTCGATTAACGGAACACTGGGAGACCGCATTCAATAACGAGAGGCTTTACATCCATTTCCTCCTATTATATTTTTGCTTCAAACTCTTAAGTTGGATGCATACTCCGCTTTTAGGTGATCACCCTCTCACCGCGGTGGTTGGAAAACTACAACATGACATCACTGAGCCACGGTGATAAGCGAGTCACCGCTCACCCCAACACATCTCTCTGTTTTTACTAACCGAAATCACCCTATCTCTGTGATTGGTCTAGAAGTTTGGTGGGCCGTCCCCTTGGTTTCACAGGCACATTGTGATCAGTGTTGTGAAAAAGAGGGGAGACACGGAACAGAGAGCAGCAGAAAGCAAACGGACATCACCCGACTATGAGCGCCTAGTAGCAAAATGTCAAACATTTTCACCTAAAAGGTGAAAGGGTTATCACCTAAAATGGTGGCATGCAGCCACCTTAAAAGGCCCATACCGCCGGTGTTATATGCCCTTCGACTATGACTCATGGTATATACTGTACATAATACATACAAAATGACATTACCTTGATATTTGTTGTCATAATTACAGCATTTTCATTTCAACCCGATCCAAGCACAATTGACTTCCATTATAAAATGTAAGTTAAATATATATATATATATATATATATATATATATATATATATATATATATATATATATATATATATATATATATATATATATATATATATATATATATAAAGAAAATGAGGTCCGGCGGTTTGTGAGATCAGCTCTGGATAATCACACAAAAGATCACATACATAGATCAACGCCCTTATAGATAGCTAGCCTCCTATAGAGCCATCCTGTAAAAAATCCACTAACAAAAGAATGGTGTATATGTACAAAATACAGTATATGGCTGAAGCTTTGAATAGGCAATGATGTGTTTTGACGGTGGTATGGTCCTTTAACCACATGAACCCTAGCATCCCTAATTGGAGAACATTTGGTGAAAATTGCAGATCTACAAGCACACGTGTCACAACTCAACACGTTTTGAGCTTGTAGATCGGCTATATAAGAGATTTGGTGTAGAGGGAAAATGGAGGGGGCCTTGTATAAACCCTTAGGTGACTCCGGCCAACTAAGTATGTTGGGTTCAAGTTAAGAATTCACATAACGCCTCTTGTTTTGTACAGGTTGGTATTCAATTCAATTCAATCTTTATTTCAGACTCAAGGTCCATATCACATACTGTACAAAATTACAAAATACACAACGATAAAAAAAAAAAAGATTAAATCATAAAATCAGTCCAACTACAGCTAGCCACACATGTGCTCACAGTCTGTAGAGGCTGTTGCGCCAATGCCTCCAAATCATGGAAGAGAACCGAGTAGAACTCTTCACAGGGTTAATTCAAATTGTAATAACATGATAGTCAGACTCTTCTAGCCGACTTATGAATTTGTACATTCAGTTTCTTAAAAGGGCTTGACAGGTCGGTACCCCCAAGTTAACAAACAGCTGGCTGGCACTGTGCCATCTGGGTACCCTCACCAAGCAACCGTAAAGCATCATTGAATGCGACTTTTAGTTTTTTGCATGCTGCTAGCCTTGTAGTGAGCCGTATACAACGGTGTACAGAAAGTATTGTACTGTCAAGGAACTCTGTGTGTGAAGCACAGTCTAGTTGTTGTACTGTCATTCAAACGTATGGTCTTTGTGTGTTTAGGTGGCCCATCCTCCAGGCTACCCTCTGTTCACCCTGCTCGCTCGCTTGGCCATGTCTCTCCTGCCGTGGCTCTCTCCAGCCCACAGCGTGAACCTGATGTGCAGCCTCCTGGGGGCAGCAGCTGGTGGTGCACTGTGCTTCACAGTCTGCAGGTATGACATGTCCTGGAGGGAACATTAATCCATTACCCATTAAGACCTGGAACGCATCTGTGTCACTTTAGATTTCTTTGGCTATTCAAAAATAGCAGATATACAAGCTCATAGCGCGGCACCGAGTGGCGCACTATGAACTTGTAGATCTGCTATTTTTGAAAGATCTTGAAACATTTTTTTTTTTTTTTTTTCAAAAAAGTTGTTAGGATTTAGAAAACATTTTTAAGAATCGCCTCAGGTCTTAATTAAGACCGGGAACGCATCCGTGTCATTTTTGGGCGGTGAAACCGCCCCTATAAGTGAGATTTGGAAAAATGTACAAATATCTTGGGCAGTGAAACCGCCCCTAAAAGTGAGGTTTGGAAATTTGTACAATTATCCTGCACCGTGATTGGCCAATCACAATCTATTCAGGACTGTGATTGGCCAGTGTCACATGACACATGTGCATAGCCCTATATAAGAAACCATAAATTTGTTTTTTTCAAGTTATGGTTTCGTCCATCATAAAGAGTGTTTCAATAAATGTATTTATCTTTTGTACATGATTGGTTGACTCCATTCAGTATTGTGATTAGCTAGCAAGACACCGCCCACTTCACACAGGGTGTGATTTTTTGATTTCTTTGGCTATTCAAGAAATAGCAGATATACAAGCTCATTGCCGCGCTATGAGCTTGTCGATCAGATATTTTTGAAAAATCGTGAACATTTGTGCAAATCTTTGAATATATATATATTTCTTTTAACTCAAATCTTTGCTTCTGGGGGTCCCTGGAACAAAATATTTTCAGATGGGGGTCTGCGGCCAAATACATATCTAAATCCTAACAGTATGTTGCTGTATAATATCTTCTATTTTTGAATAGCCAAAGAAATCTAAAATGACACAGATGCTTTCCCGGTCTTAATGAATTAATGTCGTCAACCACTGAACCTCATGAATCCTGATGTCCGTATTCCGAGCATGTCATAATAGGTGAACATTCTGCAAAAAATACCAGATCTATATGCTCACAAAGCTACATTGTGAGATTGTAGATCACCTCCTTTTTTTGAAAAGTAATTTCAGACTCCCATTTCCCTTTCCCCATTCACACACCTGCTGAGAAAGGCATTCGATGTACCGACATACTCGTCTGGAACAACTAGGTGTTCAGGGTTTTGCTACAGAACACGGCATCATGATGCCAGGAGATCAAACCGAAAGCCTTCCTACCTCCTGAGCCATTGCAGCCATTGTATGACTGTTTCGGCTTCATCCTCCATAATAAACCCCTGTCTTAGGCTGAATCAAATGTCAACACTCAAGACTCAAGAGCGTTCTCTGTCTTACAGTACGTACTGTGATGTTGACGGAAGTGTTTTGCTTCATTATGTCAAGTTTGCGATACGCTAACAAGATGGGAAATAACTCATTGCCATGGATACGACAAAAGCCAAGATCTGCCACCGGAAGCAACATTGATTTGATTGATTGAAGACTTTATTAACGGTTTGCAAAAAAAAGCACAGAAAGTACAGTTTAATACAAATACAATGCTAAAAGGATTGAACCCAAGAAAGCACTATGGCTTGTTTCCTGTGTATTAAATTCATAGGAACATTTAGTGACAGACAAATACTATGCAAAAACATCATATAAACGAGTTGTAATCATAAAGAAAAATATGTACAGTAAACTGTTCTGGGGGGGGGGGGCATTTCTGGTGATAGGCTTCAATTTTTATAGGGGCTCACAAAGCTACATTGTGAGATTGTAGATCACCTCCTTTTTTTGTGTATAAACAGGAACTCTGTTTGGTTCCTCCCCTTTCTTAGTCCACTTCCTCCTGGGTGCTTCTGTGTTCATTCCTAATAACAACAGCACTACATGTTTAGGGCAGTGGTGCTGACAGATTCTGCTGTTAGCAGAATCTGTCTTGAGAGATTAGTTATGGAATGACTGTTAACTGAGCCCTATATACTTTGTATTGCAAGTTTTCGTCTG
Organism: Gymnoscopelus braueri; assembly: GCF_963280865.1. Taxonomy (NCBI): domain Eukaryota; kingdom Metazoa; phylum Chordata; class Actinopteri; order Myctophiformes; family Myctophidae; genus Gymnoscopelus; species Gymnoscopelus braueri. Next base: position 19,212,583 of record NC_137621.1, on the reverse strand, counting down.
TAATGTAGGGCTGTTAAGTGTCTTTGTTCCGTCCTTTGCAACTTGGTGCAGTATTCGTGTTATGTTGCAGCTCTGCTACTGTGACAAATCTTCATGCTTTTGCAAAGTGAAATGCTCTGTTAAGGTTAATTGAAACACAATTTTCTTTTTAACTGACAGTGATCAAGAAAACACCATGTGATCTTCCCAAAGAGCAGGGCTTTTATGGTCCAGTTCTCCAAGCTTCTGTTTCTCTTCTGACGTTCTGTGCCGTGACGCTTGTCTGTAATGGGGAGTGACGTTTTTTTGGTTCCCGACTGACTGATTGCCAATGGCGTCCCTGATCCTCTGTTCAGTATTCAGGAGCAGGGTCCAGCCACAACTTCTCCACCCCACCCACACGCCCGACCTGTTTACCCATCGCCCTCCCGTTGCGAGTGTGCGAGCATGCGTGCGTCTGTGTGTTGTCTCATAGTCCCATAGACCCCCACCCCCCACTGCCAAGCATGCTCCCAATCCTGATATGGCACGATTTCTAATCCCCCCCCACCCTTTTTCTTTCGTCCCGGATCCGAGAGGAACCGGAGAGCTCCCCTCCCGTCCTCCCTTTACCCTCCCTTTTCAACCACCTCTCTGCTCACTCTTTCTGAAGCCAAGAGTGTTTTAAGCCTTATTTATACTTAGTTGCGCGCCAGTGTTGCGCACCGAAAATAGCCGATTCTACAAGCTTTTGGATTGGTTATTTGTGGTGCGCGACACGATGTGCAACCAAGTATAAATCAGGAATTACTGTGTTTCGACAGACCATCCTGCAGTTTGTCTTGCAGTGCTGACCTCATCATATAAGGACTATTTTCAAGTCTTTTATCTCACATGGTCGGCTGGGCTACCTTACATCACACGTTTGCTGATCTCTGGTAATTTTCACATTTTTCCTTTTTTGCATAACTGAACCAGTTTGTGCTCAGGTTGCCCACTGTGGCGATTTTGTTTTAGTTTACACCTCCGGCCAAGGAAATGTGAAACATGATGTCATTTCTTCCTGGTGCATGACACATAAAAATTCTCAGCAGACTGTTTTGGCCCAGTTAAAGCAGGTAAATACAGGGTTGCTGGGCAAGTGTGCATGCCCAGGTGGGCCGCATTGCGGCCGGGTCCATTTCCTGTGTGCTTGCGCCAGGCAGTGCTGGGTGGCAGGTGTGCTGAAGAGGGTCAGTGTGCTGGGTCAGCCCTGCTGGAACAGGACAGGGGCCGGAGGAGAGGAAACGCTCCCCAGGGGACTGGCCCTCAGCCCATACTGCAGCAGCCTCGGCCCCTGCCATGCATGGAAAGTGACGTGCAAGTAAAGAAGATTCTGCCTCTGTATGGTAATTGGTCTGCATTTATAGTTCGGGCGCATGACGAATTGTGAAAATAGCTGATCCTCAAGCTGTGAGCTTGTAGAGCTGTTTTTGCTATTTTTGTAATTTCTTTAGAACGTTTGAATTTTCAGAGTCTTTGTTTTTTATAATAACTAGAGGTTCAGGCCGCTACGCGGCCCTCACATCTAGAGTTCGGTGTCTGTTTCTGTCTGTCTACCTGTGTCCCTTCATGCCCATATACGGAGATCCCTGATGTCATCAGTATATCTATGTATGTCTATATATTGGAATGCCCATATATGGGCATATTGGTTGGATCGGCGGTTCTGGACAACTGGATATCCGAACTACTCGATAGCGGCCGGCACCACACTCCCTCGAGTCCTTGCCGCTGTGCACGCCGAGTTTGAAGTCGATCAGTCCCATATATGCACATATGGGCATAGTGGTCGGATCTGTGGCTCTGGACAACCGGATCTCTGTATCTGTCAGCCCATGTCCCTTTTATGCCCATATATGGAGATCGCTGATGTCATCAGTATATGCCCATATATGGGCATGCCCCCTTTTGTGCCCATATATAGAGCTGACTGATTTGTTTGCAGCTGATGCCATGACGACACATTGAGGTTACACAACACATTGGCTGCATCATCGCCTAGTTCACGGAAGTAATTTCTCTATGGAGAATAACATTGGGTCATCTTAGAATTGTCTCATATGCATTGTGCAAAAATAACCAAACTGTCCCAGCGATATTGTCTGGGAGGTAGGTGTCTCTGCATCGTTTACGATAGTCAGTCACTCATATTTGATACTGTTTTCTGGCGAAAATTCGGTGGCAGTAACATTAGCCTTTTCTCGCCGTCAGTTGATGCTTCATATCCATATGAGTCAAACCGCCATGCTCATTTGTTTATTTTTGGAACACAGTTCTTATTTGACACGATCTTGAACAAGGGAATTCTGAATGGGGAAAACGTCAGACTTCGGTGCTCTATTAGCCAATGTTAATATAGGCTAGGATAGGATGACATGCCCAAAATAGTAACGCCAGGGTGAAATTGATTTAAAGGTGAGTAGAGAGGCCGCTTGGTAATCAGAAGGTCACCGTTTAGACGTGTCAACGTGTCCCTGAGTAAGCCATCTGCTGGGTGAATGCAGAAAAGTAATTTCAGACTCCCATTTCCCTTTCCCCATTCACACACCAGCTGAGAAAGGCATTCGATGTACCGACATACTCGTCTGGAACAACTAGGTGTTCAGGGTTTTGCTACAGAACACGGCATCATGATGCCAGGAGATCAAACCGAAAGCCTTCCTACCTCCTGAGCCATTGCAGCCATTGTATGACTGTTTCGGCTTCATCCTCCATAATAAACCCCAGTCTTAGGCTGAATCAAATGTCAACACTCAAGACTCAAGAGTGTTCTTCTCTGTCTTACAGTATGTACTGTGATGTTGACTGAAGTGTTTTGCTTCATTATGTCAAGTTTGCGATACGCTAACAAGATGGGAAATAACTCATTGCCATGGATACGACAAAAGCCAAGATCTGCCACCGGAAGCAACATTGATTTGATTGATTGAATACTTTATTAACGGTTTGCAAAAAAAGCACAGAAAGTACAGTTTAATGCAAATACAATGCTAAAAGGATTGAACCCAAGAAAGCACTATGGCTTGTTTCCTGTGTATTCAATTCATAGGAACATTTAGTGACAGACAAATACTATGCAAAAACATCATATAAACGAGTTGTAATCATAAAGAAAAATATGTACAGTAAACTGTTCTTGGGGGGGGGGGGGCATTTCTGGTGATTTTTATAGGGGCCAGTTCCGAATTGCAGCCACCTGCAAGTGCTTTTGAAGGAGAGTAAGGAGTCAACTTTTTTTTATGACTGTTGGTAGGGCATTCCACATTTTGGTGGCATAGCAGTAGAACGAATTTAACCCCTTGTTTGAGCCAAATCTGTGTTGAACGTGATGTGTGGAGCTCCCTCTGGTGTTGTTTTTATGGACGTCTTTAACGTTTTTGCAGTAGTTCGACAGGTACATGGGTGTCTGTCTTTGTGTTTGAGGTGTAGTGTATCTTGTAGACCAGGCCCATTGCAAGTGCCCAAGAGGACTCTCTAGGTGAAAGTGATGAATTGTAGAATTGAGTAGCTGTAGCCATTCCAGACTTCATGGGAACTTGCCTGTTAAGTCTACCAGTCTGCAACTGCGGGAAAGTCTGGATATTTTGATTCAGCCTTGATGTATTTGATGAATTACCAGTCAGACTGGAGCACTGGCCTCTGCTCGCGGCCAGACATTTCCATATGGTTATTTTGAGGCCAGGAAATATCCATGCTGGTCCGGAGATATTTGGATCACAGCGCATGTTAACTGCAGCCCTGTTTGTAATCTCTGGGGATTTAGATCCAATTTTGGATTATGGTTAAGTGAAAAGTCATTATGAGGACCCCCACCACCCCTCACAGGGTTGATGATGGCCGCTGAGGACTTCAGCCAGAGCGCACGCACAGTCACACCCTGTAAGCCCTTAAGTATGAATGTATAATCTAGGGTTTTCAATTTGAAAAATAAGCATAAAAGGTTTTAGTCATTATCTGTCTGGGGCCCAGTTTGGGTTGAGCTCATGGCTGTGGATCAGCTGGCAGACTTGGCCTGGTAAGGCCTGACTGGGGGAGGGTACTGGAGAGGGCAGAGGAGGGGAGGGGAGTGGTGCGGGTTTCCGGACTGGTCAAGACCTCCTTCTTACTCCTGGCATGAAGGGCATCAGGTGCCTCGCTGATTGCCATCAGGATGACATAGAAGGCTTGCCATGGCCCTGTGGGGGGTCCTCCGGCCAGGTCTGTCCCTCACATGAAATGCCAAGTGTGACCAGTTGCCACCCTACCTTACCTGACATGTCCTCAGAATGACACTGATGTCCAGCGTTTTGTTTTGAACAGCTTCTCTAATGACTTATTTGATCATATGTCCATTTTGAGGACTCTCATCGTAAACCTATCCACCCCCAATTAATTTGAAAGACTCTGCTGAGGAATAGACTTATTTATTTATTTATTTTCCAAATGAATTGTTGCTTGCTTTGTATAGTAATGTGGACGATGAATTACATTGAAGTTATTACTGGGTACTTGAAGGCAATTCCGTCAGACCTTAAAATTCATCTGGAATATTCCCAACATGGCAAGCCTTTGATGTACCAAATTAAATTAGTCGTCCCGATTGTCGTGTTTAATGTGGGGGAATGTAAGTTGAAAGGCTTGGAAGCCACTTCACTCGTGCATAAGTTTAGATGTAGCACTTAGCCTGCCTTTGATTTGTCATCCTACCCTCCTCCTCTTGGCTTGATCACATGGTTTGATGGCCAAATTGCATGTCTTGTTATGTTTTCCACACCAGGGTCTGACAAGCCTTTGAGGATGGTCGCCGCAATGATAATAATTGCTATCGATTCCGCTACCAGAGCGCCATTAGAAATGGCACTTGGCCTAGGAATCCTAAAGTCCCCCGATCCACGGGTCTTTTATCTCGAGGGATGAAAACGTGTGTACTCTTCATAGAGGGATAATCCAGACAGCTAGGTATTCTGTGCTCTCTCTCATTTCACAGTTTATCTGCTAAAGCTGTTCCAAATCAGCGCTACCTGAGAGGAATCTCTCTCCGTTTCTCCCTGAAGCTTATCCTGACGCACACTGACGGCCGCCATCGGAGCGGGGGAAGAAATGCGACGACGACGCGAGCAAGGCTCAACACAACCGTCAGCACTTTTCTTACTTTCGTTCTGATCTCACGATGACATAACAGTACTGCTGATGGGCACCGAATGTTTTGTCCCCCCCCCCCCCCATTACCTTGCCCCTCTACACACATTCCCCGAACACACACCTGCGAGAGGCTCACCTGCCAAGAGCTGGCCCATGTGGCACAGATGATACCTCAGTGGACTGGAGGGTGGGCGCAGCGCCATCCCCTGCGTCGTGGTGCCGTGTCCCTAGCTCCTTATAAGGGCCTACAACCATATGGTCCTGATGGTGCTCCCCGCTTTTCCCCTCCCGCCACCAAACCTCACGTGTGCTATTTTTCCACCGGGAGGGGCGGGGTTGCTTTAAGGTTACACATACATGTCGTCGGGGGGGGGATTGTGTGTGGGATTGTGTTGTACGATTTAGCTTTTTGTAGGCGTGAAATCAACCGAATGAAGTTGCCCTCTTGGATGTAATACCCCTACAGGTGGTGAGGCTGCCCCTCCGTGTCACATGTGCTGTAGTCAGGTAAAATCTCCATCCTGAGCGGCAACAGAGACTATAGCCATCGTGTTTCCATCTGACCATACAGGGGTTAATCTTATACTGTCCTGTCAGTCTATCTACTTGAAAACCCCTCATCTGGGAATGCACGTACCATTTGTTCAGTGCATCCCCGTGTGATATTATGGGGCAGCAGAACCCCCCAACCCCCTCCCTGCATCCCCAGCATGACCAATGATTCCCCCAGGACCCATTCGGTAATACATTTAAACAGATGTCTAATGAAGATGTTATTTCCTCATTACCGGCTATATGGAATGGGGATAGAGGGGGGGGGGGTAGCTAGATAGACAGCATAGCAGAATACAGTACCAGTTTAATATTCCTTTCGCCCGTGGGCCTGAGATTGTGTCTGCCTCGGACGTCAAATATTACATTCTTCACCCACCACAGGCAGTCTTAATAAGGCACCAGGCACAGAGACGGATCAGACTCTGCAATTACAATTCACCCAGAATTAGTTAATGGAATCTGTACAGCGACATTCATATATCACTTGTGTGTGCCTAATGACTTAGTTGGAAAAAGCAGCAATAAAATGGCATTCTGTGAATTGCATAAACACAGGATTTTTGTAAATTGTTTTCTTTTTTTTTGTCCCCCCCCCTGTCTGTACTATTTGTGTGTTGGGTGGAGATTAAGATGGCATTCTGGGGGAAATTGTCATGTCAGTGGCTGCATTGTTTGAGTAGGATTGTGGTGATTAATTTTGCACGCACTCGGAGCACTGGAGCGCTCTCCTGGAGGTGGGGTGTCTCAGCAGACGAGCCTATAGGTCCTCATTTACCCTTCTCTCTGTCAGAGCAGGAAGGAAGCCTCCTCTCTGCCTTCTGGACGGGCAAGGAACACCAGAGAAATGCCTGTTTGGGTGCAACGCACAATGCCACCCATTGGCCATGTGGCATCACTGATCAAACAAAGAAATGCACTCGGGGTGTTCATTTGAAAGCTTATATACATAGATTATCGCCCGGGCAAATCGCGCAGTACCCGTGGTTATCCAACGACTTGGTCTGATATACTGGCCTGAGGGTGGTTACCGAGGACAACCACGAATGCCCAGATGATAATTCATCACATAACCATAGCCTTATTTAGTCACAGAGGAGAAAATAGAATTTGATCAACACAGCAACTGGCGCTAGCCATGATTAAGAGTTCCTTCCGCAATGAGGTTGCTCGTAGTGACAGCTCAGCACGCTATGGTATTTTTGCTTGCACTGATTGGTTAGTTACCTGTCATATCAGCCCCTGGGGATATCAGCCCAAGGGGTTATCAGATATCACCCTCTCTGTCCTTTTATCAGTCCCCTCACGCAGGGGAAATAAAGCCTATGGGTATGTGATGAAATTGTGTATCAATGTCGATGCTGCCTTTTTTCTCCTGCCTGGCTGAGAATTTTCAGTGCAATGCCACAGCACAGAGCATTTACCAGTGTCATATAATGAAAGCATGCTAAGTAGCTACCCCAGTGTCGTGGCCAGAAGAAAGCCCTGGGGTTGTTGTCAACGTAGGCCAGCTGGAACCCTTAGCCCGGCCCTGGCCCCACCAGGAAACCTCCGCCATGAGGTTCCACAACCTCTTCAGGAATGTGTGATTCTTTTCCAGAACCACCACTGCAGTGAGAGAACAGTGGAGAGCTGATCCGCGATGGCACAGCTGTGGCTTTGTCTGGTCCCCTGGGGTGGTTGTGTGACAGTGGGTCCCCTGGCCAGCTCCATTGTGAAGCTCCATTCACCACAGAGTGCTGGTGTTGGCTTTTTGTATATATGTGTGTGTGTGTGTGTGTGCGTGCTGTTGTTTAGCACATGGCTAGTTCTGGCCCCATGTTGTAGAACTGAGGGGGGTAGACGAGGCAGGTTCGGCTTTGACACATCAAAGTGATCAAGCCGTTCCTGTGTCCTTGCGGAGGACATTGCTGTATCTGGGCTCATTTTGTCTTTTATTATTTCACCTCTCTGGAGGTTGGTTGGTTTCCTCTGCTTTGAACTCATCCTTACCATTTATGTAGAAATCATTATTTAATTTATTTTATTATTATTTTATTAATTTATTTTTTATTTTATATATATTTTTTGCATTATTGTCTGGTAAATTCTCAGTGAATTTTTTATTAACAAAACTAGGAATTATTCGTCAGCAATTATTGGGATTGTTGATATCCCTGTATGAAATGAATCACACTTTACTTACTGTAAGTCTCTGTGCATATTATTCGCTGCATTCCTTTGTCATGCAGTTAATTACCCAAGTGATGGCATGGACACATTTTGGCAGTGGGGTAGGGGGGGTGGGATCAGTTCAGGATGGAATAGTTTCGTTGTCAGCCATGTTCCTCTCCTGCCACGTCTCAACCACGCGGCCATTGTCACAGAGCCACAACATTACAGCACACACCAGCATCCTGCACTGCATTGAGTTGTGATAACAGGGGGAACATGGCCACAAACGGTGTCAGAGTCTTTTCCAGCCTTTATCTGCCTGCCATGGGAGCAGCGAGACGGGAAGAATGAGCGATGGGAGAGGCTCAGTGGCTGACTGCGGACCCAGGTGGTCCTTTGCAGACATACAGGTCATTTACACAGCAGTGTACACACATCACTGCCTGACAGGCTCTAATAGAGAGATGTGGCAGCCACTCAGGAGGAATAGACGAGTTGGAGAAGAGGTGTGTGTGTGTGTGTGTGTGTGTGTGTGTGTGTGTGTGTGTGTGTGTGTGTGTGTGTGTGTGTGTGTGTGTGTGTGTGTGTGTGTGTGTGTGTGTGTGTGTGTGTGTGTGTGTGTGTGTGTGTGTGTGTGTGTGTGTGTGTGTGTGTGTGTGTGTGTGTGTGCGCGCGACACACAAACACGTGTGCGTGTGTTTGACGAGTCTTGGCTGTCAGACGGGGCTTCAGAAGCCACAGTAGAGTTGGTTAAATATCTTCGTCCGCGGACCCCCAATGGTGCACCCTGCACCCTGCGCTAGCCTGAAACCAGCCCCCCTGCTAAGCGTATGAGCTGTGGGTTAATTGTCATGCAAGGGGGGGGTAGATTCGAGGGTATGGGGGGTCTCTGCACCTCTACAAAAGTCCCCATTTCACCCCCTGCACCCCCCCCCCCACACACACACACACATTCCACCCTTCCTGCAAGTTACTACTAATTCCTGAAGCGGCACGGGGGAGAAAGACGCTGCTATCTCTTATTAAGACCCACTGCGAGACGCGCCCCATCAGCACCCCAACACACACACACACACACACACACACACACACACACACACACACACACACACACACACACACACACACACACACACACACACACACACACACACACACACACACACACACACACACACTTGAAGCTCACAGAGAACACAGAGGAAATAAAGGGTAGGAAAGAGAAAACCCACAAAAATGTGGAAGTAGTCAGCATGCAAGTTTTTTCTTCTCTCTCCCTCCTCTCTCGCCTTTTTTTTTTCCTGATTTACTGCGGTTTCCTCAGAAAAGCTCCATTGTTCCCCTCGCCTAAGTCTCATCAGGCCTTTTGTGGCCGACTATCACAGCAGCAGGCAGAGAGCTGGAAATGTATAAATGGTATCATGCCTCGTGATTAATGGCGGTGCTTATGAGTCAGGTCTGATAACGGGCCTGCTCTCTACTCAATTTCAGATACCGTTAATGGAATCTGTCTTCCGCGATTGTAATGTGAGAGCGCCTAATTTGCTATGGAGCTTGAAGCTGTCACCGGCGAGGGATTGTGGGGTCATGAGGGAGCTGGCAGTCGTTTGGCCTGCAGCTTGTATCTGCGGCGCTGAATAGAGCAGCTCTCTGCCTGTCAGTTAGCTGATAGGCTGATGAGGACTCTAAGCCACTCCACACAATGGCGGAGAGGGCCATACTGCCTGACTTCCCCTAATTGTCGAGCCCCAGCTCATATATTTCAGAGCCAGCATGCCGGGGACCGGGGCTGCCCCCCCCCCCAACACCCGCTGAACCCCCCCCCTCCCCCTTCTTCAACTTCCCTTCTTCCTTTTCTCATCATTTCATCCTCCATCCTTACTATCCCCCCTCACCCCCTCACTACACGCACTCCTCTCCTCTGCACCGTTCTCCTCCTTTTCTTACCCTTCCACTCTTCGTAGTTTGTCCCCTCTCTCTCTTTCTCTCTCTCTCTTCCCCTTCTGTCTCTCTTTTTTAGTAAGTGGTGGGTCTTAGCGTATGACAGATTATCCCAAGTTTGCTTCAATTACTACTAAAGAGATGGAGACAGTACAGGAGAGGAGGAGAAGGGGGGGGGGGGCTTTTGTGCATACACTGGTTTTCTGTGCCAGTCTGCTAGAGATCAAGCGGGTGCTACAGAGTTCTCATGATACGCCAACGCCAGTGCGACCCATTAGAGTGGGACAGTGAGATTCAGGACTTGTCCGGATGGCAAACGTGGGTCACGTTTTAAAAGATTGTGATCAGATTGTGTCCCTGCAATGTTAAGTTACACTGAATAAAAGTGCTGTAGATTACAAGGGTTGCTAGTGTCAGTTTTAAATATGAATCAAACCATGTTGGTAAGTAATATGAGTTACAAATTGTTAAAAAAGGAAAAAATAAGTCATGGCAAGGTTATGAACATCCAAACGATACTTCAAATATAATGTTGTTAACACTGACATTACAGCACAGCACTGGAAATTACAATACTCTCCTCCAGGAAAGCTTAACAGATTTAAAATTAGAGCATAAAGCAGACAGGCAATCAGTTTTTGGAAAAAAAAAGCCCATGCAGTTTATAGCCCTTGATAGTCTTCTGCTGATTATTGTCTCCGCCAGGCCGAAGGCGTGGCCGAGACTATGTTTTTGCCTCTGTCCGTCCTCGTGTGTGTGTGTGTGTGTGTGTGTGTGTGTGTGTGTGTGTGTGTGTGTCCGTCTGTCTGTGAACAGCTAATCTCCGGCACCGTTGGACCGATCGGCGTGAAACTTGAACGTGAACTGCACGCAGAGGCCAAATCTTTCGGCCTATTATAGCACCAGGAGACCGATTTTTGCAATACATTTTTTTTATATTACTCCTAGAGATTTTATCCAAATGTCACGCTACACATTATCCCTATAGTTATGTGATCAAGACGGATCTGTCAGATTTTTCATATTCCATCCTGATTGGCTAAGATTGGCTTCCAAAGTTTGCAGGAGTGGCCCATTTTGTACAAAATGTCTCAAATCATGAACGCACCCTCCAATTGCCGTGAAACTTTGCACGCACATCCCCACTATGCGTTTTCTTCAAAAGACACTTTAGAGGTCCGCCCGCTCGCCCGCCGGCCGGCCGGCCGGCCCTCCCATTAGCCGAATTTGATATTGGATTTTTTTATATATATTTTTTTAAATATATATATTTTTTTCAATGCACCAAGTCATATTCCTTTTATGTTAACATACTTTACTTGTACAATAAAATGATTATGATACTGAAGGATTCTGCCCATCCACACATAAAATCTCATCTTTCTCCTTTCCTGAGATATGATCAGTTATGTAATTTTCACCACAACATCTCTTAGAGGCATTCTTCTGATCATTACCAGGTTTTGAGTTATTCTCAGAGTTATTTTGTTTAAAGACACACACAGACAGGAGCGATTGCAATACCTTAACATGTCTTAATGCAGGCAGGGCAAATAAGAAGGGGACTTGAGTATGAAAGTCTTTCTCAAATTGGGTGTGACCTTTCTAGCCTTTACTTCAGCTCTCTGCTCCCTCTACCTAACCTCAGGTTGTCTGGCCCAGGCCCGGGAGCAGTGCTGGCTGGAGGGGTGTTTGCTGTGTCCAGGCTCAGTTGGCAGTGGTCCATGGTGGCAGAGGTCTTCACCCTGAACAACGTCTTAGTCGGTCTGCTCTTCTCTTTGACTGCCAGTTTTCATTCCTCTGAAAGCACCTCACAGAGGAACAAGGTAGCCAGCACCTCATACCTCTAGCATTAATCCACTTTTAAAGGATCAGCATCTGGCATATAGGTTACACAAACCATTTCCCCCCAAATTGCTTAATTGTTTTAGATATTTTGTCCATATTCATTGAATGCACCTGGACATTTTTTTTTCAATGTTATCTAAAACTAACTGTATCATTAAAATTTCTCTTTAAGCTAAAATTTGAGTTTGATATTTTTTTCTTCAGGTGTATTGATATCAATGAGCAAATGTGAATGGCTTTTATTAGAGTAATACAGCAAATTTAGATGCAACTAGGAAAACGTCCCGTCCCACAAACGTTGGAAGCCAGTCAAACATTTGACTGACACATGATGTTTAAAAATGCAGCCTGAGATTTACTAAATTATGCACTGACTGCATAAACCTATTGTTCAAAAAAATCTGAAGACAGGGACAATCTTTGCTAATGGTTAGAAGACAAAATTACAAAGACAAAATTACAATGGTATGGTCCTTTAAAGTTATCACTTTTCTATAATCATGACTCAAGATCAGTTTAACTAATATTTTAGTATGTATTTACCCCTGATTCTAGCTAGAATTAACACTTATTCTGTGCTCTGTGCCAGGTGGCTCACTGGGGGGCGCTGTGTTGTGGATTGGGGCTATGTAACCAACACACTCTAGTACTGTATGTACTGGTCATCGTTCCTTGGGTGCTGTACCGACTTTACTCTCACAGGGTAAGTTCTGATGTCCCCTACTGTACTCCATTCTACGACTAACGACTGCTGCCACTGTTAGTATGTTGGTATGCTAATTCATAGAAAAAGCTCTCACAGTGGAGGTTCTGCTCTGACCCCCCTTAATGTATTCCACTACCACCACCACACCATCTACTACCATTACCGCTGCTGCTGCTGGTGCTGCCACCGTTAGCATGTTGCTGTAGCATGCTAATCCCTTTCTGTGTGACTTTGACAGGAGCTGTCTGTGTGTGGGCTGGTGTCATTGGGTGCATGCTTCCTGGGAGGGTTTCTGCCCTACGTCTACCTTCCCATCTCCTCGTACCTCAACACTGCCCGTTGGAGCTGGGGGGACCAGACCACCCTGTCTGGCCTACTGACCCACCTTCTGAGGGCTGAATATGGCACCTTCAGCCTGGTACTGACACGCACGCATGCATTTGCACCTGCAATGACAATAAAGGGAATTTAATTGCATTTTGTCATATATTGGGTTTCCTAATAATCATCAAGTATGTCCTCTCCCTGTTTGACACAGGCAAAGACAGAGACCTCAGTGAACCTGACCATGATGCTGCAGTGAGTATACCAGTTGACAGCTACGGGGGTCCATTTGGGGCAATTTTTATAGCCTCATGTTAACACTGAGGATTTTTACTGTGTTACTTGGACTTGTCCACCCTTTTGTCATTGTCTCTGACATAAACTTGAGCCCTTTACACATTTCAAACATTGATCATAACCGCCATGCTCACTGCTGCAGTGAGACACAGATACAGCATTTATTGCTGTAATACACATAATGTACAATTGATGAGAAAATACTGACTACTGAGAAATGACCGTATGCTTAATTTATACTCTGTTGAACTTGTAGATTGGCTATTTTCGGTGCAACAAAGTATAAATTAGGCTTTACTTACTTTGTTTGGCTCCTACTGTACAGGGTTTGCCCATCATATCACAGACTTACGATATGCTCCATGTCAACAAGTCAAAAGTGCAGCGTTTCACGTTTCTGGCGTTCTACACAGAGATGTTTTAACCGCATGCAAACTGATCCACTAGTTTGCACAGTCAGTTCCAGAGCCTGCCTCCTCTTCCTCCTCTACCTGGCAGCTTTTGTTCTTCCATCCCATTCTGGTCTCTCTCTCTCGCTCTTGCTCTCTCTCTCCATCAAAGCAGAACTGAACCTGCTTAGATGGCCAAATCTGTGTTCTGTTTCTCCAGCAGTTTGAAATGATCACTCAGCTCTGCTGTTTAAGCGTGACAAGCTGTGATGACAGACACTGCAATATAGCTGGAAAAATTGTATTTCTCTTCTCCAACAAACCGCCACCCCACCCCACCCCTACCCTTCTTCCACCTCCACCCCATCCCCCCCACCCGCCTCTGCTACAGTCATCCCACTCCCGGTATCTCTCTCCAGCTGACGGGATGGGGAGTGTTCATCTTAAGACCCCCCACTACTAGCTCCAGCCCCTCCCCGCCCCCTTTCCCATAGCCCCCGCTGGTTGACGGACAAGCACACCTTCATGACGGGCACGAGAGACGAACATGACAGGCGTGTCACACTGGAGACGTAAACCCGCTCGTGAAGCTGACATAGTCGCACACACACGCACACGCACACGCAAACGCACACACACACACACACACACACACACACACACTGACGCAGGCAACGGTTCAGCACATCCACACATTTAGTGTACATTGAGAGAGATAGAGACTCAATAAGCTGTCAAATAGAGATGGGTATTAAGGAAGAGGCAGGGAAGTCTCTCTCTCTCTCTCTGCTCTGCGAAAGTGCTCTGTGACTGACAGGCACTGCGGGGGGGTTGCAGTGTGTGTGTGTGGTGTCGTTGGTACCCGTCATCCTGATTGAAAGGGGGTAGCACGCAGTTCTAGGAGTTTGTTTTGATAAGGGATGGATGGGCGTTTTAGAAGGGCATTTACTAATTGGTGTCCTTGAGTTTGGCAGCTGTGGAGCAGTGGGGTTGTGCAGAGCTTGGTCCTCGATGTCCATCATAGGCGTGCGTGTGTGTGCGTGTGTGTGTGTGTGTGTGTGTGTGTGTGTGTGTGTGTGTGTGTGTGTGTGTGTGTGTGTGTGTGTGTGTGTGTGTGTGTGTGTGTGTGTGTGTGTGTGTGTGTGTGTGTGTGTGTGTGTGTGTGTGTGTGTGTGTGTGTGTGAATAAATCAGGGCTCAACTGGACCACTGCCTCACAGATCTCTCCACCCCTGTTCTGGTGCTGGCTGGGACCGGCATACTCCTCTCCTCCTTGGACAGGTAAGTTTGGTAGTATGCGAAAGACATCGGACTCTGTCTGTCTGTCTGTGTCTCTTTCTCACACACACACACACACACACACACACACACACACACACACACACACACACACACACACACACACACACGCTTTGCACCAGCCACTTGAACCCAAAAATCTAAGTCTCTCTGAGTGAGAGACGTTGAACGAAACCCGCCATCACATGCTGATCTTAGAAATCACATGCTGATCTTAAAAAATACAAAGACAACCAAGACTCCCAGCTGTCACACTACCCACTACAATGCTTATGTGATCCACTCATTCGTTCTAGTAGTGTCTTTGCTGGGGTCTGTAGGGGGGGCACTGATAAGGACTAGCAGAAAACCTAGGAACAAGGCCGGCCCCCTGGGGTGCACTTAACACTTGAGGTGCCAGAGGTTTATTAAAATATTATACGTTGAGTGCCAGGATTTTTAACCATTTTTGAACCTTTTTCAAGTAGTCACAAAATATTTTCAGTGATCACCATCCTCACGGTGATCCCCTCATTACACACATAGAGGTCTCGTACAATTGGGGGAAAAAATGTAAAAACATTCGGTAATCCATTCCATAGTTGCAGCCAGTTGAAAATAGTTAAAAATACATTGTAAAAAAAAAAATCACACCCTGTGTGAAGTGGGCGGTGTCTTGCTAGCTAGCCTGCCCCAACCCTCCTGATTTCGTGTATAAAGGGGCGGGTGTATAGAGCCGGAGAGAGACTGCGCCTGATCCCATTGGTTCACCGATCTGTCCGTCAACCCCCGCCCCGTTAACACAACATTACGAGCGACGCCCACTGCACTCTGGTTGGTTGGGAAATGAAACACTTCCTCATACCGAGTTCACCGACTCGTTGGGCCAGGCTTTTATTTTTTAGCAAAACTAAACAATAAAAGCCTGGAGATCGAGGCTACTTGCTAGCTAATCACAATACTGAATGGAGTCAACCAATCATGTACAAAAGATAAATACATTTATTGAAACACTCTTTATGATGGACGAAACCATAACTTGGAAAAAACCAACTTATGGTTTTTTCCAAGTTATGGTTTCTTATATAGGGCTATGCACATGTGTCATGTGACACTGGCCAATCACAGTCCTGAATAGATTGTGATTGGCCAATCACGGTGCGGGATAATTGTACAATTATCCTGGCCAATCACAGCGCAGGATAATTGTACAAATTTCCAAACCTCACTTATAGGGGCGGTTTCACCGCCCAAAAAGTACACAGGAGCCGAGATACAGGCTTTTGAAGTCATAAGTTAACCAGGAAGTGGATTGGAGTCTAAATCTTCGAAAAATGATATCTCCTGGTGCTGTGAAGGATTTTTTTTTTTTGGAATATATACGTTTTTGGCACTCAACAGTTGTATTTGCAAAAACGTATATATACATTTTTGGCACCCAATGTGTTAAATAAACCTGGGAACACGCATGCGCACACACACACACACAGACACAGACACAGACACAGACACACACACACACACACACACACACACACACACACACACACACACACACACACACACACACACAGGTGCACAGTGCGGTCACACATGCGCACGTTGTCTGGTTATTTTGGACATTCATTTTAAAAGCTATGCTATAATGCGTTTGTGATGATGCAGTGGTTGGCACCAAATACATTATGACTCACTCAGCGTTAGATAATCAGTCATGCTCTTCTAAGCTAACTGGGGTATATACACACCTGCTGTTGGCTGGTGCACACCATCCCTTAATGTTTTCATAGATTGATTCAACACAAAGATGGCTTTATTACTACTGAATTAATTACTGAATAAACATACAGTTACCGTATATATATATACATATTTAAAAAAAATGTCATTTGATCTCATGGTGAATGTTGTCCTAGGCGGTGTTGTACTGTGTCCTGGCTGTTGACCATCATGCTGTTTGTCTACTCACTGTTCTTCGCATGGAGAGCCAACCTGGACATCAGCAGACCCCTACTGCTGGGAGTGGTGAGCTATGAGGGTTTAACCACTTCTTCATCCACATTCTGGTGGAAATGAAAATAGAAGATCTACAAGCTTGTGAGCTTGGTCCAGATTAAGTGGTCAAGGAGAACCATGCGCTCCCAGAGGCCTTTGGGTTTACATCACATCCGCTTGCTGAGCTTAAGTGTGTTTGTGTGTGTGTGTGTGTGTGTGTGTGTGTGTGTCTCTGTGTGTGGCATGCATGCGTGCGTGTGTTTGTTGCCGGCCCCTGCAGGTTGAGCGTTTCTGGATACAGAGTGATGCTGTGGTGTGTGTGCTTGCCGGCCTTGGGCTGAGTTTAACACAAACTAGGCTGGAGAAGAGGCTGGGTTGTGGCAGGCTGTGGAAGACCAGTGCTTGGTTTCTCACGTGGGCTCTGTTGGCACACATGATACACTCCAACCATAGGTGAGCATTGTGGGGACAGAGCAGGACACTGCTGTTGGATGGTTGTAGTTGTGCATTCCCCAAAGGACGTTTATTACAGCTGGGTTGTTTCGAGCATAATGCTCTTCCTCTGACTTTGATGTGCGTGTGATTTTTGTGACTTTTTTTTTACTCCCTGTGATCATTGAGGTTTGGAAGGTTTTGCGCTCATTGCCGCTCAAACAACCAGAGTCGAGGTGCCGCTTTCAAAATATACGCATATATCTCACAGAAAAAAGAAAAGCAGGTATGAGTCTAGCTCCATTTAAAATATTGGCTCTCTCTATTCAGTTAAACCTGATAACCTGATATTTTGGGGCGCACTGGTAGCTGAAGGGTTTGTACAGCAACCATATACTGTGCTGTAGTTGCAACGTCTCCGGTTTGATTCCGGCTGGAGCCGTGATGCACGTCTTTACCCTCAGCTTCCCGTCTCTGTACACGCTCCCATCTCCAAGAAAATAAAGCAGAAACTGACTAAAGAAACCCCATGACATTTAACTGAATAGCGGTAATATTTTCCAATGGAGCAAGTGTCTCACCTCCATTGCTTTTTCCATGTGATTCTTGTAAATACATTCATGTTGATTATACCTGGGGAAAAACTACCTCTTGTGTTTTATTTGCAACGACTTTGCTGCACTCCCAACTGTCTCTATAGTTGACTTAAACGGAATAATTAAAAAACAGACTCTCTTTCTCTTTATAGTAGAACTTGATTCTAGCCTCCTTCTAAAACCCCTGTGCATAACTTTTCCCTGAGTCAACGCGATTTATTTCTCCCCTGCACTTCAAACTCGAGGCCTGAACTCCACATGTCAGGTTTCTCTGTGCTTGCCCCATGGTAGAGGCTAAAGAGAGCCACGGTTAGCACATAGATTCCCTTCGCGGTGCTCAGTCTGAGATGTTAGCCGTCCGAGGAGGCAGATTACACTAGTGCGGTGCCGGGGAGCGCCAGACAGCCATCACTGAGCGGCTTTGATCAAGAGGAGAGCATGGCCCATGTTGTCAGACCCATCACACCTGTCTCACCCATGATTAGATAGGCAGCCTGAGCATGATGCTGAGGGGCTGACAACTTACCCTCAGAGAACCTTGAAAGCTATACACAAACACACGCGCACATGCAATTACCTGCGACACACACACTTCTCTCAGTGGGAGTGAGGAAGCATTCAGCCATACTGTAAGTCAGCAGTGTTCAAACTGTGGGTTGAGACTCAAACTTGGGTCACGGGCGATATCTGTTTGGGTCACGTATTTGTGTGTGCAGCAACATTGGAATGGTCCAGTAATGAATAAAGAATTTTACATTAAATGTTGACTTTTAAACATACTGCATTGAGTGATATCTGTTCTTAAAATGAATTCGCTGATAATCATATGTTGCTTACTGGTGTGTGTTATTGTACATTTTAATGTATTATCATGAATAAATCCTACGCTGGGTTGAGTCGCAACAAGCAATGTAAAAAGTTTGTCTGTGTGTCATGTGTGGTCATCTAGGGACTGTGATCAGAGCAGTAACAGTGTGGTGGAGAGGTTCGGCAGAGAGGTTTTGGCCTCCGTCCCGGCTGATTCCATCATTCTCACCAGAGGAGACCTGCCAGGGAACTCCTTGCGCTATCTGCACTACTGCCAGGCAGTGCGGCCTGATGTACAACTGGTCGACCAGGAGGTCAGCAGCACTTTGCATTCACACCACCATCACAATGCGTGCTCACCGATCGCAATCAAAATCCATCCAATTTCAACACAGTAACACTCCTATCAACATGGTAGATGACATTTCTGAGGGACTCCTCTTTAAGATTCAAAGAAATATTATTGATCAGGGCCAGATTATCAATATATGGTATTGGGTGAGTGCCCATTTTAAGCCACATGAACCCTATCATCTGTATTCTGGGATGAGTATTCAGTGAAGACATTTGGTGCAGAGGGAAAAAAGGAGGGGGCCTAGTATAAACCCATGCGGGACTCCGATCAAGGAAGCATACAGGGTTTAAGTTAAGTGCAGGGGAGATATTGCGCTTGTGAGCTTCAGGCAGTACCACTTGTCAACCATTAGGTGTCCTATCTGACACAGGGTCTAAATTTGTCAGTGGAAGAGTAGAGAGACCACCTCCAACCACTGCAGATGTTCTAGTTATATAATTAACATACTTTACCATACACATCGGTTAAATCATGTTTTATTCATTAAAATAAGTTATGGATTGCAGCTTTACAATGCATTAAATGCAATGAAAGCGCAATTTGGACTAACAATCATAGCATTAATATTTAGTGTGTTCCCTCCAAGTCCCTCCAAGGAAATTTGCATAGCATGCTGAAATGAATGGATTCCAAAGGCTTACTCGAAAATCAAACAACCCACTGTCTGCTTTGGAAAATGGTTGTCAGTAGTGTTAAGTGAAACTGAGTTAGTCTCTCTCCCTCTGATCTCTCCAGATGATGACCTACAGCTGGTACGTGGCCAAACTGGGGCGGCATCACCTGGGGGTCCACTTCCCGGGTCGCTGGTGGGACCCGATCAACCCGGAGGAGAAGGACACCTTCAGTCTGGAGCTGTTCCTCTCCCACAACTTACGGTAAGACATGGAGCAGAGAGCGAGAGATGGAGAGAGAGTGGAGAGAACAAAGAGATGGCCTGGGTGGAAGAATAGAAAGCTGTGAGACGAAGAGAAGAGTGAATGAGGAGAGCTACAATGGAGTGACTGGAAGAGTGCGTGTGATATAATGAGGTGGAGAACAGTGGAACGGGCCGATACAGCAGTGAGTGCAGGGCAGAGATAAGCCCATAGAACTGTTGCTGCCGTGAGAGGAGTCTGATGAACTGTACAAGTGCGGACTAATCTACTCGATTTGCTTAAACGCTTTCCAGGCAGATAGGACTGCTCTCACCACTCACTGCAGGGAGGAACAGAGGACCAGAGGCATTAAGACAGGAGACCTGTTAATACCAAGCCCACCAGGGGGCAGTATTTGCCAGGCCAATGCGTCTGTCTCCCAGAGGGGCAACACTGACCTGTGGGATTAACCCTGAGGGCCCACAGTGGTGGGGAGGAGCAGGGAGGCTAGTGGGCAAGTGGAATGTGTTGGGAATGTGAGATGAATACCTGGTCGGTTATCAGCTGTCACCTGGGCTGAAAGAGGGAAGTGTTTTAAGGGAGATAGATGTGGGGGTTTTTACCTCCTGTGGTCCTGGCCTCTCTGAGCGCTGTGAGAACCTGGCCTGTGTGTGTGTGTGTGTGTGTGCAGGAGGGCCATGTTCGCTTGCATTGGGCTACCAGACGGGGACTCCAGCTGGGCACAAAGCTACACTCGCTGGCCCCTGGGCGTGTGTGACCACCTGGTGCCCGCCCAGAGGCAGTTCCACCCTGAAGAGTGGGCCCAGCACACGCGTGGCATCTACAACTGGAGTGAACCACACAACAGGTACGCACGCACGCACGCACGCACGCACGCACGCACGCACCCACGCACACATTTTTACTATCTAAGCTTTCTTTGTTTAAAAAAAACTCACAAGGTTTTGATTAGTTATTTTAAGATATTTTTTGTTCGTTTCTACTTTATTTTGAGTGTAGACTAGAGAGAGAGACAGGAAACTGAGGTTAGAGACAGGGACGTTGTAAATATTTGGTCACACTATTCAATCAGCTAATAATGTAATCATTGCACGGCACTAGTACCATTCACGGTGTTAATTACATCCTACAGAAATGTTTCTTCCTCATCATCATCAACAACAAAAAAGCATAAATATCATGAATAATAATAAGTAAATACATAATAAATACCATAAATAAAATGTCTATGTGGTCTCAGGTCATTTCTCCAGCAAGGTTTTCCCTCTGTTCACCGTGATGTGATTCTTTATGAATTAAACCAGAGCAAAGACATTATGCTCTCGGGCCATTCGGAATGAGACTGAAGATGAAGCATAATGAGTTTCTTATTGCTTTTTGTCAATAAGTGTGTCAAAAGTGGAATTAGTCAAAGCTCCCATATTATGTCTGCTGTACGCGCCGGCAGCAGCCCCTCCTTCACTTCAGATACCCACGACTGAATACTGTGACATTATTTCCCTCACCCTCACTACAAGCGTGTCCGCCAATGCCCACGAGCCAAATATTAGCTCAGCAACCCTGTTAAAATATTCTTTTGAAGAAGAGGTCAAGTGTTTATGGGCATAAAAAAATGAGGAGGGGGGGGGGCTGCTGTGCTGTGGTTTAGTCCATGTCTAATATATGCTGGCTGGTATTGTTGAATAATCATTTGGCGCTCATGAAGCAAATACAGAGTTGAACTATATACATATACTGTATATAAAAGGTCTGAGAACGTGATAAGGCAGTGCCTGGCAGCTGACCAATCGGCGCAAGCCTAAAGTGCTGCCGTATGCTGAACAGTCAACACAAGCATCGTCACTGCTGAAGGAGTGCGCAATGTCAAACTTGGCCGCCGAAACATGGTTCCTTTGAAAGGTGTGGTAGAATTCTCGAGTAACTGGGGTTTAACCGGGTGCAAAGGAACCAGAACAGAGCGGGGAAACAACGATCTCCGCTGCCAGCTGCCAGCAACACCTGCCTGGTTCTCAGCTCACTCCCTGATTTGCTGGGCCATGTTAATCTAATTATTAACCACATGAACCCCAGTGTCCCTTTCCTGGGCATGTCATAATAGGCGGACATTTGGCAAAAATAGTCAAATATAAAGCTCATTGCTTTAAGTGGTTACCTTAAATTGCGGAATGCTATAACGCTCGGCACTTGTCATAGCCCTTGTTATCTAATGTCATGGCTGCCTAGTTGATAATCTCTATATATACAGTGTATACAGAATAGTGTATACTCTATATACTGTTTACTACAGTACATGCACCTACGTGAATAATCATTTATAATCAGTGGAACTCTGCGCAAGGCAAAGCCTGTAGCTGTTTAGATAACAATATCTTTTAATTTCCTTCCGTGTGTCTCTGCACAGTTTCCACCCTGCGTCCTGGGAGCACGTTGCTAACGAGGAGATGTGGCAAGCCAGGTACGTTGGTGTTTTTTTATTTCTCTCTGATACCGCTGCCTCTCTGCTCTCTTTAGAGCAGGGGGGGGTCGTATACCATAGCAGGCAAGATAGAAAGCTGTGTCACGACGGCACACTAACCACCGGCCCGCTACACAACATCTCCATAAACCAGTCTTGTGCGGCAGAGCATCTGCATGTGCTTTCTGCTTGCTGCCAGAATCTACATAAACCACTCTATTGGACTGGTGCGTCAGAGAGCGTTGAATCTGCATGGCTCATCCATCCAGCACTTAGCCCTGAGTGCTGCGTGCTTTGTTTCAGGATGAAGACGCCTTTCTTTCTGTTTGACCTGGCAGAGAGGATGCAGGGAGATGTGAAGGCTCGCCTCTTTGAGCTCTCTTACACCGTGAGTCTGCCCTTAACACACAAACGCAAACATAATTCACCAGGATCCAACCTGCTCACTTTTAGAACTCGCTTTTAGCTGGCAGGCGTCGTAGAGTATTGGATAACATCTGCCTCTGTGTGTTCGTGTCTGCATGTGTGTCCGTGCGATGTGCATTGTTTCCCGCCATGCAGCTGTACAAGGAGATTGTGGAGGCCCAGTCCGACTACCCTCCCAATTGGGATAAGAACCTGGCACTGGCCTGTGAGAGGCTCCTCCGCTCGGATCACAGCGGCCACGACCCGGACACCCTGCTGACTTGCAGCGCACGCCACTTCGGTCTCTACTTGGAGAAAGAGCCTGCCGATCCACAGGCCGACGCCATCCGTTCGGCTGTTTCAGACCTGCTTCAAGAGAGAGACCAACTCCGCCAGATGAAAAACCAATGACCCCAATCCAAGTCCAGAGGGATCTATACATGGAGCTGGTAGACCGTGCCAACAGTCCTCAATCCAAAACGCCACCAGCCAGGGACAGAGCCTGAACGAACCAGTTTGTTGACAGGTGTCGTTCTAGATGTGCAATATAGGGTGGCAAAGTTTGATTCTAGTTGGAACTGTAGCACTTCTGTAGGATGCAGATATCTACAAATGTAGGTGAGGGGAAAGTTACAATGTATATAAAAAAATATATATATATATAGAGAGAGAAAACAGAGCTCAGCACATAGATCTGAGTTCTGTGTCATTGGATAGATGTTTACTGTAAACCCAGGGGTCTCCTCCCCAATCAAGTTGCTTGTGTTTCCCTTACAACTCAACTTGTTAACTTGCTCTATCGCTTTATCTCATTTTTGGTCTTTCTCTCACAGCACTCATTCCCTGCCTAGAACGACTAAAACGACTTCTGTCCTTTAAGCCCTGTCTGCCAAGAACGAAGATCTAAACTCCCATCCACTTCCTTGTTAACTTAAAACTTAAACATTTTGTATCTCGGCTCCTGAGTACTTTTTTTTTTCAATGAAAAATCTCTGGCAGTGGGCAAACGCAAAAAAGAAAAAGTTCTGGCAGTGAATGAGTTAACATGATGATTATTTGGCCTCTGCCTCCTGCTGTTCCAGTTATATTTTTTTATTTTTTATTTTTTAGGGCGGCACAGAACTGAGATTGAGGGAAACCCACTATGGGGGCCAAAATGAGAGATTAATTTAATCTAGGACAGACTTGTAATGTGATGTTTCTTTATATGCCCCTCGTTCACTATGACCGTCACTGACCACCCTCCCCTCCATCCATCCATCCCTCCTTCTCTCCATCCATTCATCCCTCCATCAGTTTATCTTAGATGGTCCTTTCCGCATTAAAAACTAATGGATTCCATGAGCGTTTTACTCTCTTCCTTCCTGATGACAGGGTTATAATCCCTCGTGGATTTAAATGAAATTCGAAATGTCACAATGCCAGGGACCCTTTTTAGAGGTGTTTGTGTGCCTGCATACAGTACGTAGCTGTGTGGAGGTGTGCATGAGCATACATGTGCACTTGCTTGTATGGGTATGCAGTATGCAAACGTGTCTACAGGCAGCTAGCAACCACATGCAGCGTGAAGTGCTTTCGTCTTTAGAGAAGCACAAGTCACACTAACCCCCAAGACACACACAGACACGTAAGACCCTCAAGCACTCTGTTCCCTGACAGATGGACTCTCAGCCTCATGAAGGTTGCTTGGAGAGAGACTGTGGCACGCAAATGCCAGCAAATGGACCTGGAGAGTCACTTAAGATGAGAAAAGATAAAGCTTTATTGATCATCTTTATTGTCATAGCAGCTAGAGCATGAGAACAAAACACAGGAGAGGTACAGGTAAGAGTAAGAAACAAACCAAGATGGATAAGAATAAAGATACAAATACAAAACTGAGATGATGGCCCTAGATATCTGCACTGCACCTCTGAAGGAGTGAACAACATAAATGTACAGTTAATAATAGGAATGAATATCTATTGCTACACATCTGTCATCAGTGAATATATGAATGAACGTGTCAGTCAACATTAATGTGGGAACACAACCTGACAGAATTCAGAAAGGGTCACATTAGTCTCTGCCTACTTACCCTACAAGATCTCCCTCCACACACTCTGATTCAAATTAATGATCAATGCTTGTTATCAAGCGCTGAAGTCTCTTAACAAGCACCGTTTTAATCCCTATGCAGAGATGCAGGTGGTCCAGCAGCAACAGCAGCCAGTAAGAATGAAACACAAGACAGGAGTTTGTTTGAATCGGCTGTGTGGCGGGAGTTCTTGTAGGGAAGTAGGCACACTAATGTGACGCTTTTTGATTTCTGTCAGGTTGTGTTCCCACATTATTATTGACTGACATGGATTGAATGGCAACAGGAAGTGATGCCCATAATTCACGCAACGCCTCATGAGACACTGGAAACTATATGTACAATCTCTCAAAAATGAGTATACGGGTGGATATAAACACGGTCCATTAACAGTATCAGCACTGAGTACAGTATATGAATGAATATACAGTGAACAATGAACACGATATATACAGTATATGAATTAATATACAGTATGTCCTGTCTATCAACAGTGATGAGAATATATATTTATATGGTGTTGAGCATTATGTTGTTGCTCCTTTGAGTCCGTCCGTGAACAGCTAATCTCTGGCACCGCTGGACCAATCGGTGTGAAACTTTGCACGCACACTCCCAGTAGCCCAAGGAAGATCTGCCGCCCCAAATGTTTCAAATCGGCCTCACGTTGGTGCTATAACGGGTCCCAAAACTGCCCTGGGTAGGCAACCCGGCCTGGTGGGGATCTGCACTCCGAGGAGTGCACTTTTCTAGTTTCCTCTGTTTCCTTGTTGTAGTCTACAGCAGAAGACCTCAGGTGGAGACATTCATTTAAGACGTCAGACGTTGGTGTGTATTTTATTGACTCTGGGACCATACGAGTTGCTATGTCAAGGTGATGCCAGTGTGCTGCTGCCATAAGCACTCATAAAAGCCTGTCTTCTGCCGGCTGTCAGAGATATAGGACTAGAAAGTCGACGACAGTAAGCAGGTTTTCTGTTCACGGGCCTGACTCTGGTGTTCTGTCGCTGGCTGGCATTTGAGATGGGACCGAGCGCAGATGGTTTGCTTTCTTTTCATCCTTTATTTTTATCGTCAGGTTTTTTGAGAAATACATTTAGTATTTCCAGTGTCATTGTTCATATTGTTTACGCTTTCTTCTTATGTTCAAATGTACCCAGAATAATGAAAGAATATTACTTGAACTGTGTTTCGCTATTAAATCGTTATCTGATTTCACTTGAACCTCTTGTATCGGTCTGTGTTCCTGGTACCAACATGCACTGTTCTCTCATGTGTTGTCCCTTGCCTGTTTTACTTTACTTTCTCTCTGTCCTCCCCCCTTGTTACCCTCCCTCTCTCTCATCCTTCTCTCACCCCCCAACCCCTCCCTTCCTCTCCTCTCCGCTGTCTCTGAGAGTCAGTTGCCCACCCTAAATCAGCAAGCTGCCGAGGATTGTGGGAACCCGTGGAATCGCCGTGACCAGGGATGCAGGCAGGGAGCCACGGCAACGCTGGAATGTGGGGCGTCTGAGGAGATAAGAGCTGTGAGCCCAGCCAGGGAGAGGGGAGGGATGGATGGAGGGAGAGGGTGTGGGGGGGGGCTGAGAGAGGGTGAAACAGAGACAGGGAAAGTGGCAAGTCTGTGAATGGGAGACAGAAACACAACACTATAACCAGCCAGAGAGAGAGAGAGACAGGAAGAGAGAGAAAGAGGGGAGGGGGACTTAGGGGGGCACACACTGGAGATGGGAAGCCAGCCTTATTCCTCTTTGCATTTCATTTACATCCCTGGCCGTATCGACCAATCGGATTGGGAGCAAAGCCCAGGGCTTAGGAGGGGAATAAAAAGACAAAATGCCTTTGCTGCTCTCATCCCTCCCTGATAATACCCCTTCTGTTTTTCTTTTCTCTTCTCCTCCCGTCTATAAGTAGATACTGTCCGAAATGCCAGCAGAAAAGCGACACCTCCGCGTGCTGTGTATCTCAGATAGACCGAGCGGGAGCAGGGGCTGAAAAGGCAGCTTTAGCAGCCGGGCCTATCTCCTCTCTCCTCTCTCCTCTCCCTGGCTGGATGGAGGCTTGGAGTGGAGTGGAGTCAGGGACGGGGATGGGGCGGGGGGGTATGGGGTGTTGGTTAGTGTTTTGGGTAGAGAATGGAGGGCGTGAGAGGCATGATATACTGAGCTGGCCACAGATTTCGCAGAATCTTATACTCTGGAAAAACTTTTCGCCTGCAGATCCCTTTCCTAAGCAGGAGAAACCTGTTTCAAGGATGTTTACGAGGTGCCACCCATCTTTGTGGATGCTGCCAATTCCAGCCACCAAACTCCACACTCCTATTTTTAGCACGGGATTGTTGGATGATTATTGTTAAAGTTGTGAAGTTGGCAGGTTTATGTATCGCAGTCATCAACTGTCCGTCCATTTGGTTCCTCTCACTGTAGTTAACAGCGGAGCCTCTCAACACACCAGTGTCTAAACTTAAGTATGTATTTGCATGCCATAAACAAATATTTTCCACATAACCACTTAAATAAATCACCCAAATGGCTGTTGTCATGAGCACAGCATGCCCATGGGGCTTAACAAAAAAAAATTGGTTCTTCAGCGGTTCTTTGCAATGATTGACGTGCTATATAGATCTTCTGCCATATAAAAAAACCCTGTTAAGCCCCTTTATGGTTCTTTACTGGTTCTCTACTTGTTCTTCATTTTACTTTAGGCACCTGATGGTTGCATATATGGCACCGTTTGACAAAGGTGCTACATTGCACCTTGATAGGTGCTATATAGCACTAATAGTCGTTCCCCTATGATTATGAGCTAAATAACTCATTTTGGTCCCATTTCGCACCATTTATTTTTAGAGTGTGGATGTTTTCCTACGAACGCATAAGAATGCGTATATTGGGTGGAATTAGGCTTTTAATGGCTGTCTGTGTTGTTGACACGACTTCATGTGTAACTTTCCTCGGTTTCTTAAGTTTGCCATCACCTTGATGAGTGTGTGTGTGTGTGTGTGTGGGGGGCAGTGGCAGTCATTGTTAGTATGCCTGCAATGCAGGTACAGTGCTGTATGTTTGCAGATTTGCTGAGTTTATTTGTTCAGGTGTTTGTAGTGCTCTCCTTTGTGTCCCTCCCCCCCCCTGTTTGCGGTGGTTTGTTTTGCTTCCATTGTGTCAAAAATGCACAGTGCATCTCCTCTTGCAAGTGTGTCTTGCCTGTATTTAATGGAGCACGGCATTGTTTGGCGTCTCTGCGTAGGCGTCCCCGGCCTCTATTGTACCACCGCCACTGGACCCGATGTTGGCATCACTGCCGACGCAAGGATTATTGAAAGGATTGTGCTGGTTTCACACACAGATGAGAGTCCTTCGCTACAGGGGTCTGCAGCAAAGCATTCAGACATACAGTACATAGTGCTTTACCTGCTGCCACATGGCATCTGGGCAGATGTGTACCGTGTAGTCACCCCCAGCACCTGGTGTGGATCCCCCTATACCTACACACTACATCATCATCATCCTCCTCATCTTCACCTGACAGATATGGTGAGGATTAGGGTCTGGGGGTGGCTGGGGAAATTCGCCCATCTACATTTCCAGGATCAATCGACAACCACCGGGGCCTCGCATACCTTCAGTGGTCTGCCAGGCTGAGAGCTTGCCCTGCCAGGCGGTGAGCGCTGGTTCCTCCAGCTGGGTGTGAGGATAGGCAGAGAGGACAAGAGCTGTAGCTGCACAGGGAGAAGAGATTTGCCCTGATGGTATATGGATGGATGGATGGATGGATGGATAGAAGACCCCAGGGGATGAGTGGACAAACAATCCTTACAATCATCAAACCAAACAATCGTCCCTCCCTCCCCCTCAATGAGAGGTGTGCATACACAGTGTATATTATGTATGTTTATGTGCAGATGGACATTTAATGTAGTATGATATGTAAACATGAGGGCTTGTGTGTATGTGCTTGCATATGCAAGCGTGTTTGTAAAGTAAATTTTAATCTAAGTTAATTCTAATCTAAATTTGTGAGTACAAAATAACTTAATTTTTTTGTTCTTCTGGAACAAACTGAATTGTATCCCCAAGTCCCTGTTGTTATCTTGTGTACACACATTTGTTTATTTGATACAGCCCCTCTCTCTACTACAGCACGTCTGTATATCAAAGACAGCAGCGCAGAGCATAATTGAAAATGGCTACCGTGGAGAAAGGTCTCCCTGTGCTTTGAGTACGACGAGGCAGAAAAAAGCCCCATTCTCCGCTCTCTTCTTAGATCTATTTAAATAATTGAGGGGTAAACTGACAAATTAGGCACCTTTATGGACGCCTCTGGGCTCTCTCTGGGGTCCCTCCGTTTTCCCCATACAAGAGAGCGCCACTGGGCACAGGATAATATCTCTCTGTGCTTTGAGATGGGGGTGAGAGGGAGGGGGGACGGAGGCTAGTGGGCTAGGAGGGGTTTCGCCAATCAAGCGGGCCACACTTTCTCCCTCAGGTTCTAATTTTGTGCCACATTAAAGAGCTCGGCCTCCATTTAGGACACAGAGAGGCATTTTCATAATTTGCCACATCTCTCGACTTGCTCGGGGTGCCTCTCTTCCTCACTCACTCTCTCTCTCTCTCTCTCTCTCTAGCTGTTTCTCCTCTCTCTCTCTCTCTCTCTCTCTCTCTCTCTCTCTCTCTCTCTCTCTCTCTCTCTCAGTATCTGTCTCTCTCTGTTTCTCTCTCTCTCTGTCTCTCTCTCTCGCTCTCTTTCTCACTCCGTGTCTGAACGGAGGGCCCGGGGAAGAAGAGGGGTAATTCATTCGCCTGCTTTCAGTCGACTCGCTTGAATTCTGCATAATGTTGCTGCTAGGTGTGTATAGCAGCTAATATTTATCTCTGTGATACTTTGCTATTAGACCTGAATATCATTAGCTTCACACAACCTAATGCTGCTTATTGTCAAGTGTATGAAAACGGTGTCAAGTCTCATTATTACTGTGTCACTACATGCCCAGATTTAGCTCTAAATTAAAGCCGCCGCAGTTAAACCAAGTCAGGAACCTTGTTTATTTTATATCCTCCAGACCCTGAAACAATGACTTGCTGGATTGATAGTGCATGTGACCCATAAAGACATGGTTCAAGTTCAGGTTGCCTGATTTCCTTTCTGCACCCCCGACGTCATCCATTCATACATGACTACAGCATGCGTAAGCATTGATTCATACGTGATTGGTCACATAATTCACAGTCTCAGGGGGCATTTCATCGCTGACAGACGAGCTAATCTAAAATCCCCCAATTTACAAATGAAAATCCCACCATCCAATTGAGCTAATAGAGGGACTTGAATGGGATAATAAGATGTGGTGTAATACTGTGTAAAAAGCCTGTAATGTTGTGTTGGTGTATGAGCCTGTGTGACTGGGTGTTTGACTGTTTGCAGTGATTACCGGGGGCCTGCGGGCCTGGTAGCTGCTCCAAGGCTGGGACAAGGGAGCTTCTCTCGGCTAGGAGATATGCCTGTGTGCCCCCTGCACTGAAGCTCTTGGTACCAGAACCACAAACTCAGGAGGGAGAGTGCAACATATGAGCACTCTCTCTCTCCGTTTCTGTCTCTCTCTCTCTCTTTCTCTCTCTCTCTCTCTCGTCTCTTTCTCTTTCTCTCCCTCTCTCTCTGTCTCTACTACTGCAGTGCTTGCAGATGTGCACAAACAAGGGAGGATTAAAGCAAAACGAATCTAAACAGACAAACGGAATTAGAGTGATGGGTGTCGGTGGGCTGGTTCGCAGTGATAAACATAATGATGCTGTGTGTGTGTGTGTGTGTGTGTGTGTGTGTGTGTGTGTGTATGAGTGTGTGTGTGTGTTCCTCTGTCTAGGGGATTATCAGTGGTTAGGTGTGGTGTGTATGGCTGGGTGACTGCTTCTGGGTGTCTTTGTATGTTTGCCTGTCCCCTATCCGTCTGTGTTTTTGTAATTATATGTGTGTGTGTGTGTGTGTGTGTGTGTGTGTGTGTAAGTGCGTGTGCGTGCTTATATTTACCCGTTGTGTGTGTGTGTGATAAATGTGTTACTGCATATTGCCTCACGACAACAAGTCTTCTCTGCACCCTCTGTATGGATGTGTTTTCCCCCCCTCTGTGTGTCATTATTTGTTTGGGTCATATTTCCACCTTGTTTATCATAGTGCGTGTTTGTGTTTGTGCACTGCAGTCCATCCACTAAGCCTGTGTGTCCCAGCTGAACATATCAAAACCATTCACTCAATATTGACATATACATGTACTGTATATTTCTAGTATAAGATGATAAGACACAGTTTGTGAAAGTTTTTGCGGAAATATCAAGGTCTTGTGTGCGTGTGTGTGTGTGTGTGTGTGTATGTGTTTTCTTGGTCCCAGGTCACTGTGCGTCTATGTTCAGGAGGAGGTCTGCAGTGTTGAGGTTGTCAGCAAGGGGGGGGGGCATGATCAGCAGTTTGGGGGTTCCCTGCCGAGGGACTCTGGGACTAGAGCTAAATCCTGCCCACTGCCAGATGGGCATCACACATCCCCAACATCATCATCATCATCATCATCATCATCATCATCACCAACCACCAGAGACATGGCAGCCCTGTGGCAGTGACTGGTATAGTATGCAATCATGGACATGCTTCCACCACGCTTTTATGTTGATAGATATAGCTCAGATTCATTACTTAAATTAAGTTAAGTTAAATGTATTTACATTCAGACTAGATTGTGTATAGATGTGGTGTAGTTGTCACGTCAATGAATGAGCGAGACGCGGTGCCCTTCTAAGTGTCTAATAGCACCAGACCAGGTAGTGAGATACCAGTGGAGAGAGTGAACCCTACTAAAACATTGGTTCCCAAAGTGAGGTCCATAATTTATACTTTGGCTATTCAAAAATAGCATGTATACAAGCTCATAGCGCGGCACGACTGCCGCACTATGAGCTTGTAGATCTGCTATTTTTGGAATAATTGTGAAAAATGTATTAGAGCTTCTAGATTGAATAGCCAAAGTATTAAAAAAAATATCTAAAATCGACACAGATGCGTTCCCGGTCTTAATGGATTAATTTCAACTTCTAGCCATATGTGTGAAATTCTAAAATGTATTCCAATACTGAGTTGAAGTCCCTTGAGCCTATCGTTAATATTGGTTGTGGATAAATGTAAAAACAACAACACATAGTTGAGATAAACGTGGGCATGTTAAAAGTCATCCGTCTGACAGCACTAAACTGGGTTTAAAATCAGAGTGGTACCCCACTGTACCCTCCCTCCACTCCCCACCTGCATCTGCCATCCTACGACTTCTGGAAAATCGTCTCTGTATTACGATAGAAAGCAGATTACACGAGACAAGTGTACAAACAAATACAAGATTACAGACTGCGAACATGTTCAGTCTAATGCCCTTTGAAAGAGTAGTGCTCAGCACACAATGCCTTTCTTTCCCCAAGCTAAATTTGGATTTCAGTGAAGGGTCCGTCGGCCAGCTGTGAGAGCCCAACCTCTGTAATGACAGCGTTTCCACATGACTCCTTTCTCGTATCGGTTAGGCTTTTGGAGTTCAAGTGACTACGGGGTTTAGACGTGGAAAAAACAGAACAGGGGGATTCACTGTTGTTCTTGAAAAGCTGTGTTTATCCAGGATTAGAGACACCAACATGTTAATAATTGTTTCTCACAGAACTGCAAAGAAGCACTTTCCTGTAATCCCCTAATCAGGCATTACACCTCTGAGCGAAGCCACAACGCAGGCGCACGGCGTCTGTGACGCAGCACGCCTACGCTGTGCAAGAACGTCTTCCCCCATATGCCCTGCCCATACTGTAGTGTGTACACACATTTTCTCTTTCTGATCTTAACCACATTAACCTAGGAATCCCTGTCTTGAACAACATTTTTAAAAAAATCAAAGATTTTCAGAGTGACTTTCTTTTCTCCAAAAATTGCCGGACACGCACACACGCACAAAGAGATTCTGTGCATTCATAGATAGATAGTTGTCTCCGCCAGGCCGAAGGTGTGGCCGAGACTATGTTTTCGCCCCTGTCCGTCCATGTGTCAGTCCGTGTGTGTCCGTTTGTGAGCAGCTAATCTCCAGCACCGTTGGACTGATACGCATGAAACTGTGCACGCATACTCCTTGGAGGCCAAGTAAAAGACTATTTTGGCAAAACAAATGTTTGGATATTACTAGATTTTTTATATTCCATCCTGATTGGCTAAGATTGGCTTATAAAGTTATCAGGAGTGGCCCGTTTTGAACAAAATTCCTAAAATCATGAACGCAGCTTCCGATTGCCGTGAAACTTTGCACGCACATTCCCGCTAGGCCAAGGAAGAAATCCCACCCTGTGTGTAATCTCGGCATCATTGTAAATGAGGGTCTCCCTCAATGATCTCGCCAAGAATTTTAAATAAAGGTTGAAAAAAAATCGACCACCTGGTCAGGCAGATTTCTGTGAGCAGCTAATCTCCGGCACCATTGGACAAATCGGCATGAAACTTTACATGCACACTCCCTGGAGGCCAAGGCAGAACCTCTGAATTTTTCACCCCGGCCTGTTATAGCGCCACCAGGAGGACGATTTTTGCAAAGCAATTTTTTAAATATTTATACATACTGTACATTATATATACAGATTTTGTCCAAACATCACGCCAATCGGTACACATTATCTCTATAGTCATGTGATCAAGCCGGATCTGTCCGATTTTTCATATTCCATCCTGATTGACCAAGATTGGCTTCTAAAGTTTGCAGGAGTGGCCCGTTTGGAACAAATGCCTCAAATCATGAACTTAGCGTCCGATTGCCGTGAAACTTTACACGCACACTCCCTGGAGGCCAAGGAAGAACCTCAAGAGGGGCCCGTGTTGAACAAAATGCCTCAAATCATGAACGCAGCGTCCAATTGCCGTGAAACATTGCTGGTAAACCAATTTAAAACAGTGCTCTTAAAACTCTGTGCGTGTCAATCTCAGAGGTCGAGACCTAGACATTGTTTTCCAACCACTGGACCTTGCTGTGTATGGAATCTAGAATATTAACTACGTTTTGTAGACTCATTTGTGACAGGCAGTCAGCTACATGCATATGAAGTGCGTTGCAACGGTACAATAACTGTCTTCACTTGAGGTGATTAAAGCACTTACATTTTGTTTAGTTGCATGTTAGATGTTTCAACTTGTAATACATGTTGGTCCTTTCAGGTATGTTGTTGTTTCCATACTTGAAAACCACTCTATACTCTGTGTGTCTGATAGGAGGACTGCTGTCTGGTTTGAGGCACGGGTGTAATTTAACACCCCTTGTGATGATGACGAGGTCACATAGCTCACCGATCTCGGCCAGCACGTCAGCTGTCTTCTGTGGTACCGCGGTGCAGGTCTCAGACACAAGGCCACCTTACCTGCTGAGATGATGACAGGTCCAAGGCCAATGTTGGTGAGCACAGTCTCCTCACACAGACTGAGGAATTTTATGACAAGCCTGTGAATACCAGTGGACTGGTGCTTTGGCAGTAATCAACAATTATATATTTCAATATATGTAATTATGTAAGCATAAACCCCTAGTGTCCCTATTCCGGGGCGAACAATCAACGAAAATAGCAGATCGTTGCAACATGTTGTGTACTTGTAGATCGGCTATTTTCGGCAAGGAGATTTGGTGTTGAGGGAGAAAATGGGGGGGCCTAATATAGACCCCTGGGGGACATTAAAGCATACATACACAGCCTAAAAGTAGAATAGTAATAATATTAAGTATGGCTGTGTTAGTCATATTTGGAGTCACTAGGTACAGAGTATGTCTCTTGTGGTCAGGTCTCTAATGCTTGTATGTCAAGCCACTTGTTTGTTTAAACGTAAACCCCCCTCCATTGTTTCGAGATGTTTCCATTCTCTTTTTCACCCTCCATGTTGTTTTAGATTTTGGGTGTGTTTGTTAGCGTGGAGTGTTTGTTGTTTGTTGTTCGCCTCCCCCACACACCTCTGCCCTCCTCTCTCCTTGCGGGGCCTGGCTGGAGAGTGTGATTCGGGGATCGGCAGGGATTAACCTGGAGAATTTAATTAGTGGAGCTGTCGTCTCTGCCCTTAACATTTCAATCTCCCTGGGCCGGAGGAGCTGGGACTAATGGTGACTGGCCGCTGGGAGGTGGAGGGGGTGTGGGGGGGGATGCAGAAGCAAGACTCACGTTTGACAAACAGATTAATCCAGCTGCCTGAGTGGCCCTGATGCAAGGTGGAGTAAACAGGGGAGAAGGATGGAGCTCATAGGGTGTAACTGTGGTTTCAATGAACGGGTGATGTGAAGGGTGGTGTACTGTATGATGGTGTGCCCCCAATGCGTGACTTCTGTTTTAACGTTGTTTTAACGCTGACTGTTTGGCCTGAGCACACCCTCTAAGCCCCAGGCCTAGGACTTATGGAGTGGTTCTCCATGTAAGCAGGAGAAGGATGGAGATGGTGGTGCGGGGGAGGAGGAGGAGGAGGGGGTAGATGGTGTCATGTGTTGGTGCGCTTGGGGGCAATCGCTGCTCAATCTGAAGCCACCACTGTTGCATTATAATCCTGATTCTAAGCTCTCTATGAACCCATCTGGGGACCCCCTTTGCCCCATAACCCCCCCCCCCCCTCCCCTTACACACACACACACACACACACACACACACACACACACACAGTGTTTGTGGGCAGCTGTGTGCTAGAAGTGTGCCCATCCCTTAGTGGGGGTGGGTGGGGGGGGCATGTCCAGCAAATGAAGGACCTGCTGCAGGAATGTTGCCAACTCCCCTGAAGGACACACATGCACCCAGTCAGTCCAAGTCCCAGCTCCTTGGTCCCACTGACCCGCTGGTCACCAGTGATCCCCTCTTAATATTCCACACACACACTCCCGGGCCTGGGGACTGGTCCCAGAAGCGTCCCGTGGGACCACTGATAATTCAAGTCAAACATGATGTCCCACTGCTTGTTTGACACACATTTAAAGCCTTTTCAATCAGATGTGTTAGCCACAGTCCATTGCCTCGCCTTGGACCGCTGTCCGTGTCACACCCGTTCAAAGAAGGACATAATCAATTTTGTCTGATTGAGTACCCACTATCAAAAACATTGATTTCCTGTACAGGGAGAGAAAAAAGGTCGAGCTGAGAATTTTTCATTAGGTTTTGGTGTATGGTGGCACATTGATCGAGTTCAAACTGGAGGAGAAAAAAAGAAACAAGGTGAAGCCAGCAGAAGTCTTGTTTACGTTTTCCTCTCACCAGTAACCCCCCCTCCCCTCTTTCTTGTCCCTAGTGTGGCCCCTCCCTGTTCTGGGCTGGCCTGTGTCAGTGTGCCACTAATTAAGGACTCTTTAAAGACCTATGCACCGCACTCATTAGTGAACTGTAGCATCCTTACTGTCCAGGGAAGGGAGGGAGGCGGGGGGGGGGGGGGGGGGGGGTCACCAGCTGATTCAGTTTGAGGACCTGCTGTCCCCCAGTGGCCCACAGTTCTGTTACAGTCCAGAAGGTCTGAGGAGGCCCACTGAGCCCAAAACAACACTGTTTTGTTGTTTTTTAATCTGATGCTGGTTTTAATACATTGGGAAAGTGATTGTGGTGCGATATTTCTAGTGAAACTATTTGTAAAACAACTATAATAATGACAACACCAGGTTAATCTATGCCGCCTGCAATTTCTTTTGTGTTTTTGTGTTTTTATTTTTCAGGAGAGTTCATAAGTTGCCCCCCTGCCTCCACCCATCAGCTTCAGCTGCCCACCACTTGGGCATTTGTTTATTCCATTTTAATGGAAATGCTAAAACAAAACAAATGGGCGTGTTTGTCTTTATGAAAGTAGGCCAAACAAGCGCTGACAAACAAGAAGGAGGGGGTTGTAGGTCAGGGCGGCAGCAGCCATGTGTAACCATGCCTGACCAGGGTACACGTTACGCTGTTGTCAGCCACGACAAACACAATGACATACAAACACCCCCACAGGGATGATGTAACATTGTCTAGACTAACCAGCAGAACACACACACACACACACACACACACACACACACACACACACACACACACACACACACACACTAGCAACATGTCATGATCCATATTGTCTTTTAATATGTTCAAAAGTGCACTGTCTTCTTATTATACGATTTCTTGTACATGTCCATGGCTATTACACTATTACAGTTTTATAAACAATAACAACCAATATACCATATAATAACTAACTAAATAAATATACGCAAATGATCCATCTTTTTGTGCTTGCTTTTGCTTAGAGTATAATACCCTGATTTTGTGTTGTATTATATGTGTTGTGCCTTGGTCTGGTTGATATTTAGTTTTCAGTTTTTTGTTAAATGTTTTGTATTGTGTTTACAGTATATTGTGCTGCTGTCTTTAGGACCCCCTCGAAAACGAGATACTGCACCACAAGGGGTTATTCCTAATAAAGAATGTCAATAATAATAAATGTCACAACATTGTGAGCTTGTAGATCTGCTATGTTTTAAGTTTTAAAAATGTTTACACATTTTTCTTTAAATGTCACCTATAATGACATGCCAGGGTTATTGAAGTTAAATGTATTAATGGCATACAGTATCAGTAGAGTTCAGGTTAAATATTGAATCAAATGTATTGAATTTATGAAACAATAATGCAATTCGTAGGCTGCCGTTTGTGGAAGGCTGTACAGTGTGCTTACACAACACAAGGACCACCAGGAACCACAAGGGACCACCAGACGTTATCTTCATGGCCTTGAGCCTTTTGACTTGCTTGTCATGCTGCTTCGTTCATTTTCCCCGGTGACCTGGGGGTCAAGTCTGCGAGTGTTGACGACTTGACTTGACCTGACCTCTGTAACTTTGAGATGCTGGTGAGTTGACCTCAATAACCCTGCCATGTGCATATGATGCACTCTACTGAAGTTCATAAATCGCGACAATCCCCCTACCTCCCCCCACCCCAAATGTTTCAGGAGCAGCCAATCACTGTTTCTTTGAATTGATCAATATTATTGATCTCTGAAAGGATATGAATGAGCAAAGACTTCGCTGAGTGCTTACCCCAGAGTCAGTAACTCCATACTTTTGGTACTGAAATAGTTGTAATGTTCACAACAGGTTATAGATGTACAGTATACTGATGGACCACAAATGTAGTATTATTTGACATACTGTAACTGTTATACATTCTACCACGTTAAGTATTATCCAGAAACATGAGTTCTCTTTCGACTTCGCTATCCGTTGGGATAGCAATTGTCATTATAATGCATACATCTCTTACATATAGCAATTCGTTATCAGCATATGTTAATGAACAGCATGTAGTAAATAATCTATTATGAATGTCAATAGCAGCAGAAGTTGACCTGCTATTAGGTTGCCATGAGACCACAATGCATTCAAGTGTAGACCCAATTTAATTATAATAGATGCAATTGTCCCCCCCCCCCACACCCACCCTACCCACACACACACCCAAACCCATCATACTCTTTGTCCTCTGTGCCCCCCTATTTTGCAGACCCATTGGCATAATACCTTAGGTTAGACACACACACACTCACAACAGATGCCCCCTGACGCTGATATACACAAGTGGGCACGTGATTGAGGACCCTGAGGCTGGCAGGCCTCATGGCATTGTGTTTCCCTTGAGCGGGCAGCCAGCCTCCCTAAATACCCTTTTGTCTCAGGGTGGGATAATAAAACAGTGTCCAGGCCACTGGTACGGCACGCGACACGGCTACTCATCCCTGGTCTGTGACCCAAACAGGTGGATGTGAGAGATGGGGCGGGTGGTGGCGGCGGGTGGAGGGCCTGGGCGGGTCTCTGTCGGGAGGGAGGGGAGGGGAGGGGGCTGCATCTGTCTCCATACTCAACGACTCCCTGGGCCAGTCACCACTCCATATGCTGTCAGGAGAGAGAGGGAGTCAGGGGCACAAGACCAGACTAACAGGTGGAGGGGTGGGGGGATGGGGGGGATTAGAAGTGGTACAACTTGATCAGAGAAGGATGGAGGGATTTTGGAAACTGTCAAATTAGCCATATGAGAGAGAGATTTGACTACGTTATCCTGGGAAAGATTTCACTTGGGGAAGACTCTTACTATTTAAGCCATATTAATGTTTGCCCTGCGGCACAGAGAGGCTTTTTGTCCCTTTTGTGCTGCCGTTCTGGCTCCTATGCAGGCCCAAGAGCACTTACTGTAACCGGCAAACAATCCTATGTGCACAGTTTTTGCTTTCAAACTCCAAAGCATTTATACTTGTTCCCTAAAACTGAATGGATGCCATTTTTGTGTACAGTGAGGTCTTAATATTTCAGTGCGTTCTCTGTGTGTTTTCATTGTATTCGTTGTTCCTCTTTGATTTGTCAGTATAGCTGTATAGAACCATAGCCTACGGCCTACAGCTTATGCAAACATTTTAAAGATTTTGGTATGCACATCCCTTAAAGCTGTTTACTCTTGACTCATTATTTTTGGGTGAGGTGTGTGAAATAGCAGTCCCCAAATACAAGTGCAATTTGACTGTATTTGGCTGATAGCCTGATGCCCTCTGATTATCTAGTATCGTTATCATGTTTTGATCTCTTAACTTTTAAAATGTGGCCTTTTGGGGATTCAGGGCATTGTCATCCTGGATGTAACCATGCCTGTAAGGAAGGAAATGAATTACAGTGATGATAATTGATAGACGAGACACTAAACTTAAGTATTCATTTGACTTGAATGTTTTATGT
This sequence comes from Gymnoscopelus braueri, assembly GCF_963280865.1. NCBI lineage: Eukaryota > Metazoa > Chordata > Actinopteri > Myctophiformes > Myctophidae > Gymnoscopelus > Gymnoscopelus braueri. Next base: position 19,173,222 of record NC_137621.1, on the reverse strand, counting down.
ATAATTGGAAATTATTGTATCAAGTCTTTCAAAAAGGGTCGTGGTCCCAAGAAAAATAAATGGTCATTCTTAATAGAATTGCACTTGACTTAGATATTGTTGGGCCAAAATAGTGCCTGAATGTGTGCATCACAGTAACCAACCATTACCGTTATGGTGCAGTTACTATGATGCGTTATGGCATAACGCTTCACTGTGACTTTGACCATGTCTTATATGATATTTTGACAGTGTTGAAGCAACAGCAAGCTGTGAAGACTGTCCTGATCATTGGTAATGGACCTACTGTATATTGGTAAATGTATGCACAAATGATCACTCAGGATTTTACTGTGTATGATGAGTTTGATTGGGGAGAAATGTGTGTGGGGGGAGAGTGCAATTGCTAGCCTCATTCTGTTTAATCCAGTCCACTGAAGCTGAGAATAGTAGGCCTGTGTGACAGCTGGAGCCCCCTGTCCCTACTCTGTAAAATAATTAAAAGACCCTAAATGAAATTAGTCAAGGTCCTGTGAAGGTACAGACAGAGTGTGAATGAAGAAATACATTGTTAAGTATTAAATAGCAATATTAATAGAGGTTGCCTCACCTTTTTTGCTCCATGATGCATCTTCGATACTTTGCTACCTCTCAAATAGGCCACCATATAAATTGGCATTTATTTCAAATTGTTAAAAGGTTGCGATGGAGGACAGTCTTCACAATCAGTGAGATAGGCCTACAAAAATAATCTGTTGTGGAGAGTATCAGACATTTATTTATTTAACTGCAGGACGTGTTGAACGGACTTTTCTGTGAGTAACAACATTTCCAAAAGCTGCATGCTGAAGAAGTATTTAGTAATTTTATCTTGTCTGATAGAAATGCATGTATCTATTTATCAAGCCATGAGGGCACACACATGCACCGGAAATGTATAAGCCTCAGCCTCTGCCCGATGACAACCTGAAACCGTTTGATGACATACTGTGTAACTCAATGAAATATTGAAATAAGAAAAGAGACTCTGCCTCTGGGTTGATTTGCCTCTCAGCATTGTAGTCTAACTAACTGCTGTCCATCTAGGGGGGTCTCTAAGCTATAATCTGTTGGATGCAGCTAATTAATTTTTCGTTCCTGGTATAGACCTACTGTCTCACAAGAGAATCTTGTTTGCAGGAGATTAAAAGATTGTTTGTTAGAAAGGTGTAAATTATCAGGGAGGCCTCATCGCATGCACCTGCTTAATTGACATAATGAGGAGTCTCATGGGCTCAGGGTGGTCATGAGGGGGAGGAAAGTGGATCTTTCACAGGTAAGTGGGCCCTGTGTGCTATATGGTAGATAGAGAGCACCAAATCTGCTACCACTACACAATAAAATCCTTAGTCTTAACTCTGTGAGTGACAAAAATAGACTCATATTGGTAATATTTTTGTTAAATCGACACTGAGAATTTTACTGTGTATACTTCAAATGAATGTTACAAGCTAATAGGCAGGTACTATTGTATTACATTATTTTCTTGATAATCAACATACTGGACATTTTATGAGATCTCTTATTCATAGAAAATGTTGCAATTGCTTTATCCTTTTTAATTATTGCAAATAGTCTACTTTCGCATACTATTAAAAAAAAGTATTTGTGAACAGATGTTGTCTTTGAAGCTGTCAGCAGGTGATGTCTTGTCTGATGTCAGCTGTTGTGTCCAGTGCTCTCCATCTCAGATTAAAGTAAGTGGGTTGGGGGGAGGGGGGAGATAAAGTTTATTCAAAGCATGCAATGTGAATTTTGGTCACAAACCCTGCTGCTTTCCCTTAGAAGGCTTTTCATGTGAGGACAAGGTTGGGAGACAGTACAGCACATGGAGGAGTCTGTTCTTTCTGTTGGATTTCAGCTGAGAAATCACAATCCATGTGTTCCCCAATCCCCACACTTTGCAGATATTTTATGGCATTATCAAGCATTATCATTATTTTTGGCAAACAGGTTTGGTGTACAAGAAAAAGAGAATATTAACATGCTGTATATACTTTAATGAGGGCACCGATTTACCATGTAATGAAATGAAGTATTTTGGTGTGGGAATAATGATATTTTTTTCATTTATATCATTTGTTTAATTTAGATGTTTTTAAAATTGCTATTATTGTTGAAAAGACCTAGAAAAGATGGCAAGATGGAATGTATATTTCATCTTTACTTATAGTCTCTACTGATTTGTCATTTGTATTGTTTTTGTGTATGCCGTAAAAGCCCGAAAAAGGTTTGTTTATACGTTGTGTATAGATGTATGTATTCACAGTATGATATATGCAAAATATTGTGTCATAACACCAGGATGGGCATTGTGATGCATGACACAATAAAACAAATGCATTCATTAAACAGACTAAATTTTAGACTGGCAATGACAGGTGATCATGTCCCACTTGTCTGCTTGACAATGCCCACTGGAAAAGAGGGAATGTATAGAATAGCTGAATTAATTTGACCGCTTTCTTATGAAGTTTAAAAAATATTGGCAATTGACACTGCTTATATGATTGTTTAAACCATGGGCGTACACCGGCAGTGTATGTACTGGAAAGCAATATAGTAATAATGTAAATTTAGTGATCTTTGTTTGTTTCCCAAAGCCAATGCAATCAGCATTCCGTGGTCAAATTGTCTGTTTGAGCCCTGATTGCCTTTGTGGCTTCAGTAATGACCATTACTCGTCAGTTATTGGAATATTTGTTGATCAGACGATTATATAATTCTCATATTTGAGTAATTTTCTCTGCATGGGGCTGCATGTAGCACATCACCATTAGGCTGGAGCGTAATCCACCATGAAAGTATTTCCATTTGTCTCTTAAGGAGATTTTTATTAATGGTCTAGAAGTCAAAAGGCATTGATAAATTGAATATAGGCACAGTCATACTATATACAGGCTGTAACCCTGGAATCATTTGGGCTACATTTCATTAAACATCAACTTCCCCCCTGTTGAGTCCTTATATGTAACAAGAGAGAAATATCAATTATATGCCACCATGATATGAATAGGAAAATATGGAAAGGATGAACACAAATGTATCCATGTTTTTCTAGAGATGAGGGACACTTTCATGATCGAAAGCACAGTTAAAATATCAAACTAATTTGAATGTATAAGCACAGAAGCAGTGTATGAGATTCATCATTCACCCATTGCTTGAATATAGGGAGCTTCCCTAGGCAGCAGCCTGTGTCTGTGCAAGACAGCAGGTTATAAATGTGGTTCTTCTAACTTTTGGAGTGAGCTGGTCATGTTTATACCTGATAATTAATAGATCGGAATAAGATCTGACTTTTTAAATTAAGTATCCCCCACCCTCCCCTCTAAACAGAGAGCCTGCAGTGCAAACTAGGTGAGCATTAACTAACTAGAGGTATAGTACTAACGTGGGTTTTTTCCTGAGATCTGGTAATCTTCTTATGGGTTTTCTCACTCCTCTGAATAGGTTAATACAATATGGCTCTGTAATGGATGGTCATATTATCATCTCCACCCCCCACCTACTATAACTTGAAATAGGCCTTATAAGCTTATGAACAGTGTATAAGTGTTTAGACATATTTGGGAAAATGGCTGATGCATGCCGGCCTGGAACCATCTTTGAAAAATAATTCTAAATGAAATATGAACAACAGACATGATATATTTTCCAATTGTAGATCCTGTAGGAAATAAAAGGGACATGTCAGTCAGTCAGTATAGTTACTGTAGAGTAAGCCTATAATTTTTGGGTCACCCAGAGCTTTAATGGCCATTGATGTACATAATAAGTGTGTGGTCTCTCTTTCAGACCTCTGCTCTGGTTATAGCCAGGCTGTTAGCATAATTATCAGGTCTGAATCTCTGTACATATATATGGATCTGTGTGAGGAGTCTGAGAAATTAAAATAACATGCTTTTTAGTACGCTTACTTCAGATCTCTTTTAGACTTCATTTAAAAAGGAAAAAAACATCTAAATCTGTTGTGTGCCATATACAAAACCCTTTTAATTTAACACATTTATCAAATTCATATAGACAGTGGCAGAAACTTAAATAAATTAAGAAAAGATCAACTAAGCCCGGTTAAGCACTTTCAAGGGGATATTGCAGGATCAACTTTAGTTTAGAAGTTGTTGATGATAATAATAATAATCATCATCATCATCATCATAACACTAATAATTATTATAAAAATAATAGACCTAATAATATTTTTGTTGCTGCTACTGAAGACCTGTAACTTAATTAGTTAGGCCTATATTTATTAACACTAAAAGTAATTCAATGGATAAGATATTCACAAGGCTATCAAGATAAGAGATTCAAATGCAACAACAAATCCTTTGGGGCTATTTAATTTAGTTAATTCCTGAACTGAAAGTGAAACGGACTTTTAACTAATCATCAGTGATAGTTTAATGTCAGAGGAACAGGTAATCCAAGTGATGTATTTGACCATAATATCCCGGACAGTTTTAATATATTTGGTTATCTCTTGCTAGCTCTCTCCTCTCTTCCTTTCGCCCTTTGGATTTCCCCCTGCCGACTGTTTATGCATTTTGACATTGATGCATTGTGCAGAAATGTGTTGAAGAAAGCAGACGTCGTCGTTGTTCAGCCTCTCGGTTACCCGCAGTTCACAGAGGAGCGTCGGAGAACTTTTCCAACGTCTGCAGTTGGACCAAGTTGTCTATTGTTATACTTACACGCCTACAAGTTTAGGGCTATTTGAAATAGCCGATCTACAAGCTTGTGCTTGCAGACCTGACATTTTCAAATACAATCTTGAGGGGGAAAGAGAAATATCGAATTTTACCCATGCCCAAGATGGCTTGTGACCGACCAATTCACTGACTGGCTGACGGACGGACGGACGGACGGACTTCATCGCCTATTGTTTGACGAAAACAACGAGGGATTAAAGTAGCGTCTGTCGGTCCCATATGCCCATTTAGCCCCTCTTGGTTTTGATTAAAACTCATTGTAGGTATAATGTGGAGTAATAGTATTCTGTTTCAGGTCTGAATGATCCTACCATGACTTGTGTGCACTCTGAAGACACATGATCACTGGGCCTTGCCCTTGATTAGGCCTGTGAGTAGGCCTAGAGCTAGCTACCATTATTTGGGCTGTAAGAAAGATCCAACTTCCAAATGGATCGTGGCTCTTTAATTTACAGTTTGGAGTCAATGGTGGAATATTACAAAATGACATAGGCCTGCTATTAATTACTGCCGCGAGAGAATACGTGACTCTCGATTTAGTATAGCTACACATTTCGTCTCCATCTTAGCATAACTGCAGGCTGACATCTGAAAGTGACCTTGAGTCGAAAACTGAGATTTATCTTTCAGCTTCACCAGGCTGAAGGACAGAGTTGTTGACATTGCGCGTGGAGACGCATCTCATGAATATTCAGCTTTCTTTAACCCAACAAGCTATTGTTTCCAAGTTCAATTGTCCTGTCACAGCAATTGTGTGCACTTTTGTTAAATGTCGTTGTTCCACGATAAACGGTAAACCTGGCCTTTACTTTTTACATTTTTTTTCTTTCTAGAAAATTATTATATTGACAACCTGTTATGTTACACTGCATGCCTTGTGATTGAAATATGGATATTGGCTATTGTGAAATATGGTAAAAAGAATCCAACTTTTTTTAACCAATGCGCGCGAACACGCACGCGTACACACTTGCGCGTGCTCAAACAAACACACACACACACACACACACACACACACACACACACACCTATTATCTGACCACGTAGAGAATCGCGCCTCCTTAACGCTTCGATTATTTCAAGCAACGCTTTTAATTAGTGTGCTCCTTAGACAGGACTCGACTGAAAGAGATTATTGGCAATGTCAAGGATGCTAATTGAATGTTCGACTTCTAACAATTAGCCCACTGTAGAGCCATGTCGAGTCATTAAAGATTCGATTGCCAGTCTGACTTTGGCTCTTAGAGTCAACTTATCGTTGCACTTGAAACTTTGCCATTCAGAAATGCCCCCCGCTGAGCTGACCAACCCCCTGCATTCACCCCCGATTTCGCCATTGAGCCAAAATTAAGTCCGTCGTTGGATACATCTTATTCAAAATAAAATCATGCTACAGTTTGTCTGTAAAATGATTAGCCAATTAGGGTCGTGTTTTTTTTTGTTTAGTTTTTTGTTACTTTAGGCCATTTTAGACGTGTGTACGTTTTAAACAATGTTTCAAAGCCTATAGCCCGTGTTTGCAGAAAGGATATTAATCTGTACTGCTTCGTGTCCATGCATTAAGAACCCGTTCAAAGTATATTTTCATATGTCTTGAATAACTAATAACCAGATATAGCTTAATCAATTTGATTGGTTTCGGTTCGAGAAGCCATACTGTCTTCTTCTTGAGATACAAAAAAAACGTGTTTGTCTATGGGTTCTTGAAGGTAGATTGTATAGTCCCAGGAATGCGAAGTTTGTGCAGCCTAGAAGCATGCGGTGGTGTTTGAATGAGACCCTGCGCCCCAAAGAAGCCCCGCCAGTAAAATATTAGGATTAGCATCTCTTTGAGGCTGGATTAACACTGCTTCCCAAAAACGCACATTCCTTTTGTTAAAACTATCTGAATTGAACTACCGGAAAACCAGAAAAAAAGTTAATTCCACCGTTTGGGTATAATTTACTAGGCTAGGCTACTAGGATATTGTTGAAAGAAGGGGTTTGGTTATATTGTATGAGCTAATTACAATATAATCCACCTGTGATATAGGCAGGTTTAATTTCGATGTTTTTGTTCCTGCATGTGGGATGCCTCTTGATAAGTGTTGATTGGGCCTAATTAACAAGCATTTTGACCACTGAAGCCCTTTTTTCATTTTTTTCCCCATTTGTATTCATTGTTTTTCATCGAAAATAGCCAATCTACAAGTTCACAAAGTGTCACATTGCAAAGCGTTGAGCATGTAGATTTGCTATTTTCGAAATATATATCTATATATCTCCTATATATAGATATATATATGCCTTAAATATTGGTGAATTATATCAGATTACTATCAACAATATGGACTCTCTTTTGAGGTATGGCCATTTTTTTTGTTTTTGCATTTTAATTGTCGTTTAAATAAATTATAAGATTTCATTGGAAACATTTGAAACGATAAAGAAGGCCTAGAACAGCGTACTTTTCATTTAGAGAAAGACAACTTTTGTAGTCCAAATAAACTAGCCTGACATATCCATAATGGTAGATATTATTACTTTAATTATTTGCATCGGGATACATTGTCTAAATTTGGTTTTGGGAGAAAATGATTACGCTATAAAGTGATTTGACATTTTTACGAAGTAACGGTAGGCACACACATTGCCAAATGCAAATACCCTTACAAAAATGTTTTTTTCCCCCCTAGTTTCTTCATTTTCTAAATCTCCCTCTCTCTCTCTCTCTCTCTCTCTCTCTCTCTCTCTCTCTCTCTCTCTCTCTCTCTCTCTCTCTCTCTCTCTCTCTCTCTCTCTCTCTCTCTCTCTCTCTCTCTCTCTCTCTCTCTCTCTCTCTCTCTCTCTCTCTCTCTCTCTCTCTCTCTCTCTCTCTCTCTCTCTCTCTCTCTCTCTCTCTCTCACACACACACACACACACACACCCATGGTGCGCACGCACATACGCAGGCACAGATTTAGTTGGTTGATGAATGAGTGGGGTCAGCTCACAGGACCTTTATTCATGTCTTTTCATCGGTGGGGTCACACCATCTTTGGAGCCCGTGAGCATCCATGATCACCGTGTGTCAGATCAATGGAGGGGAGTCGCGCGTAAAGTGAGGAGTTCTCAGCACCCGAGAGTCTTTTCCAGTATGGCTATCCCTTGATTATTACTACCATGTGCTTGGAAAGTCTTGTCTGTCTTTGTGATGCTAATTATTTCACGATTAGCATTTTTTGTCGTTCAAAAAAAGTTAGAAATCTATTAAAATCACAGCAGAGAGTCTGGTGCGAGGGGGGCTCACAAATTGCATACAATACAACAGATCACAGTTTCGAAGGCTAGCACAGATAAAAAACACATATGTACCATTTATATAAGACACACACTGATTGTCTCTTAGAAACTACATATTGATTCCTTATAAACACGTTTTTTTTTTTTTTCCCTTAAATAAAGTAGTGCATCCATGTCGCCTCGTGGGCGCGCAGTGCACACACCATCCTCACCAAAGCGTCTCAGCCGTCACGTCGGCAAAATCGTGTGTCTTAAATTAGGCCTGTCCATCCCAAACACTTCGCCAAAAAGATTGGCTCCTTTTTAGTTCTGTTCTCGGATAAGCGTTTGTTCCGTGGCTGTGGTGTAGGCTACTTTTATCAAGAGGCGACTCTGTGCTGTCCTCATATTAACCAACAGGTGTTTACGCATAGATGCGCACACTGATAGACATACTATAGGGGGCTACAACCTGTGAATGAACTGAAAATCTCATTGCCAGTGCTAAAATAAATAAAACTTCTCCTCTAGGGGATCAAACACCATCATGCCAAAAACCCGAAGCCCCCCACCCCCCGAGCGCCTCGTCTCGCCGACGACTCACATGAATCAATCTTTTTTTATGCATACATTTTATTGAAGGATGGCAGGGCTATGTTTGATTTATGGTCATTGTTTTGTGTCCTTGACAGGTGACTACTCTCTTCACAGGACTTGGAATTTCCACGAGGAAGTTTGATCTTTATAATCCAAGCAATCAGCGTTGAAATTCAGCTTCCACGAGGCCGCTTGGTCCTTATAATCCAAGCAGTCCGCTGTTGAGTTGAAGCCCAGTCCCGACGTTCCGTAGCCCTGAGTGGGGAGCGGGGCCGCGGGGGACTGGTTCAGATGGCTTGTGACGGCGTTTGTGCTCATGGGACTGAGAGTCGACCCGGGGCCTGGCAACTGATGGTGCATGGGTGTAAGGTAAGACCCGCAGTCCATGCCACCGAAGTAGGATGTTGACCCGGCGTAGCCTTGGCTGTATCCCGAGGCTTGGGAGTAGGTCATTGGGTAGGACCTTTGCATGCAGGAGGAGGAGGTAGACAGCGGGTCGGCCAGCGGAGAGATGGATGCTGGGCTCCAGATTGACACTGGTGCGGTGGTGGTTGCAATGGCCGGGGGGACGGTGGTGGTACTGGTGGGCGGTGTGAACTGGCCACTGGCCCCGCTCTCCGAGCTGACTTCTCTGGTTGGTGAACTTTTCTTTTTGGCCGGTCGAACCTTGTTCTGACCCCCATTCTGCTGCTGCTGTTGCTGCTGGCGACACTTTGCCCTCCGGTTCTTAAACCAGACCTGGAATATTTAATGTTATCAAACGTTATTTTTTATTCTCTCCAGAATTATACCTGTTTGCTCCTTCTTGTGTATACAATTTGTCTCGCAAAGTATCTTAACATAAAAGCACAAGCAACCGATTGAAAAGATTGGCCTGTGTGTGTGTGTGTGTGTGTGTGTGTGTGTGTGTGTGTGTGTGTGTGTGTGTGTGTGTGTGTGTGTGTGTGTGTGTGTGTGTGTGTGTGTGTGTGTGTGTGTGTGTGTGTGTGTGTGTGTGTGTGTGTGTGTGTGTGTGTGTGTGTGTGTGTGTGTGTGTGTGTGTGTGTGTGTGTGTGTGTGTGTGTGTGTGTGAGAGAGAGAGAGAGAGAGAGAGAGAGAGAGAGAGAGAGAGAGAGAGAGAGAGAGAGAGAGAGAGAGAGAGAGAGAGAGAGAGAGAGAGAGAGAGAGAGAGAGAGAGAGAGAGAGAGAGAGAGAGAGAGAGAGAGAGAGAGAGAGAGAGAGAGAGAGAGAGAGAGAGAGAGAGAGAGAGAGAGAGAGAGAGAGAGAGAGTGAGTTTGTGTTTTTTTCTATGTGCTGCGTTTTCAAAGGACTTCGCATTTCGTAAAATGTGGTATAAACGGCTTAATTGTATAGCTCACCTGAACACGAGATTCTGGCAGGTTAATTTTCAGGGCCACCTCTTCGCGCATGAAGATATCTGGATAACGAGTTTTGCCGAACAGCGCCTCCAGAATGTCAAGCTGGGCGCGCGTAAAAGTAGTCCGTTCTCGTCTTTGCTTGCGTGGTGTTGCTGCAAGCCAGGAAACATGAGAAGAAAGGATTAGGCTACACACCAACATCATATCTAAATAATTGTCACCAGCAGTCACACATTTACTACTTTTTTTTTCCTGGCTTGCAGCAACACCACGCAAGTGAAGACGAGAACGGACTACTTTTGTTTTTGGAAAAACAAAAATCTGAAAGTGAAAAAAAATACACCCCCAAAACACCCCAAAAAACAATGATTTCTAATAATGTGCGTGTAATTACGCGTGGGTCTCAACCTGTGGGTGTCCCCACATGATATTTGTGGGGGGGGGGGGTCCCCAGATGACATTAAAGTGACAATTTAAGGACTTTTTTAATACGTAAAAAAAAAGAAGATAAAAGATTTGAAATTTCCTGCATCATAAGTAATTAACAAATTATACTATTAAATAATATAAGACATAGGCAAAGGCGTTGTGAGGTGTTGTGGGCTATTTTAACAATATTTATCTGTGGAACAGAGTCAAACTAAATGTAATGCCTCAACTCAAATATAATTATTTTGGGGTGATCCCCAGTTCAAATATGATTATTTTGGGGGGTGGTCCCCAGTTCAAATATGATTATTTTGGGGGGCCTGAAAAGGTTGAGAACCACTGCTGTATACCACCACAACAATTATTTATTTATTATGAATAATATTTTTTATTCCACATAAATTCCTCACGTCCCCCCAACACAATAGAGTTTGTAACGCACCTGGGTAGCCCACGGATGGATGCAGCAGGTCCATGCCGGATGTGGTTAAGCTCAGTCCATTGACTGTGTAAGGTGGTTGCTTGAGATACGACATCATGCTAATGTTCGTCTGGGGGGCGAAGTTGGAGAAAATGTTGAAAACTGATGAGGCTCGCGAGATGTACTTGGTGTATGTCGTATTCGACGTGCTGTCCGCGTTATGTTCAATATCTGGAAGAAGAAACAAAAAATCACAACAGAAGAGATCGATCAACGCGATTTTAGTACCAGTTCGTGGAATAAACCTTCTCCAGGCGTCACACTCTTAACCCCCCCCCCACACACACACACCCTGGGGCAAAAAGTAACACTAATTGCAACAAGTCATCTGAGAGGACAGAGTACAAACTGCATCCTGGGATCAGTTGAGCCGAAGGCCATTTTTTGAAAGAAACGTCAAAGACCAATTTAGACAGACATCAAACATCAAATTGCAGTAAAGTCATGTTAAGGTAATCAACTTCACAGTGATATTTTCTACAAATGTAAGTCATTCAAATCTACCAAAGAAGTACCCACACACAGATATAAAGTAACCCATGTAGAATTGGTGTTTTTTTCTCCATAATGTTGTTTGATTATTCTATTCGTTGATAATTTATCCAATTCCTCATAATTCCCAGCATTGAACCATAATTTCTGATTCAAGCTTTTCTTTATTTTGTATTTACCTAATTTGTAAAATATCTGCCCCAAGGAAAAACCTCAAGCTTCAAACACATTTGACGAAATGCATCAGACGTGGGTCGTTAATGCGTAAAACAGTTCAATATTTTCCAATTAATTAAAATGTTTGATGTAAAGAAGGCATAGGCTGTAAAGAAGGCATATACCTGTTCCAAAATGGAAGGGGCTTTACTTGATTGCTCCACACAATACAGCATGTGACTGCTGGTGACACTTTTTAATTTGATATCTCAGCGGAAATATTTATATTTGTTAGATGTGTATGTTGTGAGCTGAACTTTAACCACTTACGCCTACTTTATACTTCGTCGCACGACGGTGCCGAGCGAAACGAGCCGATCTACAAGCTCATGTTGCAATGTGTGTTTGTAGATCAGCTATTCTTCGAAATGTTATTATTTTTATTTCATTATTGTATAATAGGGACGCCAGGCTGAAATGGTTAGTGACCCTAAACCCTTCCTTACCCCCTACGTGACCCTTGATTAGGCTATACTCTCGGACCCAGGCAGCACCGTTTTTTTAATCCAACGGTTTTTCCCTCCGTCTCAATCTGTCACACTTTGAAACAGACCCTGCCTACCAGTTACACACACGCTCAATAATAATTACCCTGTCCAAGAATTAATTATGATAAATGTTTCTGTTGATGAATTAACGAGATAATCCGAGTAGCACGCGCTCCCTAATTGGTGTTGCCCTTAACTCATGCGCACTTCGTCGTGTTAGGCTAATGTTGTTCGTATAGGCTACTTTAAATACAATAATAATAAATAAATGCAGCAAAAACGATATTCTTCTCTCCAGTCACAACCACATAGCCTAATGTATATTTGAACCTCAATATTTATAAAGCCTAAACAATCATGGAAACATACACACTAAACCTGCAGGCTACAGGCCTATAGTGGATTTATCATCAAATAAAAAAAATTAAATAAAAAGCTGTATAAAAAATGTAATTTCGATTTAGTCTCTAGATTGTATTATCTGTTATTGCAGGCACAGATACTTAAGATAGGCTATGTTTAATATTTAATGAGAACATTAGTGTGTGTGTGTGTGTGTGTGTGTGTGTGTGTGTGTGTGTGTGTGTGTGTGTGTGTGTGTGTGTGTGTGTGTGTGTGTGTAAAATGTTCCCCCAAGCATAGCCTAATAAATTCGTGTTTGGTTATTCTGATATGAAACATTTTTAACGTTGTGATATTTATTACCAGATATGTGAACAGGGTACGAATTGAAACATAATTTTAGATACAGAGCCTCGATGTGCCTTTATGGACCGAGATCCCGTTTACTTCCCTATGCTCAAACTCAATTTATGCTCCATCATAGTGTCGCTTCACGAAAAGAACAAATCACTTGAATATCTGTTTTTGTCGGCAAGCGACACCGTCGAACGACGGAGTATAGCCTATAAATGAGGCACCAGAGAGTGGCATAAAGTGAATCGTTTACTACAGACAGAACTCACGCCTCCTCAGTTATGTCCCTTTGTTAGAAAGCGTTTTGCCTCAGTTGAGAACATTTCTATTGGCCTACAGCAGAAAGCAGGTTGAATAAAATTACATAATATGTATGTATTTATATTAAGAAAACGAAAACAAACGAAACATTGGTTTGGGTTTGGGTTTAGAGGGACACAATTGCCTGGGGGTCACTGAATTCTGAAGAACTGGTTGGATAGGCTGCAGATTGAGGCATACAGTGTAGGGCAAGCTACCTATAATGAGTTTTAACAGACCAGCTAGGATTCCCCAAAACACTTCCTTCTCTGTTTATATTATATAAGTAGCCGCTGGGATCGTTCAAAAACGTAGGCCTATATACTGAGCCTAAACATGATTTTTATGGTTGGATTTATTATCATATAGGCTGTATCAGTTAAGTTTTACGATTTTCTAGGCACTATTACGTCGTTGGAGCCTTGTTTCGAATAACTTACATAATAATAATAATAATCATAATCATAATAATTAATAATAACAACAATACTCATAATAATAAACTTACTCTGGTATGGATCCGTGGAAAGTTCTTTGTCTAGTTCTAATCCTCCGAAGAAATTAAATGCAGTAGGTTGAATAATGTCCTTGGAGTGGAAAAGCCTTCAAAAGCAGAACAAAAATGCCGATAAAAGTTGAACGCTCAGGTCTTGCATGAGTGTCTGCGGAGGTGCGACAAGCGGTCAGCGGTGGAAACAGAGGCTACATGCGGTTCGGATGTGTTAGTCTGTTGTGAGTGAAGTCGCTTGAGAAGGATTTGTACTGCATGCTGGCCAATGAGAGCTGCTGAGGTCTGTCTCCAACACTCTGCACATTTGCTGAGAAACAAATGTCGCCAGCTACTTTTTTTTTTTGACGCAAACTGTTCAGCCAATGGCAGCGAGAGACGGACTGACAACATCCTCATTTCATAGCAGAGGGTAAATGATGATAAACGCACCTCATGAGGACCATTTGTAGCCCTTTCATTTTGATGTATTTGTATAAACTAACAAAATTACAACTTTTTGTCTTGTAAAAAAAAAAGAAGTATAATCTAGATTTTCATTAGGATCTAAGAACAACGTGAAGCATTGCTTAATTATAGGTTACATTATTTATGAGACAATCCACCAATAGGAATTAGACGTCACTTATTATAACATTACTTCCCTGGTAGTATAGTCTATAATCTGAGTTACAAAATACAAATACAAGAAAATAATTCCTAAAATACGACCATCTTACTCTGTGGCATATAAAATAAAATAAAAGTGGCATTGTTCGGCCGTTATTCCATTTGAAGGCTGCGGTCTTCTCACATTCCACAGCTTAGCAAGAAGGGATTTAGTTGGACTTATTCCTTTAAAACTGTCCTCCCATCCGCAGAAGCAGCCAGAATGCTTCCACCAGGTTGACACAGGCCTTCCAAAACTCACTAACATTTAGAAGCGTTTTGGGGGCCTCCTATCTCTGATGACCAGATAAGGATGAATCAATGCAAATAAATAAGTTACCGATTTTTAAATTGGTTAAAATTCCTAACGGCATATAGCGGCTATATAAGATACTGTCCACCTGCCATATTGTTGCTTTAATTTTTCTAGGCCTAGAGGCTTACATTTTCTACGCAAGGAAGAGAAGACGTCAACATCAGTCTAAACAGCTATTTTTGAAGGTAGGACTGTTTCCATTTTTATTCTTCGATTTTGATGTATGAGGAATGAAAACTTAGTATTTTTGCATTATAAATTGGTAGGCCTACACTACTACTACTAATAATTATAATATTAATAATGGGCTAATAATAAAATACTACTTCTACAATTGTTTTCTTAATTGAAAATATGACTGTCATTGGTATAGTATAGTTATTAGTTGTTATTATTATTATCATGTATCATTTATTATTATTATCATTATTATTATTATTATTATTATGTCTTAACATTTATTGGTATAGCTCTAAAAGAGACAAATGAGTCTAGTCTACGTCACTTGAATTTTGAACCGGCATGCCCATCCCAAAATAATATGCCGTGGGTTTTGTCACGGCTTGGTAAATGTATCATCTTAAGAGGCTTTGTGGAACACCTACACACACACACACACACACACACACACACACACACACACACACACACACACACACACACACACACACACACACACACACACACACACACACACACACACACACACACACACACACACACACACACACACAGAGCTTCACAGATTTAGCGCGGACACACCCGCTCACTTCAAACAGATTTGAATATTGATTTAGATTTATAAACACTGGCAGACTGGTGGATTTTATGAATCGTCGTTTTGCCTCTCTCTAGCAGTCTTACAAGGCCAGTGTCAAAGGTGGTGACGATAGCTGGAGGGAAAACGTGCAGCTATCTGTAAAGTTTAAGAAACACGTTTATAGGCAAATTGAATGTAAAATCGGTGTCATTTCATTTAGCAGGTTGTGATTAAAAGAAGCAGACGGGGACGGTGTGCGCTGGATTCTTTTTGAGGCTTCAAAACTGCGTTCATCGCGTCTCAGCAGAAGCAAAGTTGTGCTGGATGTTCTGATGTCTTCAGCTATGTCTGAGGGAACTAAGTGTTGAAGAGTGGCACTGGGGACAGATGCGACATTCAGGTAGGCTATTGCGGTGGTTCTCAAAGTGGGGTCCGGGGACCCCCAGGGGCCCCCGGAGCTTGTACATCAGCTATTTTTGATGTTCGGGAAATTTAAAATAATTTAGATTTTTTTCCCCCCAAAAAAATCTCTTCTAGGGGTCCCTGGCACAAACTATTTTCAGATGGGGGTCCGCGGCTAAATACTTAATATACTTAATAATTTGGGGGTCCTTGACTTGAAAAAGTTTGAGAAGCACTGGGCTTCAGTGGGCTATTGTATTACTCGTCACACAACGGTGTCGCTTGCAGACAAAAACAGATCTAGCGGCGATAGAGCTATTATATAAATTGAGCTTTATCTCTGTTTGATTAGCTTATACTCGTCAATGCATTGTAAACAAACTCAAGCTGAGATGAGTCCTAGAACTGTTTGGAAATATGAGTCCAAATTCCGTGTGTTTTGAATCGATACAAAATCTAGGAATATCTGCAAAACTTTTTTGCTCGCCAACGTCCAGTTGGCGAGCAAAAAAGCTTCAAGGGCCTCGGTGTTAGACCACACACCTATCCAGCGAACACAACACATTAAATCAGAATAACCAGCTTTCAGGTACAGATACAATGGCCTCCTACATTACAAAGCCTACATTTATTTTAAAATAAAGTTTCTCTGCTAGCCCATTTTAATAGCTGTATAAAACCAGTTTAAAATAATAGGCTATACAGACGCCATGTGGAAAATCCTTGTGTGATTTTGTTATCTGATGGATCATATAGGCTACTTGCCGTTTAAATTGCTAAATTATTTATTAAATTGTAAAGCCAAGCCCTCCGCGGGGACTTTGTATCTTAAAAGGACGTTTAAAGGGGTTCAGGCCTCTGGCGAGGAGAACGTCCTGGAAGACGTCTTTTATCTCTGCCTCGGGTCCTAAGTGAACCTGAGGGGGACATTTTCATAGGTCTATATAGCCTACTAGACATGATGCCAGCCTCAGATTCGTTTTAAAATCATTTAACTGTAGGCCTTCTCAAAAGCGCCTAGACCTTTAAACATTATAGGCCTGTTTATTTATTTAAAATACAATCACATTAAATATGTGGCACATTTTATAGCTATACCAATAATAGCTATATTATTGGAGCACATCTCTCTCCCTTTCTCTCTCTCTCTCACACACACACACACACACACACACACACACACACACACACACACACACACACACACACACACACACACACACACACACACACACACACACACACACACACACACACACACACACACACACACACACACACAGGCCAACACGCCAGTTAAAAAAGCTAAACAAAAGTATTCATTAATTTTATGTAGGCCTGCTTATTTTCTGGAAAGCAAAACCTGCAGTTTCCTTTCCTTAGATATTACAATTCAGGCCGCTGTATACCTAAATGATTTTCTCATCTGAGGCTTTCTGGGTCAAATTGTAGCGTCATTTTCTCCTTGTTTGATATTCGCATGACTGAATGCCTGGAACGATGATGGAATTTATTCTGAGCTATAATCCTTATACCTATGAAACTAATTCATCTAAAAATGGTCATAGTATGAGATCAAGAAAAGCTATTCGCTTCACTAAACATATTTCTGTCTTTGAGGAATGCGCTGGAATTTGTTTCACTCTAGTGCAGAGGCACCTAGACCCCAAATAAAAATGATCTCAAAACTTCATTTATAAAAATATGACCAGGTAAAACAAGACATTAGCTAAATAATAATAATAATAATTGTAAACGCTATTATTATTCATGGTTTTTCTGCTCTCCTCATTAACATTTTACAAATCTACACAAGTCCAGAACATCCCTATTAGTAAGAACAACATTTAGGCTACCACGTCATCAAGACAATATTATCTACCATGCCTTTTTGTTATTTATGTTTACTTGTATAGAGAGTTGCTATAAATTTCTCATTTGTTAAAATTGGCATATGAATTCCTGAGCACAAGCCTACTAATAATACCATTTTATATCTATATTTATATCATCTTAATTGTGACCTTATAGGCATGTACGTGAAGCTGTGGTCACAATTCTAAATTTACCATGGATGCAAACAGTAATTATTCGGAGTAAATACGTAGTGTGTGTGTGTGTGTGTGTGTGTGTGTGTGTGTGTGTGTGTGTGTGTGTGTGTGTGTGTGTGTGTGTGTGTGTGTGTGTGTGTGTGTGTGTGTGTGTGTGTGTGTGTGTGTGTGTGTGTGTGTGTGTGTGTGTGAGAGACATGAGCTGGTCCAGGACACAAGCTGTATTTTAATTAGCATAGCAGGTTTGATAGATATGTTGCTATAGTGGAAAAGGTGCATAGTGAGCGAGATACCTCAACAGAGGGCTACCCACACTCTTATCCTTATCACAAAAGAGCTAAACCTTTGTGTAATGTAACATGTAACTGACCCTAGAGGTCATCAAAACACATTCAAAGTCTTCTCCGGGGATTAAAGGAAGGGGGGGGAACTCAATTCAATCTCAGTTAGGGAAGCGTTTACCAAGCAGAGTCACTCAGACACGCAAGCCCACTACTAAACAACACGCTGAATTTCACTATCAGAAAATTCAACCTTGTTTCAGTAAAGTGCAGTAACAAAGAATCAAACTGATTAAAAAAAAACTTTAATGTGTTTCAATTCGCCAGCCAAATGGGTTTGGTATTTAAGTGATATTGAAATAATTGTATATCTGTTCATGAGGTCATTGTTTATTCCCCGAAATCATGAACTGATTTGACCTTTGAGACAAATAAATAAGTCAGTGTGTCCAAAAATGTAGTTACTGAACTTTGGCTTACTTCTAAGTTCTTAGTTTATGTATTAAGTTGTAGAATAATTATACTGCTTAAAATGCCTGTAGAATTGACTGTTTATGATGTTTCATAGGTCTAAAAATATATGATATATTATTTATCTATGTACACTAATACCTTTATCTTTACTGCATTTTAGAGTTTTGATTTTAAACTAGCAGCCATGTGTTTCTCTATAGTTCTCTATTTCTGTTACACCAAATTACACCAAATTGATGATTATATTTTCACACCTTTAAGTTGCCACTGCCAAATTTATATTTAAATATTTGTAAAAAATATAAAACTAAGGATGCTCATTTTAAATCAGATTTAGCCATTAATTCAAAATGTAAATATTCACACCAGCTAAATGTGTTTTGTGTGTGCACTCCAACCAATAACTATGCCTTTTAATCAACACCATAATTGTTTGTGTTGTGTTTACACAGGAGTTCTGCAACAAACCAATGGATCCAATTAAACAGGCAGCCCTTCAGATCATCAATGAGTATGTCAGGATGTACGGAAACCCGGCAAGGACAAATATAAGGGAAAAGGACAATAGTCTGTGTATCCTTGTGCCTCAAGGTTAAGACGGACTGAATGTAAAAAGCTCATCTCCAAGCAGTTGGAACGGTTCCTGGAATGATGATTCGTTCTTTTTCAAAGACATACAGTGCCATATACATTTACAATGAATTCTGTGTATGGTATGATGTTATATATGACTGTTCTTTGAAGTTATATTTTGTGTTTTGTGTGTGTGTGTGTATATATATATATATATATATATATATATATATATATATATATATATATATATATATATATATATATATATATATATATATATATATATATGTATATATATGTATATGTATATGTGTATTTATTTATATTATATTTATACTTTGCTTCTGCCTCCCCAGAATCTTGGAAGGAATGCAAAAAAAATATAGCAGCCTTGCAATAAAGATATCTGATGTCGCTGTCATGCAGCCTCAATCCCCTCTCTCTTTCTCTCTCTCTCTCTCTCTCTCTGTCTTTCTTTGAGTCTATACTCTGCCTAGTGCCTGCACAGTAAAATCCTAAGTGTTCATTTATCCATTTGTAACTCTGAGAGTATAAGGGTCCATTTGGTTCCATTTGTGCACTCTGTGTGCCTGTGTATGAAATCCTCAGTATTTTTGCAGTGTACCTAGCATGGTACTGAGTTGGTGTCTGCATGGCGTGGTGGTGGTAAAAACCTGCCCTGCAGTCCAGACCTCTCATGTCTTCAAAGGAGGTAGAACTCAATGTGAGGGATTTGTTCAGGCTTATTTTGGTAACCTAGGATTTGAATTGGACTCTGGGAGGCATTCATAACACATTTTGAAAATGTTAACATTGTGTGATTTTGCGTGTAATCCCCATAATAAATTTTCAGAAATGGTCACAGCGCCCTTGCACAACTGTGACTATTCATGATTTATCAAATGGTTTCTTGTCTCTTGCCTCTCGGGTGGGGGGTCGGGGTGGGGTTTGGGGTGAGTACACAGTAAAATCCTGGATGTTAATTTAACTCTGAGAGTGTACAAATGGACCCTGTAACCCAAGTGGACCTAAATGGTCAATTTGGTTCCATTTGTACACTCTCAGTTAAATTAACACCAATGATTTTACAGCGTATTGTCAGCAGGGGACGGGTGGGTCTCAGGCCGCTGGGAGAGCCAGTTAAGAGGTGCCTCTTCCTTGTTAACCTCTCTCTCAACACTGTTTTGTTTATTTGACCTGAATATGTGATAGGGTCAGCCACCATGCTTCCACAGGGATTCACTCAGGCCCCCCGACACCACTGGAGCATTACAAACCCCCGTGGATTATACCTCCCTGGAGGACGGTTAGTGTACATGCACAGATACATGCATGCAAGAGCACGCACACGCTCACTAAGTCACTCACTCACTCACTCACTCACTCACTCACTCACTCTCATACTCATACATGCACAAACACAAACACACACAGAGAAACCTGTACACACCATGTTCGGTCAGTGAGATAATCTCATGCAGTGTTTATTGTGTCACTTGCCCTCATATCAGTGAGGCAATGTATGTATCAATGATCATGTTTTATTTAAAGGGTTAAGTGTAGAAATATATCAATGAGAAATGCTAGCTGATATTGAAAATGTATGGAATTACACATTTCTCATATCAGTGAATAATGAGTTGGCTAGGCGACACTTCCTTACACTTCCTTACACTGTGTGTATGCGCTATGCAGGTACAGATGCACGCACGCACGCACGCACGCACGCACGCACGCACGCACGCACGCACGCACGCACGCACGCACGCACGCACGCACGCACGCACTGTAGTGATTAGAAAACCAAGGAAACCGATTAACAAAGCCGTTTTTCCTTTCTCCATCATGGCCTCTGCAGTGATCTGTATGGCTCCATCAACAGTGATGAGCCGGGGTGCCTGGTGGCTCAGCCAGTATAACAGACCATGTGCTCCTCGGGAGCCATGAGGACCCGAGTTTGAATCCCAGTCTGGTCTTGCATGTCTCTCCTGTCTCTCTGCCCGTGGCTTCCTGTCTCTATGCTGTACTATCTAAGAAATACATATGACAAACAAACAAACAAAAACTTTTATTAGTAAAATGACGATCTTAAACCCCCACTCTAGAGATTCCATCTTGGTGCAAAGTGTCTGTGGACTGTGTGAGGTAAGCCATGAATGAATGAATGACGTTTCAAGAGACTAATGTGCTTTATAGATTTGGTACATTATGGTGACTCCAGTGTTTTCTCTAGTATGTATCTAACTGGTTTAGGTAAGAGTGAGTGAAGTTATCGTGTGTGAGTAAATCTGTGTTTGTGCCCTCTCCAAAGCCCACTTTGCTTTGAATGACACCTTGGCGATGCCCCCAGCTCCCCACTTGGACTTCTCAAGCGTAGCCCCCCGCCCACCCCCCCCATCAGTGCCGACTCTGCCAATCCCTCTCATGTCTTTAATATCTCTCTTTGGACCTTCGGGTTTCTGCCAGTGGAGGCTCCCCAGTGACAGTTGGACATAGCCGTCACATTTGGGAGACAGCAGCGGGTGTTTGTAGCGTGTTCCCAGCCCCCGGGTCCATGGGGAATCTGTGATGGCTCGCCTGTCAGCCGGCCCCACCCCTGTAATTAGGAGAGTAAACACAGCGCCTGGCTCGGATCGGGGAGAAGGAGGGAGGGCGGAAGGGAGGGAGGCTGTAGGAGGGAAAACAGCGGAGAGGAGAGGACTGGCTGTCCGGCTCCTGTCCTACTGCTTCTTCAGCTGTCTGGGAGAGATGCTGTCTCCATCCCTGTCTCTGTAGCCCTTCACATCCCAGCTGAATATCAAACCAAGAACTGACATGTGGAAGAGAGAAACATAAGCTCTTCATCTTTACCAGCATCTCTGTGGTAAAAAAGCTACATGCATTGAATCGCCTTTTTATTCTAAGTAGCTACAATTTTATTTACAATTAGGTATTATCCATCACAACTTCAGGTCAAGGTCAGGTATAAGAGACATGAATGTCAATCATAAACAGGGTAATTGTAGAGGAATTGGAGTACTAGGACAAGTCTAGAATAACAAGAAGACATAAAACCTGACATCTCTCTGAGTAGCACTTAGTGTCTGTAAACAAGTAAACAATATACTAAGCCTCTTTATAAAATAACTACCATCTATCTAAATAACAGAACTATAATTTATCTAAATAACAGAACTAGCATGTCCTAAATGTCCTTGAGCTCTGGAAAGGTATAACTAAACTGTGTAATTATTAGTTCAATTTTTTTATTAGTTTTATTGAGGATGCATTGCATTGAGCTTATTCATGTATTTTTTAACTTTGGGAATAAAAAATAAACTTGTCCATTTGTCTTGCAAACATAAAGTGTCAGATAAAGTAAACCTAGTTACTCAAGAACTAATGTCAGGTAATGTAAAATCAGTGACTCACCATAAACCACATTAGAGTGTAAATATTACAACCTGCAATTGCTTTTCAACCACACACGTAAAAGGGAGGAAACTCATTATGTTACAAATGTTGTGCTTAATGTTGTGTTTCATTGCCCTGTCAAACGTGAGGGAAAACAATTTAAGCTGCATTACAGTGACTCCTCTTTCCTTCTTCACCTCTCTCCTGGTTGCTGGGGGGACTGGTTAGTGGCTAGTGGAATGCAGTGTGGGCTGGAGTTGGAGATGTGGTTTGGGACTGGGCTTTTGGAGGGGGTGGGGGGGCTGCTCCATCCCACCCACCCCAGCCATTGCGCACTGCCCAGGCGGGGAGGCTGGCTGCGGGAATGCTGAGCCTAGGAGGGAGAGGAATTTCACTGGAGGACCTGCCAGAGAAATGCCATGCGGGGAGCGATGAAGAGAGAAACCTAGATAGATAGATAGATACATACATAGATACAATTGAAGCATGGCCTGTCAATGTCACTTTGGGTTTGCAAGATACTTAACTGATGTTGGACCAGTTGCTAAATGAACTGATACAGTGGCACCACATCCCCACTCAGTGAGTGAGATGCACATCGTTACCTTGAGGACTCAGGGTTGAAGGAGAGAGGAGGGGTGCGAAGGCAGCGCATTTAACTACAACACTGTCTTGCGGGTTGAACTCAAGTCGATCTGAACCACTCATCTGCATTAACAAGCCATCTGCCCCTCTGCTAACCTCCATTGTAAGAACACAAGCACGTGCGCTGTTCTGTTTTTGTGTGCGTAAGTACATTTGAAATCAGATGGTGTGTGTATCAGTGTGTGTGCAATGTGGTGGTCATCATGGGAGAATACGGAGGGAAGGAGGGGCACGTGAAGGCCTGGCACACTTGCCAAAGTCTTTACGGCGCCCAGAGAGCCATGCTGCAGCATCATGGTCCACAGCATGGAAAGACATGGGGCAGATGGGTGCAGTGTAGCAGCACAACCCAGCCCCCCCCCCCCGCCCCCCCACCCACCCCTCCACACAAGAGGCAACAGTGGTGGGAATGGCACAGTGTGAGAGGGAGCCTGGGCTCGGAGCTGAAACAGAAAAGCTGTCGGAGGGGCATTTGGGGGTTGGGAGAGAGCGGGGGCTGAAAGCTGTTGGAGAGAGGGGGATTTTGAGAGGGGGGGGGGCTTTGGAGAAGCTGTCGGAGGGGCATGGGTTCTGCGGTGGCGAGAGAAAGCCAGTCCCCCCTGTCACATCCCTTTGAAATCCAAGTGCAAGGGCACGAGCCCAGGGAGAAGTAGCAGCGTGGCCCAGCGCCTGGGCAGACAGGCAGTCACCGCACTGGGCCGCGGTCCAGCTCGCCTTTCCTGGCCCCCGCCCACCCCCGTCTGGCCCAGGCGTACAGGAGTCAGGCAGCCGACCCCCAGCGGACAGTCCGGAGCCCTGCACTACGTAGCCCCATATCGTGGGCCTCTGCTGCTGGGCGAGGCCTCTTTATAACAGGAGAAGGAGCAGCCACTGGTGAGGGAGGCCCTCCAAAGGTGGAGGTGCCGTTTCAGAGCGCCCACGATGCCCAGCTCTCTGGATGGGACCCAGTGGATAACCCCCATCTCTCTCCACCAGGCCGTTCTGCCTTCAAGTCCAAACATCCCCATGGCAACAGTGGCAGGGCCGTCCACACAATGTGAGTGGGCACGAAGCCAAGTGCTGCCAAATTGGGATGAAGGAGAGGCATTTTGGGAAAACACAAAAAAAAAGAAAAATCTGAATCTTTTCACCTTCATTCTGTCCCTAGATAATTGTGTTTTTGGCTCCAGTAAGCTAATGTCAGGGACTTGGACAGCAATGCCTCCTTTGCCTGGTTTGTCAGTGGACAATACCGGAGACAATCACAGTTTGTTTTGTGAGATCCTCTGCCTTTGATCTGCGCCACTTTCTCTCACCTCTCGAGGCTTCTAAATTGCATGTATGGTTGCTGTTGTCAACTATTCCCCTCGGGTTGAATTGACCTGACGCATTCTGAAATGCTGTGTGCTTAAAGAGACCTTGTCACAGCAATATTAAGCCTGTGCAAACACAAGTAGTTCAATGACATTCACAGCAGCCACCTAAAGTTGATTCCCCCACCCTCCCTAAGCCATTGGGAAGATATAAGTGGATGGGTGGTGTTTACTGAAAGTGGATATCTGCTGTTTGTTTTGTTGTTCTGCTTCCCCACCGTAAACACTGCACAGATTTTCTTGAGTAGTGTTTGGAGTGAGTGAGTGTGTGTGTGTGTGTGTGTGTATGTGTGGGGTGTGTGCGCGCGTGCTTGCATGCTTGCATGAGTGCCATGTGTTATATTTGCTGATAACAGGATTTACTCAAATTGCGAATCGCCAATTGAGAAAGGTTAATTGTCAGTGCAGCTGGTAGAATGGGTACATGCAATAATTATTAGTGTAAGTTGCTTTATTATTTAGACACACTAATTAGGCATTAACTGTGGTCCCCTTCTTTTGGATCGCAACTTCAATGGCATGTCAAATTGCATTAAGTTCTCTTTGACATCCATTTGTCAAACTAAAGGAATGCTGTTTTGTAGATGTCCTTAGCCTGCTTATTATTATGAAACTGATCTTTTTTTCAACTATTGATCAGAAAATTTGCAGGGTGGGGGGGGGGGGTGGACTCAGAAATGATTCACTGGAGGACATCTTCAGTTTACTCTCTGTGAGAACAATACATTTTAGTATCTTTTTTATTTCTTCTTCTTTTTAGGTGTTTGGTAATTTAAGCACTCTTTGATTGTGTTAAGAGGGATACCGATACGTAGCTCCCTCAAGAACACAAACACATTAACTGAGACTTCAAGGGCATTTTCTCTCACCAGTTGATATTGGGCTTGTTTGGGACAAGGGTTTTTGTTTTTCAATCCCAAATGTTTTGCCTGTGCCACCCATGTGGATGTGGCTGGCAAGGGCCTGGCATAAAGGTGAGGCCCAAAGTGACGGGAAGAGAAAGCAAGAGCTCAAGGCATGACTGCCAACGCATGTCATCGCCTTATGCCTGATTTATGCTCCGTTGCACGACGGTGTAGCGCGCCAGAAATAGCAGATATACAAGCTCACAACACGTTGCATCTGAGACACGTTGTTGGCTTGTATATCGGCTGTTTTTGGTTGTGCAACGAAGTATGATTTGGGCTTTACACTCTCATCAACCCGCCCCGTGCTGATCATACTGGTGCCCAGACGCAAATTAATTTGGATGGCTGGAAGGGCTGGACTCATCCCTGGCCTTTTAAAGAAGAAAAGACACCAGCGGAGAGTGATCTTCCAGTGACAGGGGGCGGGGGTCCGGGGGAGAGTTTTTTTTTCCTTTTTTGATGGATTTTAGCAGAGGGCAATAGAGGTTTCTGGAATAAGATGGGAGGGTACAGAGGACACGGTTGAATGTGCTTGTCCTGCTATGATGACAAGATGGCTCAGCCACCACTGTGCCACTACCCCGTCCCCCCCGTCCCTCCCCTTCTCCCCCCAGTACTCCCCATCAGGAGACACCAGTGAAGTGGGAAGGGGTGGGGGGGGGGGGTGTTGGCAGCCATTTAATCTTCTCCTTGGCTCATTCTTTCACTACGTGCCCCACTCCCCTCCTTCCTAAATCTCTACCTGCTCGTCTATGGGTCTGCTATGCAGGGGGGCTCTTGATCAGTGAGGTGATGGAGAATGGCCGGTGTCACACACACCAAACAGGATCGGATTGCCCAGGAGTGAAAGGTGATTGGGCTCAGTGATGGAAGAAGGGGGGGGGGGGGGTGTAGTACCAACAAATAAGCCCCCTCGAGATGAATTTTCAGCGGCTGGAGATTTTATGGGGTTTGTTGGCGGGGCAGAACAGCCAAAAACATGGTACATACATCGATAAGAGGGTAAGCCAGAGAGGGAGGGAGAGGTCTTGTTCTCCGCTGGCATGTCGTTAACCTCCCCGTGCTTGGATCGGGGAGTGGGTGATTGGGTGGGGGGGGGGGGGGGTTGATGTGTGCATGCTTTAAAGCTCAGACTTTGTTTGTAGGATGCATGAGGAGCACCGGACCCCGTCGGACCCCCTGCTGGAGGGCTGAGTAAGAAAACAGCAGCATGCTGATCGTAGGGGTGGGCTGCGAAAGGAGAGCTGTCCACTGGAGTAAAGGTTAAAACTAAAACATGTGCTCTGTCATCTAGTTAAGTGGTTCATATGAATTGTGAGATGTCAAGCATGCACCTTCCCCATAAAGCCATTAGTAATTTTCACTAATAAACAGCTTAAAAGACACATTGTTTCAGAGACTACAGTACTAGTTAAATTAATTATAGGCTAATAGTTCTATAAAAAGTACCTCATCACACTGTTATCTAATGAGTTCTTAGTATTTATGAAAGATGAAAATTTTTCAGTTTTTAAAAGATACTGAGACAAGCTGAAAAGACATAACATAAATATTGTTTATCGTGTACTATTGTGTTGATTTAATAGTTTTTGTATAAAAGTGTAGTATTAAAATCCTGAGTACAAATGGACCCATGTTCGGGTCCATTTTTGGACAGTGTTCTACTAATGAGAGGCGAGTTAATGAGATGGAGACCGGCTGGTAGAGGAGACCAGGGTAAAAAAAAAATGGCAGGCAGAGTCAGAAAGAGAAGTTGGTAACTCTTGCTTCATCTTGTGATCAAGGACCACTGGTGACACTACAAACTTCTATCCCTCTTTTCAGCGTTTCTCCAATCCACCCCCTTCTCTCTACAGTAGCAGTGCCCCTCGCTATTTTTCTACTTCTTATCCCTTTTAATTAGAAGGCAAATTCTGCAGCCTGGAGAGACCTAATCCCCTACTAGCCAACAATGCACAGAGTGGCTTTGAACAGCCGACCTGCAACCCCTCAATCCCCCCGTCCCCCCCCAACCAAATTCTCCCCACCACCGCTGGACCTTTTTTTAGGGGGAAGGGGGCCTTTTCTTCTATAGAAGCAAGAACAGTGCAGCTAAAACGTGCGTGCGTGCACACACACACACACACACACACACACACACACACACACACACACACGGCCGGACCCACATGCGCACGTCTCTCTCTCTCTCTCTCTCTCTCTCTCTCTCTCTCTCTCTCTCTCTCTGTTTTGCACAGAGCTACATATTTGTGTTTCAGGCAGGTTAACAGCGATTAAGGACAAAATTGACATGGGCGACATAAGTGACACATACATATGTACGCTAACTCGGTCTATCTCGTTTGCGAGAGACATAGCATAAGTCTCTGCTGATTTGCATATATATTAATGTCCCTTGTTGTACAGATTAGATCCCATTAGTTGTGGTGATTCTAGTAGAAGGTGCAGTCACTGGGATGATAAAAGTCCTGTTATTATGTTAAAATGATGTTTAAATTGTTGGAGGGCAGGCGGGGAAAAAGAAGGGGGTTAGGGTACCAATGTGAGGTTAAGGGTGATTAGACACCCTGAGCATATTTGACAATAGGGTGAGATTTAGATTGTAAAAAGCCCCCAAAAGGAAAAGAGCTGCTTTCAAATGGACCTGCGCTAAGCTCTCCACGATGGCATACTGCTTGTATCCAAAATAACCAGCTTTCGTCCAATGTTTACCAAGGGCTGTGTTTTAGTATTGAGAATGACATTATGTCGTGGTGTCATCCATGGGAGAAAGAGTTCATCAGATAACGGCTGAAGGAGAGAATGAGGCGTAATGAGGCTACAATAGTTTAATCTACTGATCAACACTCTTGATTTACAAGAGACCTAAAATATCTTTGCAACGTTAAGCTGAGGGCCTGCACTTTATACTGCCTCCAGTGGTCAAGGCGGTGATGTCACCCTCACTGAGACATTTATTACACACAG
The DNA here is from genome assembly GCF_963280865.1 of Gymnoscopelus braueri. Taxonomy (NCBI): domain Eukaryota; kingdom Metazoa; phylum Chordata; class Actinopteri; order Myctophiformes; family Myctophidae; genus Gymnoscopelus; species Gymnoscopelus braueri. The sequence goes on along the minus strand of NC_137621.1, from coordinate 19,144,910 downwards.
CAAAACCCCTGAGGGTCCCATAAGGGTCCCTTTTTACACCTTCAGACTTAAATGGACACTCTGGATTGTACTGTGTATAATAATGAGTGTGGAGTGGGTGTATGATTTATCAGGGAAGCGTCATTATTACTTAGTGGTCATATTCCAATGTATAACGGCCCTTACTAAATTTCCAGTCACCAAGATAGTATATTTATTCTATTACACTTGAGGTGTATTTGTCAGGAGAGGCAGACTGTAGGGAGCTGTCATCAGGAGATAGACCTCTGTTGTATTACGGCTGCAGAAGATGAAATGAATTGTCATACTTTGCTTTTGTGTGCTTGAGATCAAACCATGAGAGAGAGAGGGAGAGCGAGAAATGTTAAGGATAGAAAACAAAGCTGGCCAGTTGCTGCTGAGTCGCCTCATAGGTATTGTGTTCAGTGGAAATGAGCTGTTGTTTTTTTAACCACATGAAACCTATAGTGTCCCTTTTCTAAGGGCGAACATTCGGCAAAAAACAGGAGAGCCACAAGCTTGTAGATCAGCTATTTTCGGTGAAAAGATTTTGTGTAGGGAAATACTAGCAGACCTTGTATAAGACCTGGGGGACCCTGGCCAACTAACTATTAGAGTTCAAGTGGTTAACATGTTCAAGTGGTTAACATTTCAATTCGAAGACTGTGGACAGTCTCAGTGTACCTTCTAGCATGTACTGCAAAAATACTTGCATAGCTGATTGTCATTAGTAATTATCTTTATTTGAGACAACGCTGTTTGCAAAATCATTGTACAGCACTCTCAAGTGCTGCACAATATTGACTGCATCCATCAATGGCTGTTTTCTGATTGAATGTGTTTGTTATTTTTGTCAATGAGGTTTTATAGGTAACAGTCAATCATATGAAAGTAATGCCACAACCTGTATATCACAACAACATCAGATTTGGTCACGATTAACATATGTGTCAGATTATAAATCAATCTTCACTCAGTGTAGGAAACCTGGGTTTGGGAGCTAGTTTCATTTGGAAGAAAGGAAGTGTACAGTAAGGCTACCTGGACTAATCTGGTCTGCATATGCATACTTGGTTATCCACAGACCAGTTTGGTGTCGTGTGCCGAAAGTAGCTGATCTACAAGCTCACAACGTGTCACATGACACGTTGTGAACTTGCAGATCGGCTATTTTCAGTGCATGGCACTGTCGTGCGACGGACTATGAATTAAACATTAGCTATGCATTGACATGTGCCTCCTTCATTGCCTTTCAGACTCCCATCATCATCACGTCTCCCCAGCCCTCTCCCTGTAACAATGTTGTCTTAAAGAAACTCAAACAGAGTGATATTGACATAATGAATGATCTTTCAAAGGAAACACAGATTACACGAAATAACTTCGTTTAGCTCCCGTATTAATCATTGCTCGACTAATTAGCATTGATAGAGTTGCCCTAAGCAGGGTTGTGTGTGTAGGGAGGGAGGGGTGGAGGATTGGGAGATGAGGGCAGCCCCCCCCCCATCCCTTCCATTTGCTGAGGGCTCAGAGGATTTTTTTGCATCCTGTCTCAATTAGTTATCCATGCTGTCACTCTGTCTGTCACATCCTCACATGTCACACTGAAACAACGGCGTTTGTGTGGGCCGTTAAAATAAATGTACATCTCTGAGCACTCACTTTCAGGATGAGAGCGTGGGTCATACTGCCTGCCTAGGGCCACCATATCCTTTGCCTACTCAAGGGTTCAACTTTCAGAAAGCTACTTAAGTATTATTCTAATCCCTACCCTGCTTTTTCCCCCCAGGCCAAAGACTCAAGTTACCATTTGGACAAGCCCGGTAGAGCAACTTGATCAGGTATAGTGTTAAGAGTCTGAGTCTGCTCTGTGGTTGAGCTACAACATCGTGTGTGGCAGAGGACAACAATAGTAGATTTTCGTAGTTCGCTGCTCTCTGTACTTATAATCACCACTTTCCCTGCAGTGTTATAGAGCTGTCAATTACATTTCATTTATTGAACATTTGGAAGACTAAGCAATTCTACATAATTCTGTGAGTCATTATTTAACAAGGCAGGCAGAGCAACTTAGCTATTAATAAAACATAATCTCTTAATTTGCTATAACGGCAAATTACCATGACCAAATCAATGGCTTTGATTTGGTATTCATGTATTTCTCCGAGCATATTTGCTACTCTCTTGGGCTTAGGCACCGAGGTGGTATTTCCTCAGGCAGGCAGTTGCAGATTGGGGCGGGGGTGCACGTGGGGTCAGGGTGAGGCCTGCTGGGAGTTGTGGGGACGATTCCCTCCGTGGGATGGTATCTCTTGTACAGTTTTGTTGTCTAAATGTTTTACAAACTTAATTGGCATTCCCAGGGGGAAGCTGCCAGCTGTCTGCCTGATGGCGAGGGGTTCTAATTTGCTGCGTGGCATAGACTGTCTGCTGGGGTAGCTAGCAGAGCGGAGCACAGCGCACTACACAGAGCACACGGCCAGATCAAACCCACGGTTTGTTTGTTTTTTGCCTCGTTCGCTCGGGAGCACGCACACACACACACACACACACACACACACACACACACACACACACACACACACACACACACACACACACACACACACACACACACACACACAAACACACGCACACAGCATTACCTGAACAAAGTTGGGCAGCTAATTACAAGCCAAGGAGCTGGTACAGTTGAGGCTGTGACTTTAGTGTGATCTGGGATGTGTGCACCCATACGTACAAATCAGAGCCACAAACCTGAGAAGTGGTAAATAACGATGTGGATGATAAAAGATGGTAAAGCTGTCTACAGATGATGAACTAAGCAGTGGTGGACAGTGGACAGCAACTAAGTACATTTACTTGAGGTCATATTTTGAGTATCTGTACTTTACTTGAGTATTTCCTTTTTTGGATTGGATTTTACTTTCACTCCACTGTCTACATTTCAAAGGTGAGAATTACTCATTACCCCCCCCCCCCACACACACACTAAAATGTAATTCACCATATTCACATGGCGGCCATTTTTTAAGTTAATGAAATAATGCCATGGTGATGGTGTCTTCCCAACCCACAAATATGACGTGAGAGCAAAATGGTTGCTGTGTGAATACAGACAATTGGCCACACGCTGTGTTCTTCACAGAAGGAAACCAATCACTGTACTCAGCGTACTCTCAACTGGGACTAATGTAAAAACAGAAATACAACATCCAGGCATGTGAACTATCCATCGGTATGGCGGTGGCAGGAGAACGCGCTGACCAGCTCAATCAGTCTGATCGGACAGTCAAACCAGAACCAGATCCATATTGGTTGGATCAACAATTCTGGACAACCACATAATCTGAACGACTCGACCCGTGCACCACACTCCATTGAGTCCTTGCCGATGTGTGCGGCGAGTTTGAAGTCGGTTAGTCCTATATGCGGATGACCTATATGGGCACAGCGGTCGGATCTTAGTGACGTGACCTGCCGGCCAGTCCTCCCATTTTATAGGAAGGAGGATGACGGTTTTATATCAATCCTTTTTTTTTTTTTTCTAGTTTAGAGTCCACCATGACTTCTACATATCTCTGCTGTCCGGCAGGAACCAGCTAACTCCAAAATGTTCATTTTTCAGGAAATGAAAAAAAGTGGAGTTAGGAGGTTTTGTTCATCATTGATAAGAACAGCTGAATGGACCTCCAAGCTCACAATGAGGTTGGAGGTCAAAAGGGGGTGGAGCCTGGAGTCAGCTAAACCAGCTAACTCCGGTGGACTTTGAAAATGTGAGGATCCAATGGAGTTAGCTGGTTTTGTCAGAAGCGCTTTTTAATGCTTTTCATTGGTTCGATATTTTTTTTACCAACATGCAGACGTAAAGGGTGTTCAATGGCCCTGATTTATGGAAAAAAAATCATGCAAAAAGCGTCAAAATGGAGTTAGCTTGTTTCTGCCGGACAGCAACGACTTATTAATCCAATCAAAGATTCTTTCTTCCTAGACTTGACTGGAGTTAATGTTCCTGACAATGTGCCAAACAGTTCCTCTCATAGCCTACACACATGTGGATGACTTTTCACTCTTGACCCACTCCCCTTCCTCTACTCAGGTGCCTTTAAGTAAGTCCTCTTTCCTCCATTCAAACCTTAAATCTCCCAATCTCATATCCCTACAGGGATTTCTAAGTCAAGATACCGCTATAAAATGACTGACTAAGCTCAATTTCTACTTAGAGCACTAATTCAACTGATATAGTGGAATAAAGACATTGGAAGTATTATAGGTTTAGTCTTAGGATGAGAGTATAACAGAAACAGTACAGTCTGTACTATAAAGACACACTTAAGTTGTAATTGAATTGCACATCAGTCACTAATAACACTAATGTTGCTTTCGTTGAGTCCCATTTGACAAGTTTTTAAACATGGCATGATGTAAGATTTCCATTTTGTGGAGAACTATAAATATATAAACAAACCATATGTATACTTGAAGATGTCAATTAATTGCTCAATAGAAAATTCATTGAATCAAACATTTGGAATCAAACTACAACTGAGCGCTCCTCTGAGCACAGAGCTCCACCAGGCCTGGTTGCCTACCCAGGGCTGTGTCAGTTGTGGGGTGCAGCTGTCAGGAACAGGGTTCGCTGGCATGGCCAACGTGACCAACAAGATTCTATTATTCCGGCCAGGTGTTCAATTAATTAATCAGCCATAATTTAATACACGTCACGTGCGTGTTTAGATAGTATGTGCGTGTGCACCACCCAACTGATTGTTACACCTGTGTAGCGCAGCGCTTCTTTCAACCACAGATGCTCTGCGCTGATCCTGCGTCTGTCGATAGTTTCATAAAGCAGGATTTATCTAGTTGATCACACAGGGGTGTCGCTTACCAAAAATAACATAAAGTAGTCAGGATGGACGAGTGATATATCTACAAGCTACACCGCATTGTGTACTGTAATATTACAGAGAATATACCAACTAGGCTGAGCAATATTGCAGGCTATGCACCTCGTTCAACTAAAGGTTGAAAGAGATTATATATGAACGGTTGACTATGTAGGTATAGCTACTAACGTAGGTAATAAGCTTTCTTTTTGTTACTGTCATGTTAAATGTTTCATGATGCCAGCATAGTCACTGTTCTGCTTTGGAGGGGTGGGCTGTTCCTGCGAGCTCAAGTCTGCAGGACATGTTGACTCTGTGCACGTTATCACCAATGCATGGAGCTGCATAGACACACAGGATAATGGGCCTGCGGCGCTGGCACACCAGCTGGAAATGTAAAAGTTACAGGCAGGCTTTCAAGGGTAAACAGAACTCTCCCTGGCAAGGTGGCGACAGCTGAGCAATTTATAAACATTAGCTGGTGAGCAAGGTCCATGTTAATGACTGGCTCTCAAACTGGTACCAGTACGCTGAACAAAACCCACCAGCACACTTTAAGATAAGTTAAACCTTTTTAGATCCCTGGGGCTAAATTCAGATCATAGCAGCAAGAGCATAGTAACACGATTCTAGTCCACACCACACGCTAAATAAAATAAACTGGGCTCGTCCGAGGTTATGAGTGACAGCCTGTATGGGAAGTAGCGTTTTTCAAAGCAAAGCAAAACAAAGATTTAAACTAGCATGTGAAATGAACTACTACTTGACTACTAAAGGAGCTACTACTGGCAGCAGAAATGGAGTGCAGCAAGATCGGCCTCAAGATCAATGCCAAGAATACAAAAGTAATGGCATTGAATGCCAGAGTTTTTTTAAAACAGGGTACAGCCAGTGCCAGCGTTTTCAACGATATTTTCTTACCTTTTCAAGTAGTCACAGAATATTTTCCGTGATCACCGTTCTCACGGTGATCCCCTCATTGCACACACAGGGGTCTCGTAGAATCGAGAGAGAAAAAAAAATCCGATCGCGGTAATCCATTCCATAATTGCAGCCAGTTGAAAATAGCATGTTTCGCCAAAAATACAGAGTAAAACACAGGAGCCGAGATACTGAATATTTCCCAAATACTTTAACCAGGAAGTGAATGGAGCAGTAAATCTTTGGAACACGTTATCTCCTGGTTCTGTGTGGAGAAAAAAAAATGTTATTTAATTATTTAATTATTATTAAAAAAAAAACTGTATATATACGTTTTTGGCACTCAACAGTTGGATTAGAAAAAACGTATATATACGTTTTTTTGCACTCAATGTGTTTAATATGGAGGACAAAACCATTGGTACGACCAATGTGGGATGGTGTACGAGGTAGTCAAGGACTTCTCCGCAGTCCAGGATCTCCGTGCCTGGACTGCTTCGATGGAACTAGGCTACCAGCCAGGTAGCCTAGTTGAAACTACTTCACACGCTATTTTTTCCTGGAGCCCCCCCCCCACACACACACACACACATTGTGTGGTCAACGCTACTACCTGTAACCCTTGTAACCATAGGTGGAAAGCGGGGACCCTGCAGTATTACGGCTGCCTATTGGCTGTGTTCAGAGCCATGTGCGTGTGTTGACAAACACACCCACGGCTCAGCCCTGGCTGGAGTGATGCATTCAAGTGGCGTAAGACTTATGGGCGATTTAGGAAAACAGTGCTAAACCTCATAAGCGATTATTGGACACAAGTTGGACACTCTGAAGAGCGTTCCGACACGTGTTCACACCGTTCCCACGCAACGGTTGCTATGGGAACGCCGTTCCCAAGCGTGCAACGCCATTTCCACCACTGACTGGGAGGTGTGCATGCAAAGTTTGGCGCCTTCTCAAACATTTTCATGTCAAGGACCCTCATCTGACAATAATTTGTCAAAAGAAATGCGGTGTGCCACTGGACGTTCTTAAACGTGTGTAAGATCTGTACGTTTCAGTCTGTGCAGCTGCGTCCATGCTCCATCATGCTTCCATCAATGCTTTTGTCTTCAGCATCCCTATTCTCCTCAGAGCCTTGTCCACGCTGGGGATCAGCTTTTCATGAAAATGCCACAGCCTGGTGTCAATGTGCGGCTGCCCTTTGCAGGTCGGGTCGTAAGTGGGCGGTTTGGTACGATGTTGTATGCAACTCCGGACATGAATAATCCGAGCCATATCTCGAGTGACGTCAACAGTGGTATTCCCGAGGTATTTCAACAGGCAGTGCACCGATGTCTCTTCCACCATCTGTGGCCGAACTATCATCTTCCAATTGTCACAATCATGATATGGTGTGTTTATTCTATAGATGTGCTCCAGAATATTTATTCCTGGCACCCCTTCCCATTGGGGAGGGTGGAAGGCAACACTTCGTCTGTCGTGTGTCCGGTCAGTTGGAAATAAGTCCATCTTAAATCGGAACACCCCTGCCTTTGGTTCCTGCTTTTCGAGCTCGCTCATCAGAGCCGTTAGGTTGTCGTGATGGTACGGTACGATAATCTCATCGATATCGTGCAGCAAGAGATAGCGAGAGCGCTCCATATTTCTGTATAAACAGTCATTGAGTGTGGCCAGCTGGCCATAGTAGTGCAGGTCTCCTCCGTGCTCGTTATAGTTCCATCCCCTCGATGGTGTCAAATGCCTGTCTATAGGCCAGGGTACCATCTCTACGAAACCCTCCTGGCTGTAACTGTGCAGCAAGCGATTGAGATCCGGACCACTTGTCCAACAACAGCACTCCGGCTAGCTTTCACGGAAATGGAGATCATTTTGGTTTTCCCTTTGAGACCAAGTTTGTCATATGTAAGGTTCCAACAGCTTGCAAAAATCCAACTCACGTCACCCTCTCAACGCGTCCCGACTGTGTCCTGTTGTGCCCCAGCCAATCGCAGTGTTGATTGTAGCTTGTGTTGACCTGTGTCCAGTTAACCCTGTGTCTATATATTTCCCCCGGTTTGTTCAGTTCCTTGTCAGGTCGTCATTCAATGTTAGCGTGTTATGTACTGTGCTTTGGCTACAAGCCATTCCCCATTTTATGGGTTGCCTCTGTTTGGTTAATAAACCTCAAAACCTTTTGAACCTTTATCTTTGCTGTCTGTCGTACTGCTTTTGGGTCCTCTGAACTCGCACCCTGACAGTACGACCTGACAAAATATGGACCCAGCGGACGACAACTCTGAGGCTGGATTAAAGGAGGTTCTGCACTACATGATGACATTCTTGGAGTTAAGTGCGCAGCCCTCCACCAGCCTCGAGCAGAAGATTGAGGCCTTGAAAGGGGCCCTCCGGCTGGCTTATTCCAGGCCTAGCCTAGCGGATGAGCTTGGGGGTTCAATTCAATCTGTTTGGACTGCCCTGTCTGCTTGCGTGCAGGCTTCACGCCTTCAGCCTGCTTTGCCGCCAGCCAGCCTGCAGAATTCTGACCACCTGCCTGCTGGCGCCCAGCCTGCTCTCAAACCTGCTCACCAGCCTGCACCCCAGTCAATCAGGCTTGGGTATGTAGGCCTCCTGCCTGTGTGCACCGGACTCGCCTCTGTTGACCCTACAGCGAGACTGCGTCGGCCCCGAAGCCTTGGGTTGGGTCTCGCTTGGCCATCATCAGGGGGAACCGGGCGAGGGGGCGCTCTCCACTGCGGCCCAGCGACGGAGGCGGCGAGCTTCCACTGCGGCCCAGCGACGGAGGCGGCGAGCCTCCATGGCCGTTCGGCTACGGTGACGGCGAGTCTCTACTGCTGCCCGGCCACGTTGAGGCTCCACTGCTATCCAGCGACGGTGAGCCTCCACTGCAGCCCAGCAACCAGTGTGCACCACCGCCCGGCGACCAGCGTGCACCACCGCCCGGCGACCAGCGTGCACCTCCGCCCGGCGACCAGCGTGCACCACCCCCCGCGACCAGCGTGCATCACCGCCCGGCAACCAGCATGCATCTCTACCCTGCAATGGTGAACCTCCTCAGCTGCCCAGCAACGGTGACGGCGAGTCTCCACTGCTGCTGCCCAGCAACGCCGAGGTACTGCTGGTGCCGAGCGAGCCACGCTGACGTTCTGTTTTCCCCTACGCCGGCAAGCCACGCCGACTTTCTGTTTTCCCCCTGCGCCGGCGAGCCACGCCGACGTTCTGTCTTCCCCTGCGCCGGCGAGCCACGCTGACGTTCTGTTTTCCCCTACGCCGGCAAGCCACGCCGACTTTCTGTTTTCCCCTGCGCCGGCGAGCCACGCTGACGTTCTGTTTTCCCCTGCGTCGGCGAACCACGCTGACGTTCACACCTTAATGTGGTCAACCACCAAGACAAGCTAAAACCAGCTGGTCCAGCTTAGGCTGGTCTAAGCTGTTTTTTTCAGCAGGGTACAGTCACACGCACGCACACGCACACACACACACACACACACACACACACACACACACACACACACACACACACACACACACACACAGTGTTGCTTTGCCTCCCGCTCTGCCAAAGACAATTACCTCTCTGTCAGGAGGGACATAAAACTTACAGATTGTAGCTTTAAAGTAGGTTACTTTCTCTTCTAAACATTTTGGCAGAGGGCCCATCAGAGGTTTTACCACTTTTTTTACTTTACCAATGTAACCGGATGTAAAGGATCAGGGGATCTAAAGCTTAGTAAGAGCAATGCATTCATATGAACATATGCTGGGGTCTTTATTGGCATTCTGGAGGAGATTGGTGGGACAATCAATTAGCCATGAAGCTGTGCGTCCCCAGGGGCTCTCTGGATAACCAGACTGCTTAGTGGCCATACATCCACCAAAAGGCTGATTGACTGGGTTTGACTTCACGGGTAAATTTGCCATTGGACCAGTTTGCGGTTGTTACTTGTATGCTGATTCATTTGATATGTCACACGACACGATTATTGTGAGATGACTCATCAGTCAACTAGAAAAGTCAAAGAGTGAGAGAGAAGAATAAAATGAACAATCACAAGGTGTAGAGAGTGTTTGAACATGGGTGGTACAAGGAGGCCTGGTGTCAGTTTGGCCTCTCTTCACTTTAATTGGCCCTACAATGGTCTAATTGATAAGTGTTGTGAGCAGGCCAGGGAGGGGGCGGAGGGTTGCACTGCACCCCTGGCTGGAGCAGACTTGAGAGGAGCATGCGGGGGCATGGTGATTATTCAACATGCTTCTCTAATCCCGGCCCTTGCGGTAGGAACCTGTGAAAGAGCCTGGTCTTTGTGCCGGGGGGCTAATCGTGTTTTGGAAACGCCGATCGGGGCTAATCTTCTGGCCTGCCTCTAATGTGGAGCCGCTGATATCCTCTGCTGCGATAAATTAAGCTACTTATTAATCTAATTACGGTACATTCATCCCCACAAACTTTCATGTGACTTGGAAAGCCCACCCCACCCGCCCCCCCCGACACTTCCAACCCCCCACTGCCCCCTCCGCCACCCCCTCCATACCCAGCCCTCGAGGCTGACTCCCCTCTCGCTCCCAGACCACATGGCCCCGGCCGTCCCAATTAGGAGCCCTCAGGACTCCTGCCTCTAACGAGCCTCCAGGCTCCAGTCAACCTCTCCAAACAGAGCAGCGTCAGTCTCGCAAGAACTCTCCACAACTAGAGTTCCACCTCCTTTGTTCTCTGCATTCTTTCACTGTGGTTCACCTTGTCGCCGCATCAGGCTTTCTGTAGTTTTATCTTTTCAATGTGTCACATATCGCAGAGTGAGTATTAATGTCCTCATTCATTACCTTTTGTTTTCATCACTCCTGTTTTCTTCATCTTTCTTTCACTGTATCTCTTCCCCGAGGTCCCCTGATCCTGAGCTTTCTATAGAGCTTCTAGAAAGCTGTGTGATGACGAAGCCTGCCACAGATGCTGCTGCTCCCAGCTCTGTGCTAGTGTTGCTCTTGCTGTGGAACTGGGTTAAGCATAAGGGAGGTGGTGAGAAGCTAGAAGAGCTGGGAAGCTTTGGTGTGAGGCAGTGAGAGTGAGATGACAGGTTCATTCCCTCCATGGACAATGACCCCGAAGGGAGATGAAAGAAGTTCACGTCTGCACTTTAGCAGCTCAAACTGGGCTGCAATCATCCGTGAAGGCCTCCCTCCCCTTCTATCCCCTCTCTCCCTTGTTCTTTGATTTTATTTTTTTAGTTTGAGGTAGAGAAGAGCAGCAGCGTGCCCTAGCCTCAAGAACACTCTTTTTTTCTTAGCCCCCCTTAATATTTCTCTCATCTTTGCCCCTCTTTCCTTGTCCCACAAAACAAGTTCCCCTTTGAGAATTTTGGTTATATCATAGTTGACTTTACAGTGAACAGCGTTAACTTACTTTACGTTAACATCCCACCACCCAGCAAACGCATGCTGTTTACCAGGGAACACTGACACAAACTTCAAAGGACACTTCTCATTGACTGAGCATTCATAATATTTCAGGTTCCCCTTGTTATAGGATAATTCCTTCTACACAAAAGCGAAACATGCTCTTAGCTCAGACATGCACTTCCTGTCTTGTTCTTATGGAAGTATCATCTATACGCGGTGTTGACCTTGTGTTCCTCAAGGTACAACGTGGATGTGTCCCCCCCTCAAAGCAAAGTGCAGGGGTCAGAAGACTGTCACAGAAGCTTACTATTATTTGTCCTCAGAAACAAAGGTTCTGCACTGCTATCAAATTTCCATTAGATACAGAGAATTGAGTGTGCGGTCTGCACTATGTACCAAACGGCGAGGTGATAACACAGCGCAAAGGCAGGCCAGGACGCTAATTGCATGCCGAATATTTATAGACCAGATAATTAGCTGTTGCCTTTTATATGCAAAATAATAACAGTGGCAGTGGCAACAGAGAGAGAGGGGGGGGGGGGCGGGTAATTAAGATGCTCAAAACAGGACAGGGACATGCAGTCTGTTGTACTCTGATTTGTTGCTAACAAACACAATAATTAGCCTGTTATTGTGGCATAATGAAGTTGCCAGTATCCTTTTCCCTCTGCCAAGTGCCATCCTGAACAAGGATGTTGGCGCTGTTGTTAGCATGGACGGGGCCCTGGAGGCATGCAGGTGTTCAGAGGTTCAAAAGTCACCAAGTGTGCCACAGATCTTATGGCATGCATGTTAGGGTCATACTCCTAGGGAATGGCCTTAGAGCTGGAGCTGGTCCCCGGGCACTGGTCAGTTGCTGCCCACTGCTCCTAATAGTTAGGATGGGTCATCCTAACTTAGATTTAAAACTGCAATCTGGAACTTTATCTTTCTTAAATCCTTTGTGAAAAAGACCAGTCTATATGGTAGACTATAATATAACTAACACAGCTGTGGTGGTTGGATGTGGTCTCTCTGCTCTTCTATTGAGAAATGTTGATCGGTGTTGGGGTTAGAACAATACTGGTTGACCAAAAGGTATTACATGAAGCTCAAAGTTTAATATCTGCCCTGCATTCAGCATTAGAAATTTCGGCCCTTGCGCAGGAGACATGGGTTTGAGTCCTGGGTAGGACATAAATCCTTAAGGATGGCAGCTTTAATGCTAAGGGGGAGCATTGTGGTCAATATTGCTACAACTAGATAGTTAGATTCACTGTTGTTTTAGCTGAGTCTGTTAACAGTAGGCATTGCGTTTTTGCTACCAGTTAATGTAGTTGTCATTGTTGTCCTTGGGTTTTTACCTAGCCTGTATAAACCCAGAGAGTCATGACAAACAAAATCTCAGACATACCTCTTGCTGCAACATTGAAAAGTGTGTGTGTGTGTGTGTGTGTGTGTGTGTGTGTGTGTGTGTGTGTGTGTGTGTGTGTGTGTGTGTGTGTGTGTGTGTGTGTGTGTGTGTGTGTGTGTGTGTGTGTGTGTCAGTGTGTACTTCCTTTGTGCATATCGCTGCGTCTGTCCATGACCACAGGTTCACTGAATGGACAATGCTGTCTGGCAGGATTAGGTGCAGCTAGAGCTGATTTGATATTTGTGGCTGATAGTGCTTGTAAGTGTGCCTTTGTTCCCATCCATTGTAACCGAGATTAAGGCGAACCCCCTCTTCATCTTCCTGCTTCAGTATAGTAATAATAACCCAGATAAAGCTACTCTTTGATTGAATCATTTCTGCCTCCATTCAGGGCCTTCTCTGTCTCCTTTTCCATGTCAGCTGTCAATAGTGTATCAGACACTTTTCTCTTTCCCTCCCTGACTATCTCATTACGTCCCCTTTTCTCTGTTTTCTTACTTCCCCACACGCTTTGTCTGTAATACCTGTCAATCAGGGCGTTGAACACTAATGAGAACATTTGTTTATGTTGTTCCCCACTAATTATGAGTAGAACATGTTTGAACATTGTTTTGTCTACATTTTATCCAACACAGGGCAGGGAACTTTTGCTGGAACTTTAAATGGAGTTCATTAATTCTATTAAGCCTCTGATATTGGTGAGATGTCTACAGAGGCTGTGAAAATCACAATACAAATTTGAACAGTTATAGGTTTGCAGCTCTCTGAAAACCGTACATGGACAATGTACGCAGATAGGTTTTATGAGTTCTAGTGTATACAAGGTGTAATCCCCTGTTATGGTGGAATGGTTGTACTGAAATATGCAGGGAGGGTTCATAATTGGAGCGTTTTCACGTTTGACCCCACAGCTTCCTGTTCTAGGCCCCCTATTCAAAGACACATTCAACTTTTCGAGGAATTGGATATACGTAGTTTCAGATGCTTCACAATTGCATTATTATTATCATGCACGCACACACACGCACACACACACACACACACACACACACACACACACACACACACACACACACACACACACACACACACACACACACACACACACACACACACACACACACACACACACATACATTCAGAGTTACATTCATGGTCACAAACTGCTTTGCCGTTTGCTTCCCTTCTGAGAGGCGTCACATGACAAAAGACGTCCAAAGTCATTTATTTTTTTGTGTATCTTTCCTCCCTCTCTTGCCTGCCCCTCTCATGCAACTAATCTCTACAGGTATTTCTCCTGGGCTGCTGTTATTAGAATGCAGCAAATGCTCTCTATTGATGCATGTCAGAGCCTCATTCTTTCATCTCCAACATTTAATTTACCGTCCTGTTGTGCCGCTAATCCCGTGTCGTGCCATTTCCTCCGCTCCTCAGATTGCTCTCTCAAAGCCCCCTCTCCGTCAGATAAAGAGGAAGGTAATCGCCATTGTCTGGCTACAGATACACCAGCGCCACCGCCCCCCACCTACCCCCTCCTCATCCTTTCCGCAGCCCCAAATTAAAGGGCCATCCTGCCCTTGTGCCCCCTTAATCACTGGCCTCGCTTCTCTGTGCGAGCGGACCCCAGGGCTGCTGCACTTTCATCCACAAATAGGCTTTCAGTGTGAACCACCCAGGGCTGGCCTCCTCACAGGAGATTCCCCACATATACACTCCTATGTGCTGCTCTGTCCTTGCCCTCCCGAGTCTTTTTCTCTCGTCCAGCCCCCCACACACACTCGCTCCACTCCTGTGATCGGACATGAAGAGCACGGTACTTTCGCGTCTAATGCATCCTGATGAATTAAGACTCTGACTCTCTTCAGGAGGTCTGACCCCCGAGTTTGTTGAGGAACTTCAAAGTGGTCATGCAGGGGGATTTGTTTCAGTTGTTTCAACTAAGAGTGAATCCAATAATATCTTCCACGACGTTTTCTTCTCCTCTGGCTTTGTTTTCTTTTCCTGTTGTGTGATGTTAGGTCTCTTGGAGCCTTGAATTGAACCGTTTGTTGTAGCATTACGTTTTGATGTTGGCATAAAATGTTAATTTGCCCTAAGTTTTATTGACAATACAGAAATGCCTGGTAAACTGAGCTCAGATTATCTCCATTGACCTCAGTTTATTGACTGACTGACTGTGTTCTGATTCATGATAGAATGAATGATATAGAGGTATCGTGCAGCTTGAGTACAATAGTTGAAATTTAATAAAACTAGGAAATTATGTGGATCTCTCGGACAGTCGTCTGTATGACAAATCTATGATATATGACTACAAATTTGGGCAAGATTTGAGTGCGATCACAGCCCCTTTGACTTCCTTTATAAAATTAAAGTTAAATATATGGGAAAAATAAATAGTGGAGGTATTTCAGCGGCCTACTGGCAGCATGCTTACAACGTTTGCCGCTGATCGGTCCAGTGGTTTGAGAGCTTAGCCCCAGACAGACACACAGGCCCGGTCATAGATGGGTAGCCTCTTGCAGCATTCACACTGAGGAAGGCCGTTGGCCGAAACGTCCATGAGTGATCTGCTGCTGGGGGCTACAACACAATAAATAAGAGATCCTAAAAGGACCAGGTGAGTGCTGGTGATCTTCAATGATACTCAAATCAAATCAAATCAAACTTTATTTATATAGCACATTTTCAACAATCGAAATTGACCAAAGTGCTGTACACGGAGGGCAACAACAGAAACGGGCCTGTGCAACAACATAGTCACAGGATAAAGCAACAGATAAAAACACATGAAACAACTAAATGACAAAGATTCAAACAACATCAAAAGCTAGAGAAAATAAGTGAGCCTTGAGGCGAGATTTAAAAACCCCAATAGACTGAGCAGTTCTAATGGGGAGGGGTAGGGGGTAGGCTTCTCCAGAGCGTGGGGGCAGCAGCAGCAAAGGCACGGTCACCCCTGGTTTTTAGTCTAGTTTTGAGAACCTCCAGGAGCGACTTGTCAGCGGACCTCAGAGCCCGGAGTAAGGTTCAATAAGTTCCGCGAGATACGGAGGAGCCAGCCCATGTAAAACAAATAAAAGGACCTTAACATGAATTCTAAAATAGACAAAAAGCCAATGGAGTGCAGCTAAGACAGGAGTGATATGATCTCGCTTTTTTTTGTGCCAGTGAGGAGACGGGCAGCCACATTTTGACCAGCTGCAAGCGCCTGAGTGCGGACTACTCAATACCTATAGAGAGTTACACTAATCAAGCCTAGAAGATATGAAGGCATGGATAGCCATTTCCAATTGTTTTGGTGGGAGGTAGGCTTTTACCTTGGCTAGGAGTCTTAATTGGAAGAAACTGCTTTTGACGACAGAGCTAATTGTGTTTATTTAATGTGAAATTGCTGTCGAGGGTAACACCAAGATTTTTGACCGATGTGCAGATGTTGGAGTTGAGGGTACCGAGGATGTTGGTGGTTGGGACAGTATCATGGTCAAAAAATATTATTTCAGTTTTGCTATCGTTGAGGTTTAGAAAATGTATGGCCATCCAGGTTTTGACTTAATTTAGACAAGTCTACATACTAGCCTCTTGCAAAGCCACGTCATAAAAATCCAATCATGTAGATCTCAGGATCTACAGTATATAGGATCTACAGTTCATGGGAACGGTATGTCTCCAATGTGGATCTCTAGCATTAGTAGAGGTACTTCTGTCTTCTGTGGCCTACTGGCAGTTTGCATACAAAGTTTTGTCACAGATCGGTCCAGTGGTTTGCAAGATTAGCTCCGGACACACGCACACGCACACACACACACACACACACACACACACACACACACACACACACACACACACACACACACACACACACACACACACACACACACACACACACACAGAGAGAGAGAGAGACCCTCTCATAGATGGCTAGCCTATTTCAGAGCCACGTTGTAAAAATGCAAATATGATGTTGAGATGGTCGGTGCGCTGCCCTATATGCTCAAAACTACTCAATGGCATTGAGCTAATTTCTGTTAATTGTGGCCGTTAACTTTCCCCCGATGAATTAACATAGTGCTGGAGAGCTCAGCCAAATCATCACCATTATGACATTAGCCAGAGCTTATCCAGCGCTAAGAGCTTGAGCTGATACTAAGACTAAGGAGTTTAGGATGCTAAGATGAGACCGAGCAATAGCAAT
This sequence comes from Gymnoscopelus braueri, assembly GCF_963280865.1. Classification (NCBI taxonomy): domain Eukaryota; kingdom Metazoa; phylum Chordata; class Actinopteri; order Myctophiformes; family Myctophidae; genus Gymnoscopelus; species Gymnoscopelus braueri. The sequence continues at coordinate 19,128,124 of NC_137621.1, read as the reverse complement.
GGCTGCCATAAGACTGACGGACAACAATGAAAGTGTACAATAAGGATCAGAGATCCTCGAAGGGTTAAAGCGACGATCCAATTAAGGAAGCAAGTCTTTCAAAGCATTCGCACAAAGTTGGATCACCACAAATGAGGCGACTGACACTGCTTGAGCAAACGCAGAGAGCTACACCCCCATGCGCTAATAACAAGCTGTTTAGCCTGAGCGACCGCTACGGTGCACAAAGGAACGACTGCTCTTTGCAGCTTGGTTAGTTTGTCTGGTTTGGACTTATTAAGGCTCCTGTAAGAGGGATTCTCTTCTTTGACTTGGGTGAAGAGGTTGTTTAATACACACAGCAAATTAGTGGTGAAAATAGCATTGTGCTTTTCGCGACACAAGCGGTGGGGGCAGGGAGCTCAGACCGAGGGGTGCGGGTTGTGTGGGGGAGATGATTGCTTGTGATGTATTCCCAGGTTGTAATCCTCGGACAAGAGATTGTGGGCTCTCTTTTAGCCAACAGAGGGGCCCTGGCTGGGTAAAGGCACTGGGCTTAATTAGACTTGTCTGGAGAAGAGACAGGCTTTAGGTGTAGCTAATTAAGATCATAGCTACGGCTGAAATGGCTTAAACTGCACAGAAATACAAGTCAGGTCCCAGGGGAAGCAGGGTAATGCCAGTGAGTAACAGTAGCCCATGAATTCACACTTTAGGAGATAAGGGCAATGGCAGTGAGGGGTGGAAGGGTTAAGGGTGCGACCATGCTGCATGATGATTTCAAGCATTCAGCCTTCACAGCTATGGGGGTTAATAGAGCAGGAAGGAGAACAACTAACAATATGGTTCATTTGAGATCATCTAATAATGTCCTAAGATTGTCTCGATGGATAGATATGATCTTATTTGAGATATCAATGGAAAAATGTCATAATGTGATATGATTCTATTTAGACCATTAAAATTATGATGAAATATGAGGCCTCAATAATATTATGTGAGTCATTGTGTTTCAGTCGCCAAATCCCTCTCAGTCTGTCTGCTAGCGCTTGGGCCAGTTAGCGCCAGAGACACTTGACAATAAGAGTGGAACTGAATCAAACTGGAGCCCTCTTGTGTCTTCTGGCGGGCAAAATGGTTGGGGGCCAAACAGCCGTTCACATAATCCTCACTATTAACAGGGACCACTCTGTTCTCCGCCTGATCTGTTTGGTCTGTCAAGTTAAACGAGGCCCTTTAGTGCTTTGGGGAAACAAATCTAAAAACAAACCCTCAAATGATATCAGGTCCTTTCCAATGTATAGTCTTCAGGCAACAATCACCCCCCTTGTACCTTCAATTGAAGTAATTACATAGCTGGTTCCAGCTACAAAACATTTTGTTGTTTGGTCTTTGTTCCATTTTGGGCCAGGAGGATTTTTATTTTCGCTTGCATTCAGGTTTTGACCATTGCTCTGTGATTTCTCTCCAATTCCTGCCCAGTGTCTCATTTCATATTGTCAGAAAGGGACTTTTACACGTTGGCCGATGAATGGCAATGAATGGGAAGTACAGAAATTGATTATATATTCCTTAAGAGCACCTTAGTCATCCCTTCATCATTTTTCTCATTGTGGATGGAAACAGACTGCTTCTGGCTGAACCTTTGTTATATTTCAGCTATGGGTGACAAGGGGAGGGGGCTCTCTAAATGTAGCCACATCGCCGTGATAGCAAGACTCCCTCTCTCCCTCCTTCCCCTCTGACCAGTCGTCACCTTTAAATCTGCCTTTTCATATTCCTCTCAAAGCTCCTTGTCTATTGAGAAGGCGACTCGACAAACGACATCTCTGGACAAACAAGAGCCAAAGAAAAAGAGATGCTGAACCTATTGGAGGCAAATTGGCAAAGAATAAAAATGTGTTGTTTAATTTTTCATTCTGCCATCTGTAGGTATGTTTCATCATATATTGTGTTTGTAGAAGACCACAATGGAAACAAGTTATCTGTTAACTTTACTGTGTTACATTTTCAAGGAATACTATATGTATGTAATGTCAAATGAAATCAACCAATAAATATGCTATTTGCAGAAATGTGGAATAAACTAGATAGTCTAAGTAGTTTTAATAGAAAGTTCCGATTGTAATTGTCCTGTTTTCTTTTAAAACATACACAGTAAAATCCAGAGTGTTAGGTTAACTCTGAGGTCCATTTCTACTCTTGCATGAGTTAAATGAACACTCTGGATTTTACTATGTACAATTCTTCGAGTCACTGTTGAACCCAGCAGTGCACTCGAGTAATTTAGGACAAGTAGCATCTCAAACCGATCAGCTTGCTGGGATTTTCTAGGCAGGTTTCTTCCAACCAGTTTTCAGAACTGAAAGGTGTATCATTCTTCGCAAAAGGGCCTGCTGATGCGCGCGTTACGGTTCTGGCTTGGTTCTATTGACTTAGAGTGACAGAGCCAGAGAGCAGCATGAGTGGGGGACACAGTCCGTCTACCTGGGTGGTTGTCCCATGATGGGCTTTGGTGGGACAGCCCAGACCGGCTTGACCGACAGGCCTGCGATGGGTGCCGACAGCCGGGCCTCTTGTCCATAAAGGGCAGGGGGCCCGGTGGCACCGCAGACCACATCTGCTACCACTCGAGAAAGGGGAAATATTCAAATGGTAATCGGAAAGCCGTGAATCATAAGCCCAAGGTAAAGCTATGTAATGCTGGTAAGACAGTGAGTGGTGTTTTATTTGGGGAGAGGGAAATCCCTTTTGCCATTCAGGAGATGAATTGCAACAGTAATACCATTAACTTGCACCCTGGATCGCCAAATGCCATTTAATTGCCGATAGCAGCCTATTGTTTGGAGTGGGTGAATATATGCTTCAGTCTGGGTGTGTTTGTGTGTGTGTGTGTGTGTGTGTGTGTGTGTGTGTGTGTGTGTGTGTGTGTGTGTGTGTGTGTGTGTGTGTGTGTGTGTGTGTGTGTGTGCATGTGTATGTGTGTGAGAACGAGAGGATAGGAATGGAAGGGTTTATGTTGAGAGGGGGGGCTTTCTACAGTGTCACAGTGTAAGATGCCTGGAGAATGATGGCCCCTCACACATGCACACTTGCACACATGCAGCCCACGCCTAACTAAAGCTCCGCAGTAACTAGCTTAACTAAAGTCTTTAAGGAAAGTAAATTCGGACAAACTCCTCTCTCCTTAATACCTGATTTGTTCAACAACATGATTTGGGGCGCGTCTATTCAAGGCCCTTTTGGGGCAAGCCGAGGTCTTAAGGCTCAGGGCTTGTACCTCGCGGTTATTGTGGGCTGTTTGGGGTTTGTCTCAAATCTCCTTGTGCGTGTGTGTGTGCGGACGCTGCTAATGCTGGCTAATGGGCTTCGGCAGAGTAATGTTCTCCCGGGTCCCATTGAGGACCCCATGGAAAGCAGCATAAGCTCTGTGGAATAAAGGCTGCTGCCAGACCTTTCTTTTGGAGTTTTTCTTTTTTATTATTGGGAAGAGGCCACCCTCCATCACCCCTATTTTCACCCCAAATCTCCTGTCCATTCTCTTCGGATCCCCCAGTCCCGACTGCCCCCCCCCCAACCCACCCATACCACCAGCACCCCTTTTCTGGACTGTGAGCTCAACCCCGTCAACATTACCATACCCCCACCTCACTCCCCCTCCCTTCTCAACTGTCCACGATCCGAGACATCGGCTTCCACCCCCAGCTCCTTCTCATACTGGTGGTGCTGACCCTGACAGCCATGTCCCAGGGAGGGCTAAATTGAATGTGAAATGCATGGTGGGTCCACGCAGACGCCATTGTGCGGAGAGAGAGTCTGGGAGGCGAGTGGCGTCACCGTCCCTCAGCGTTGATAGAGTTTGACAGCGCATCGGGAGGAGGCAAGGAAAACGCTCTCTCTCTCGCTCTCTCTCTCTGGCTCTCTCTCTCACTCTCTCTCGCTTTCATCCAGAACTGAAAGAGGGCCTTTTTATAGTACCCTCCCGCACACCCTCCTCCTCCCCCTTCCCCCTGTATCTCTGCCTTCTTCTCTCTCGTCCTGCTCCTTTGCCACCCTTCTCTCTCTCTCCTCTCTCCTTTTCAGACTGCACTGAAACGGGAGCCCAGAACGTCCCTGGACCACCACCCTGTCCTTGGAACTGCCACAGAGGTCGCAACTCTAATGATGCTCTTCCTGTCCCTCTGCTTTAAAGGAATAGTTCCCCGAAAATAAATGCTGTCATTATCTGCTCATCCTCAGCTGAAACACACACAGGTGAAGTTTCATGCAACTAAGCTCAGTGGTGACCAGTTTATCAGAGTTCCAAAAAGGGCAAACAATTATCCATACAGCTTGTGCAGCATAATCAAAAATCTTATGAGGCCAATCGATGGTACTTTGAGTGGAAAAGTCTTATGTTTTCAATGGTGTAAATATAGATCTATTGTCATTTGATTTCAGCAGACACAGCATAAGTAGCTGTATGGAGTCATTTTCTTCTTCTTTCGCCACAGCGAACATCTTTTTCCATCTGCTTGTGTTATCTGCACCTTCCTCAGTCACTCCAGCCAAACCTGCATGTCCTCTCTCACTGCATCCATAAACCTCTGCTTTGGCCTTCCTCTTCTTGCCTGGCAACTCCATCTAAGCGTCTCCCAATGTACCTCTCATCCCTCCTCTGCACATGTCCAAACCATCTCAACCTTGCCTCTATTGTTTTATCCCCAACCCTCTAACCTGGATTGATCCTCTAATGTAGTCATTTCTGATCTTGTCCCTCCTTGTCACTCCTAATGAGAAACGTGGCATGTTCATCCAGCTCCGCCTCCTGTCTTCTCATCAGTGCAACCATTTCCAAGCCGTACAGCATGGCTGGTCTCACTACCGTCTTGTGCATCTTCCCTCTCACTCTTGCTGGTACCCCTCTGTCACAAATCACTCCTGACACTTTCCTCCATTCGTTCCATCCTGCCTGCACTCTCTTCTTCACCTCTCTTCCACACTCTCCATTACTTTGGATGTGGACCCCAGGTACTCCTTCACCTTCACCACCTCTACTTCTTGTATCCTCACCGTTCCACACACACACACACACACACACACACACACACACACACACACACACACACACACACACACACACACACACACACACACACACACACACACACACACACACACACACACACACACACACACACACACACACACACACACACTAATAATAATAAAAATAGCCTGAATTTATATAGCGCCTTTCAAGAGACCCAAGGACACTTTACATAAAGATAGAAAGACAATGAACAACCAACCAACCAACCAAACAAAACAAAACAAAACAAAACAAACAACTAGTTGCCATACTGTAGGTTTGAGAAAATAGATAAAATAGTATTTTCAAGGCAGCAAGATATATTCTGTTTTACACTTGCTGACTTTCATTCTCTTCTCTCCAGAGCATGCCTCCACCTTTCCAGACCCTCTTCAACCGTATGGAGTAATTTTATGGTCATAATTTTCCCATTTTGGAACAAAAAATACTTTGTAGCCATTATCTTCATTTGATTTGCAGAATCTTTCGGAATTATAAATGGTTTGCATTTCTATAGCGCCTTCATCCACCCTCTGATGAACTGGTCACCACTGAACCGATCTGTTTTGGAGAATCTGTATTGGAGTTGTAACACACTTCCCTGTGTGTTATGTGGACAAACAAATTTCACCTGCGTTTCAACTGACATGAACATGGGAAGATAATGGCAGAATTGTGATTTTTGGATGAATTACTCCTTTAACCCCAGACCTGAACCAAGCCAAATCTTTCAATTTCCATTAATGTTTCTCCCTCAGCCATGACCTTTATCATCGACAATGTTTAGATTCACCAGTATTTCATATCAACCAGGTGTTCATCTAGTTGGAACAGAATAACATCTCTCGATTAAAATCATCACAAAGGTTGATTGTTTTTATCTGTGGGCAAGAAGTGTAATCAATTGTATATGTCTCTAAATGTGTGTGTGTGTGTGTGTGTGTGTGTGTGTGTGTGTGTGTGTGTGTGTGTGTGTGTGTGTGTGTGTGTGTGTGTGTGTGTGTGTGTGTGTGTGTGTGTGTGTGTGTGTGTGTGTGTGTGTGTGTGTGTGTGTGTGTGTGTGTGTGTGTGCGCATTTCATTCTCACTACATTATGGAAAGAGCTATTTGGTCCGTTCCGCTTGATGGCAGGCAACCCCTCTCCCCTGGATGCGGCAAACCCCTCATTTAATGCAAATGACAGTCATCTAGAATCCAATGCATCTCTCGTCGGTGCACATTGCCTAATCAATGTGAAGTGCCGTGTAAAAAAATACATTGCCTCCCTGTAATAGTTGTTTTGACCGAGTCAAGTGCAGCTCCTAGAATTAATCCCGACCTGAGATTCAATTATGGGCGCCTGGCTAAGCAGAAGGGGGATAGCGTTGCACACGCTTGTGTGAGGATCGTGTGTATGTGTGTGTGTATGTGTATCCATATCTGTGTGTGCATGTGAGTGTAAGGTGTATGTATGCGTGAACATTGTTGGACATGACATGGTGTTGGACCTGTGGATGAGTTTATACGAGGGCTTATTGTGCGACATGGGTCTCCGTCCTCACTGGCTGGAGGCCTGGGCGGGGGGTGCAGGGGGGTGGGGTGGTGTAGGCAGAAGGCTCTCCAGACTCCTTTCTCCTGGAGGCCCAGTGTCGATTCAAAGGCAGCCCACGTCAGTCTCCCTGCCGTGCCCTGGGTAGCAAAAGGAAATGTTGGGAATTGGCTGGGTGGAAATTCAGAGTCGCAAAACTCATTGTCACCTTTTTCTAATGAGGTCCCCGGTCGTCAAACGTGTTCTCAGTTCTGACATTGCTTGGAGGAGGAGGCGTAGACGTTGGGCTTGGGCGTTGGGCGGGCGGCTGGAGCTGTATTGTGGGTATCAATGGGGGGGGGGGGGGGGGGCTAGCTTCATCAATGTGCATGAAAGAAAGTCAGGCTTCCGGAAATTCATTTCTAGTGCCTCTGCCAGATAAGCATGTTTCAGGTCGGTGTTTGTGTGTTTGTGCTTCTGACAAGATGTGGTGTTCATTATAAGGTGTTAGAGTGGCTCTTGTAATTTTGTTTCACATTTACATGCAGTTCTTTTGTGTTTTGTTTGGATCCATCAACACCTCAATCGTGTATAATGATCACTTTGTAGACATTAGATTAACCTGCTACTGTAGCACCTCCTTACAGTAGTACATAGGAATGATACTCAGAGAAGTACCAAGATTATTATGAACTTTTTTAACGTGAAATTACAGGCCTGGGCCGTAGCTTGACGGTCCATGCCAGCCTGCTCTAGCCTACTTTCCCTATCCCTCTCTAAATAAAGGCATAAAAAGCCCCCCAAAAAATCTTTCAAAAAAAAAAATGAAATACAAAAAAAAAAAACACTTAAAAAAAGTCACTTTGCTTAATATGTACATTTCTCAAGCTCCTCCCCTTGGAGGTGGGCTCCCTCCATGCTCCTTACTCTCCTACCGGAGCTAAAAGAGAATGTGAGGATGGGCTGCTCTCCTTCACTCTTTCACCACGAGGCCTTTCACACCAATGACATGTTCAAGGTCATATTTAAGGTTGAAGGGAGAGGTGACAGGTCAAAAGATGAAAATCCACAGCAAACACCTCTACCCTTGAAACTCTACTCTGCACCTGATGATCAGGGTTCATATGACACAACAGCACTTATGTTTTCATGTAGCCTACATGTAGTTTACATGTAGTGTCAATTAATCAAATAGTGAAGTTAATTTGAACCAAGAACCTTCATAATGACTTTCATTACAAAATCTATATAATCTATTTTAACACACACACACACACACACACACACACACACACACACACACACACACACACACACACACACACACACACACACACACACACACACACACACACACACACACACACACACACACACACACACACACACACACAGTTTCCGTATCAACCAACCCGCAGTGAATTGATCGCAGTCTGCTGCTTTCAATCAGCGTAATAAACTATACACATACATGTGATATCACAACTACGCCTTTGTGTGTGTATGGTTTGCTACATAAAAGTTCAGGTGGGTGTTTTTTAGTGTGCCTTAACCCCCTAACTTTACTGTCTGGAAACAGCGGGGAGCAACACTGCTCCACCACCCCCACTGTACATCAGTACATCGATGAGCATTGGCTTCGGTGCCCTAGGCTGGACAAACCTGTGACCTTGCTCGCAGGGGTTGGAATTGAACCTGTGCCCCTGGTTGCCGTGTGGTATTTGCCAAAGACCACAGAGGTGTCCACCAACTATTGCTGCCTGCTTTGAATCTGTTTTCTTCCTGTTTTAACTAACAAACAAACAACGATACAAACAAAATATATCAAGATATGCCGTTGAATTTGCGTATTTTTTTTACTGTGTTTGTTACTTTTTTGGGTGTTTTTTTTGTAAGGCCTGTATCTTATCCACTGCTCCACCATGGTTCACACTTACTCTGTTCTCTTGCACGCTCTTCACTGAGCGTGCAAGAGATTAGATAAAGGTGCAAGAGTCAGGTAAAAGTTGGAAAAACATCAAGGTTGAATTTGAACCGGGAACCTTCTGGTTACAAGACCTGTATCTGAACCACTGCACCACAGTAGTTCAGACAATGAAATTAAAACATGCAGTCAGAATGTGGTGAATATTCTGTGTTGCTCAGTATGCAACCATCTTTCACATGAACAGCTTTGTCTCTGTCTATATCAGTTCAAAGACAGTCCAAACTACTAAATCTTCAAATATCTCCCCTGTTCAAGGGAGAGGCTATATAATAGTGGTTTGGCCTTAGGTGTCCCTTACCATGCGGGAGACTGGGGTTCGAATCCCGACCGGTTCATTCAGAAATTTTCTAAAAGAGCCGATCTACAATCTGCACTGTATGACATAATTCTCCATTCTCCATTCATTATAACACAGAGATGTTATTAGACTCTAAGCTATCCATGTCAACACGTCTTTAAGCTCTAGGAGTCTCAACAGTTATAAGTGACTACCATTTAATCTAGCTGAAGAGGCAATTCATTGACCACAGTTTTGCACAATTTTAACATCCCAGATCGATCGAAATATTAATCCACTGTGCCGACTAATACACCATGACATAGGAGTATGTGCTGCAGATGTAATCACAGGTAATCACAGGGCTATCTGCTTGATATATTATAATAAAAGGGCATTCAGGTATTATGAATCAATTAATTGAGTAACATTTAATGTAAACATACACAGCAGGACAAAGGTGAAACAGTAAGCACAGCGCTGCAGGGAATCGAACCCTGTTCCCAGCAGAAACCAGGAGTACTGACCAGTGCTTTTTTGCCATGTTGACACCATATGTCCATACTTGCATGGAAATGTATGAAAAGATATGAGTACTTACTTGATAAGCTGAGGGCGATTGGTTTTGACTGCACATCACTAAACTGGATGAGATCTTACCTGGAGGGAAGAGAACAAGTGGTTGACATCAACGGAACCATGTCCTCATCCCTCCCGGTGAGCTGTGGGGTTCCTTAGGGCAGCATTCTAGGGCCGTTACTGTTTCTTCTATACATTAACGACATGAGTGCTGCCTGTAACTGCAAATTGTTCCTGTTCGCTGATAACTCGGCACTCCTGATCTCGGGAGAGGACAAGTTGCAAGTTGAGGAGGCGCTCAGCTCCGAACTCTCAAAAATCCGTACTTGGCTTACCGATAACAAACTGTCACTACACCTTGGGAAAACTGAATCCATTCTCTTTGGGACCAAACATTCCCTCAGACAGATGGATGTAAATGATTTCAAGGTCAAAGTCGATGACACAATTATCTCTAGCAAAGAAGAGATTACCTATTTGGGTTGTGTTCTTGACAAATACCTGACAGGTGAAAGCATGGCTACAAAGGTGGTCAAAAGAGTAAACCAGAGAACCAAATTTATGGGCAGAGTTACCTCTTTTGTCAACCCTCAGGCCCTCAGGACCCTCTCTGGGGTCCTGATTCAACCACTTTTTGACTATGCTTGCACCTCCTGGTACTCCAACACCTCAGTGTCACTGAAGACTAAGCTTCAAACCTCCCAAAACAAACTGATTCGGCTACTCCTCGGATTGGGGCCCATGACCCACCTTTCTCCCACCCATTTTGCCAGCCTAGGCTGGCTCAGGGTGGAAGACAGGGTTAAACAACTAAAAATGGGACTGGCCTTCAAAATTGTAAATGCAAATTTGCCCGATATGCCCCCTATTCCCGCATATCTGAGTAAATACCTCCAAAAGGTTAGCGACACCCACAGTCACAATACCAGAGGGAGCGTTAACAACAATTTGGTACCACCCACCCATAAAACAAACATGGGCAAATTCTCCTTCTACAGCACTGCCACCCAGGATTGGAATAGTCTAACTCCATCCCTCAAAAAATGCAGTTCGCTGGGCTCATTTAAAAGAGCCTTAAAAAATCATCTTTCAGGAGGCCAAAGGAGGAGGTAGCACCATTTTCCCGTTAGACAGCAGACCCTCCCCCCCCTGTTCTTGTACATATTTTTTTTTCCCCCTCTTTTTTATTTTTTTGTTGTACATAGTGTTATTCTTTTTGGCTGTTTATTTTGTAATGATATTTGAACTGTGGTGCCTCTATATATGCCTATGAATTAAATACCAAGGCCCTCATTGGAAACAAGTCCGCAAGGACTTTTATGAACGGACCTGTTAGACAAAGTATTTTAAATGTAACTGTGCTGTTTTACATTTTTTTGCCTAATAAAATATTCAATCAATATTCAAATAAAAAGTAACCTGGCTTTATCAACACAGCTCTCCTTCAGTGTTTACTGATTGACCTGTAATCACACTAGACTATACAATAGTACAGTGATTGCTGAAAGCTGTATTTCCCCATCAAATAAGAATTATTATTAGGAGTGTAATGGTTCTGTTTTTTCACCCTAACTGCACAGGACAGCAGTTTTATGTCTGTTGTATATTATTTTCTGTGATGGAGACAAATCACAGACATTCACTGTACTTTAGTACATTGTGTAAACTTATGACTCTGAGTATAGTATAGCCTGACTTAAAAAACCTAATAATACTAACTTAGTATAGTCTGACTTTTTTTTTCCATTTTTGAACAACTTAGTATGGTAAGATTTAAAAAAAATATAATTACAACTTACATTTTGTAAAGGTTGACTCTGACTTAGTATAGTCTGCCTTTTGTTTCCTTATTTTTTGACATTATTATTAGTGGGCTTGCCTGGTAAACCAGAGGTCCTGGACATCCTGGGTACAATTTCAGATCAAGTCATCAATGTGGTAATGTGTGTGCCTAAGAATGATTCGAGGCTGCTAGTTTTAGAGGACACATTTCATGTATGTGCATAACAGTATATATACTTAGCGTGCACACTGATGTTATTGCCACTATTTATTATATACTTATTCCGCCCATTTTTTGACCCCTAACTAGTCCTTCGTACTTTTAGCTACAAACTCCGATCAACTCTACAACGTTCGGCCTACTTAGGACATATCGGCTACCATTTGAATTTTTGAAATAGTAATTTTAGAGATATTTCACTTTTAATTGCTAAAAATACCTTAGACCTTTAACACCTTTAAACCTTTAGAACCTTAAACCTTTAAAACCTTTAAAACCTTTAGAAACTTTAAAACCTTTAGAACCTTAAAGCTTTAAAACCTTTAAAAACCGTAGACCTTTAAAACCTTTAAAGGGTCTACACCATGAAAATCACTTTTTTCTTGGTTTTTTGTATTTTTTGGGGTCCCCAGTGTCTCTTGTACCCCAAAAAATGTTTTTTTTTAAAATTCAGTCATTCCTTCTCATTTCATGGATTTCCAGAATGGGCGTGTCTGAACAGGCGATCTCAGAATGGAAATGTTTATGATGTCATAAACATTAATGATGGCAAACCCAATGTTAAATGAAAAGTGCCCGAATCGCTCCGAAACTTTTTCTACCCCCCCTAAGTGGGGGTCTACGAACAAATACTTCGGGCTCGGATTTTGGCTCCGCCCCCCGGAAGTGGGTGAAACAGGCACCTCAAACACTTGGTGGAATTGTTCAAAAATGTTCAAAGTGTTTTTTTTTCGATTTTGTATTTTTCTTAGATGCTTCTTTTTATGCAGAATTTTTCCATTCTTTTCTTTTTTTTAATAATTTTTTTTAATATTTTTTTTTATTAACAGACAGAATTGCTCAGTAGCCCCCCCCTGCACAAGAGGACGTTTTGGTATTGCAGCTGAAAGTGCTGTATAAGCCAGAGACAATTGACTTGGGATGAGTATATCTGAGTGATGATTTAGGCTCAAACCTTTTGAAAAAGGTTTGAGGGACATACACCATATGATATTAAATATCAAATATTTTTTTTAAATTCATGGTGTAGCTCCTTTAAAATCTTTATAACTTTAAACCTTTATAACCTTAAACCTTTATAACCTTTAAAACCTTAAACCTTTAACACTACTAATACTTAAAAACCTTTAACACTTATAAAACTATCAATACTCAATACTATCAACATTCTTAGCGATCGCATTTCTTCAGGAACAGTATTTTCTAGTTATTATTATTATATTAAATTATGATATATTGAATATTAATATTAATAATACATTATAATCTTTAATGGAAACAATATACAATATGTTTTCTCTTACAAGGGTAGCAGGTAAATAGGTGGGTAGGCATACAGTATTTAAAAACATTTCTCCAGCTTTTAAGTAACAGTTTCCCTTGTTCCCTTTCTACTAAATATAGCCCACATGTCTACACTTTAGACATGCAAGTAGCCTAATCAAACTAGCTAAGTCTACCCATTTACAGCAGAAATACAATTCAATTTACAGCATAATCCAAATACAATCACCAAATCATTACTGAGGCCTTTAACAAAATATTTACTTACAGACACAATAGAAGATACAAACGATCAAAAGGGGATTTCTGAGCCTGCATGTTATCAATCAACCTAATTACATCCCGCCTCCTGGCCTTAACATGTGACTACCACACAAAATTTAAGTCTAGAAGATTCAAACCAACAACCATACAGATTGCGAATATTTGAGGTTGAAGGGAGAAGTGGCAGGTCAAAAAATGAACACTAAAGTCACATCAGACAAAGAGTAAGAAAAGTTCTCCTTGACTCCTTGGACTAGGCGTACCTCTGTGCTGGAGGCTGTGCAGGGTCTCCTGAGAGCAGTAAGCTGCGATGGAGAGATGAGTGAAAGACATGGCGGAAGGAGTCTCAGATTTACTAAAGCAGTTAAACCGTGCTGCTTCAGATAACGAGCACTCAACCTTTCAGCCATCTTCACCGTAGACACCTGCTTGGACAGCAGCCACCTTCAGAGTGTCAGCCCACCAACTAAATTTTGTTACAAAAAAATTGACATTATGATTCAGGATAACATTATTAGATACATGCTAAATTAGCTTCAATTGTAATACAAGAGCAAGCATTATGACAGGGTTAGTTTGTGTAGTTTTCGGAGTAAAATGGCTAGGAATTCCTTTTTTATACAGGGATTTCATTATGGAACAATCTACCTTCATGCACCAAACAAAGCCAATTGAAGGACAGGCTTTGTGGGCAGAACTAATGATGAACTTGAAGTAATAGGTGCAATACGCACGGGTGCCAACATTGGCACAGGGGAGGGTGATCACTGGCACACTGGCATAAGTGTGAGAGTAATTTTGGTGTAAAATCAAGTATTTAAAAGAAAAATGTATTCAAATAAAAGTCCCCTAACATCTATATACAAATGACATCCTGCACATAATTCTACATTCACTCAATCTCAAACTCTGACTGGGAGGGAGTCTGGGAGATAGGTGGGTAATCATTACAATATCCTGATGTGAAAGGCAATATTTCAGAATAAGAACAGATAAGGTTGTTACGTATATGGACAATCAAAATCTGTTGGAAATATTTAATTTTTATGTTGTGTCAAAATGTAACTTCATTGTTGTTAATATGGCACATTGACTATCAAGAAAATAAAAACATGGCACTTCATGTCAAAAAGGTTGCCGACCCCTGCTTTAGACTTCACCAGGGGGAAGGCTGGGCACTTAAAAAATATATACCAGGGATTTATAAGCTGAAGGTTTAGAGTTTGAAACTCCTTAATATAATGTTTCACTCTCAATCTAAAATCGAAGAGGTTGGTTAAGTATTGCATTCTTACGTGAGTTTTCCATGTTAGTGTGGCTTGAGGTATTATTCAGGGTTTTATAAATAAAAGGTTCAGGGATCAAACCTCATGAAGAACATTATCATCACTCTATCTAAATTCTGAAAGGTGGGTTAAATATTACATTCTCGGTTGCATCTTCAATGCCATTGTGGCTCAAACGTTAAATCAGTGGTTTATGAACAGAATGTTTAAGGGCCAAAACTCCAGAAGGAAAAAATTCACTCTCCGTCTAAATTCTCAAAGGTGGGTGAAGTATTACATTCTCAGTTAATCATTACATTCTCAGTTGCATGTTACATGCTAGCATGGCACATGAGTCAAGAGTACAAACCATGGCTCAAATGATAAATCAGGGGTTCATAATCTGAATATTCTGGGTTCAAAACTCCCAAAGAACATTTTTCACTTTCCATCTGAATTGTGAAAGGTGACTTAAGTATTACATTTCCAATTGGATCTCCTTTGCCAGTGTGGCTCAATAGATGAATCAGGGGTTTATAATCCAAAGATTCAGGGTTCAAAACTCCCAAGAGCATTTTTCACTTTCCATCTAAATTGTGAAAGGTGAGTTAACTATTACATTCCCGATTGTTTCTTCCATGCTTCTATGGCTCAAATGATAAATCAGGGGTTTAAAATCCAAAGGTTCTGGGTTCAAAACTCCCAAAGAGCATTTTTCACTTTCCATCTAAATTGTAAAAGGTGAGTTAACTATTACATTCCCGATTTTATGTCCAATGTCAGTGTGGCTCAATAGATGAACCGGGGGTTTATAATCCAAAGGTTCTGGGTTCAAAGATTCCAAAGATCATTTTTCCCTTTCCATCTAAATTGTAAAAGGTGAGTCAAGTATTACATTCCCGATTACATCTTCTATGCCAGCGTGGCTCAATAGATGAATCAGGGGTTTATAAACCAAAGGTTCAGGGTTCAAACCTCAACTAATACAAAAGACAACTCCAACAACTAATACAAAATGTCTCAAACAACCAAAACAACAATCAATACAAAACTTCAAAATGCCTCAATAAAAAAACATAAAACAGTGGTCAAAAAAATTACAAATAAGTCAGCTATAATACTAATACTGTCAATGCCATTCAACAAAAATTGCTTTGCTTATTATGTAAATGTATTAAGCTCCTCCCACTGGAGGTGGGCTTTACCCATGCTCCTCCCCCTCCTACCGGAGCTAAAAGAGGGCGTGAGGAGGGAGGCGGGCTGATTCCACACACCTCGCCTTAAAAAGAGCAAAGATAGAGATTTACCAGGACCAAGATTCAAACCCCCAACCTTCCACCTGCGAGGCCTCTCCTTTTCTCTTGCACCACCAGGCTTTTCACACTAATCAGAAACTCGAGGTAATATTTGAAGTTTAAGGGAAAGGTGGCAGGTCAAAAGTTGAAAGTCTACAGCAAACACCTCTCCCCCTGACAGAATGACTGAATCTACTAGATTCACTGATGATCAGGGTTCATTATGACAACCTTTTTGAGTTTTAGGTTGTTAAAAACCATCTGTTGGGGAAAAAATGCAATAGATGGTTGGAGAGCAAACAGAGGGATGTTTAATGTTATCAAAACACATATTCGTTATTGTCATATATCTTAAAGTCATTTATCAATTTCAGAAGACCAAAACTAGCAGTTTTAATCAAGAGTGTGAACCTGGCTCAGAGTTCAAACAAAATAAGAGCAATACACTTAAACACAGAATTGATTAGGAATATAAAGACAAAGGCTAATTAACTCATTGTTTATGAGTGAGTTAGTCTGCAGAATCTGTAGTGGATGTGTGTAAAGCAGTGGTTTTCAAAGTGGGGTCCAGGGGACCCTCATGGTTTCTTGAGGGGGGTTCTGAATGTCCCCTTACATTTTTCTGTGTACAAAATTGAACCAAATGGACCC
The DNA here is from genome assembly GCF_963280865.1 of Gymnoscopelus braueri. Taxonomy (NCBI): domain Eukaryota; kingdom Metazoa; phylum Chordata; class Actinopteri; order Myctophiformes; family Myctophidae; genus Gymnoscopelus; species Gymnoscopelus braueri. Next base: position 19,111,963 of record NC_137621.1, on the reverse strand, counting down.
CTAATGGTCCATTTTTACACTCTCAAGAGATATGGGGGTCATTGAAATTAAAATGTCTTAGAAGTAAGGAGTTGGATGATGGATGCAAACCAAAAGACAAACAAGCCAAAATGTAAGAGGGGAGAATGAGAGACTCCAAAAGTAATGAAGACTGCTGTCACTATGCGAGTCAGGAGGGAGTGCAGGACAGAAAGACCAAGGCAGACTAGTTCAGATACAAGGAGTTTTCTTTTTTTTATTATGACAAAAACCAGGGAACACAAGGAGCACGAGAAGGACTAGGAGGGCACTTGCAAGTTTCACTTGTAAAAGCACAAGAAGAAAGCCTACATACACCGAATCAAGGAGACTAGATCGAACACGAAGATACTCACAGACAACTACATAAAACAAACAGACTGGCAGTGAAGGGCAAACAGAAACACATTGGAGACACAGGTGCTTATCTATGGACAATCAACACACGATTGGCTAGGGCTAAACAAGACACAGGTGAACAACATTTGCAAATGACATGGTGAGACAAGACAGGTAGCAGCAAACAGGAAACACTCAGACATCACTACAAAACAAAAGGTACACAAGTGTAAATTAAAACTAGAACTAAGAAGATATATATCTAAAATATGTAAAGAAACACAACTGTATTGTAAAACACCAAGTATAACTAAGAAACAAGGAACACAACAAGAAAGATGTTTTTTCTCGGCACCCAGATTTACTCTTTCATTGAGAGCAAACAGAGGGATGTTTAATGTCATCAAAATACAAATCCGTTATTGTCATATCTTATAGTCATTAAATAGAGTTGCATATCAGTGTGGCTCAGGAGATAATATCTCCTGAGCCACACTGATATGCAACTCTTTTTAAAACAATAATATTGTTTTAATAATTTTTCAGAGTTATCATCAGATTCAGCATTTTACACAATGTGGTCGAGACTTTACATGATAGATATAATAAAGCATATAATGGTAATAATAACATAAGTCATAATGGTAATCATGATCAAAATAAATACCAAAAGAAGAAATATAATGGATTAACCGAGTCAATTGGTAAGAGTAAAATTATCATAATCACAACAATATATATAAGGAAAATCATATTGATCAGTCACAGTAAAAATCATTACAATTCATATATTATACCGTAGACCTATTAACACATTGGGTGCCAAAACCATTTATATACGGTTTTGCAAAAAGTGACGTCGAGTGCCAAAACCGTATCTTTACGGTTTATGGTCTTTTCATTGGATTACTGTACATTGATCCCTGATGCAGCCTCTCACTGAATTTGGTGCGGCTACATGAAAGAGAACCCCAAAAATCACGTGATCGAAGTCATATGACCAAATCTAGGCCTTTAGGACCTGCGCACCGCTGTCTTCCTGTGCATTCCAAACTGCTGTTTGTAACGAGCCATTTGCGACTGAGAGAGAGACCAAGAGAGAGACAGACAGACTGAGAGAGCGAGCGAGCGAGCCAGTGAGTGTGTGTGAGTTTGAGTTTGAGTTAGTGATAGTGTTATAGTTTAGATATATAGATAGATAGATTGATTGAGAGAGTGATAGATATTAGATGGATACATTTGATTGAGAGAGTGAGTGATAGATAGATAGATGTGTGTAAACATGTAGACTAAAATTAGTGCTTGTTTTGATGCTTTAGTTCCGTTTAATTCGTTTTTTTTATTTATTTATCCAAGTGTTTGTAATGTTTGTCTGTTTTACACGAGGACCACTCTGGAAATAAGTGTTTTAAGTGCTATCCTCAGGATTTTGTCTGTTTGAATCCTAATAAAATCAATCAATCCTGCAGAGAGGCCTGGTTAGCTTATTGTGTAGCTGTAGGCCTACAGTATTGTGACCTGAAAACCAGGCATCATATTTAAACATTTTTTGTTTGTTTTTTACCAGATGAACCACAGCCATGTGAATCATTCCTATAAAATGTGTCATGCTGGCCCAAATAAAATAAAATAAATAAATACCTGGGGTTTTGGCAATTTGTTGGAGCTCATTTGAAATATCAAGGAAAGTATTGTCTATACTCACAGTTCCTATGGAAACTATAGAAAGCCACTGCAACCAGTTTCCCAACAAGATGAGTGGAGTGCTGGAGAACCCAGCACCCTACCTGTCTGTCTGTGTACTGGAGAACCCAGTACCCCACCTGTCTGTCTGTGCGATGGAGAACTCAGAACCCTACCTGTCTGTCTGTGTACTGGAGAACCCAGTACCCCACCAGTCTGTCAGTGTGCACCTGGATCCTTAGACGCAACTTAGATGCTAGTATTGGTTTTATGGGTATGGTTTTAAATCACTCCATGTTCTGCATATGTTCAATTTCAAAACAGGTGGTACACGCAGGACGTTGAGTGATTTATAAGGAATGCTTCCAAACTCGAACAAAGAAAAAAATCAAGAGTTTATTGACAGAAAGTTGCTCATAACATGACAGCGGTGGATTCTTTTCAAACAAAAACAGATACAAAGAGAAAACCCAAGCTGTCCTTACAGGTGGAATATTGGTTAGTTTATCATCGTTTAATACAATCAGATAGGACTTTTCTGTTTCATGAATGGGCTGTCAATTGCAACTTAGATGCCAGAGAGCATTATATCATCTAAGTTGCTTGTGGCTAGTCCTGAAGCACACTATCCAAAACACCACAACAACATTAAACGTCCTATCCTTCAACTATAAATGTCCATGTCATTACAGTTCTCAGATAGAATCCATACTCACTCAGAAACTTGTTGAAATGTCTCACACACTCCAGGCCAAGACGGAAATAGCAAGACATGCCATCTCCGGTTTACTTCCCGTATCTGCGTGACTTAGGTAGACGCCTTTTTAGGCGAGCGGAAGCAGGTTGGAATCTATTGATTCCAATGGGAGAGTGAACGTGAACACAGCTTCTGAGCCATTCTTTAGCTCCATGGTCATTGAACTCAATATTGGACCCGATCGCCACAAGCCACACAATATTTACAAGATTTTCATACTAAATGGCATTTTTTAGAGACACAAATCGGGAGAAAATCAACTTTGTTATCAACCTTTCTCTATCCCAGCAACACACTCTCGCAAGATTTGGGAAGATAAGAGTCCATCTGCAGTCTGGGAGCAGGACCTGGAAGAGGACACAAGAAACATTAGGCACAGACACACACATCACTGAACCCGTAACAGCCTATAACTCTTGAGCCGTATAGTACAATCAAAATCTTTTTTCCCCCTAGATTCCTTGGATCGTGACGCAACGTATAGGCCCCGGCCATTTGTGCAAGATTACATTTTCTACTCCTACTCCTACCGATTTCTTCCAAAACTCACACAAATCGGTACACATTATCTCTGGGGTCATCTGATCATGATGTATAAGTCTAATCTTTCAGATCCCATTCCAATTGGCCAATATGACTGCCCTCCAAAGTCTGTGGGCCCTGGCGGAGACCTGTGCTCCGAGGAGCACGTTTCTAGTTGCAATTTATTTATTATTAATTTAAATATATTTACTTAAAACATATTTGATTCCATATAGGTCATTGTATTAGTCTAAGCATACAAGTATCCTTTTTAGAATTTCTAAAGAAATTGGCCAATGTGCCTTTACATGTAAATCTGACTGGAACAACCTGCCCAGTTAATTAGATCTATTACCTCCTTTCATTTCTTTAAGGCATCACTTTTTACTTATCTTCAAACAACCTGCTCTTGCCTCTAATTACACAAATGTACATGAGATATGAGATTTGGCATTTCTTGGGGAATCACTAGGTGTGGGAGTGACTAAGCCTGGGAGGTTTTGTCTGTGTATGTGTAAGTACATTTAAGTTGTTTTATTTTACTGTATACCTTACTATTTTGTGTAAAGGACCCCATTGAAAACAAGAGGGATAATCTACATGGGTTAATTCTTTGAATGTATGTGAATAATATGCTATGGCCTTCGCAGTCACGAGATCTCAACCCAATTGAACACTTATAGTGTGGGAGATTTTGGACCAGTATGTTAGACATTGATGCTCCACCACCTCCATCAAAACACAAACTGGTATAATATCTTTAGTTAGAATGGTGTTCCATCTCACCAGTAATTTTCCAGAGACTGGAATACAATGTATGCCAATGTGCTTGAAGCTATCCTGGTGACTCTTAGTGGCCCAACACCTTACTAAGAGAGTTTATGTTGTTCTTTCCTTTAACCACTTGAACCCCAGCCTTCCTATTCTGGGGTGAAAAATAGCCCAAAAATAGCAGATCTACAAGCACACAATGCTTCGCAACCGCTATTTTTTTTACTGAGCATAGATGATAGAGGGTTTGAGTGGTTAATTTGTCACCCATTTGTGTGTATGTGTGCATATATATATATATATATATATATATATATATATATATATATATATATATATATATATATATATATATATATATATATATATATATATAAAATAAACAAATACACACACACAAGTTGATCTTCCTATCCAGCCCAAGGACATTGCTGCTGTCTCCCATCCTCCACCCTTCCTGACAGTGGACTAATGACAACATAAACACAGAAAAGGCAATTTAGCTCCCTCCTCAGAACTACTTTGAAAATAAAGGAATTTTAATTATGGGCACAATGAAGAAGAAAAGGGAGTAAAAAGGGGGAAAACACTCACGCTCAGTAAACAAAGCTGAAACAATTATCTTCTGGTGACCAGTCGGTGTTTTTAGAACAGTCATTTAATCTTTTATTTACTGCAAAGAGAGAGAGCGAGGACGAGAGAGCACAAGACCGTGGGGAGAGGAGAGAGAGGAAGAGGAGCAATTGGAGTGAGGGTGGTTGGGATGGGAGGGGGGTTGTTGAGAGAGGAGAGAGGCTAGGGTGAGAGAGAGAGAAAGATAATATGCATATATTTAAAATATCCCCACCCTCACAATCAAAAGATGCATTTTTTTTATTAGAGAAACAATTTAGCCTCACACACGGGTGGAGGGGGGGGGGGTAGTTTGTAATTTGTTGGAAATTGCTCGGCGTCAAACCCCCCCAAAGACAACACTGCATTTCTCCATTCATCAGTGAAAGAGAACGGAATGACATTGTGAGTTTCCTCTGGTGGGATAAAGCCAACCAACATTGGAAACACAATACAATGTGATGACGGCAGAGTGATTTCAGATCCAGACATAATTGAGTCTAGGAGTAACCTTTGTCTACTTGGAGCAGTGGCACACTGTGCAGCAATCAGGTTATAATAGTTGGGTTATTGACATTCAGATGAGTTGCGCAGTGACCTATCAGGCCAGGAAATGCACTGTATATACACCAGTCACATATGATGGGAGGAGGCGAGGCCTGACTGGTCTTTATAATGAAAAAAAGCAGAGCAGAAATTGGCAACGATTGGTTGACATAACGCCTGGCAATTAAAGTGGTCAGTTTAGGGTTAGGGCACCTTCTCTCTCCAAGTGTCCAATCTGTGCGAACAATTACAATCCAGCTCTGCGCGGCGAAATGATGGAGAAGAGACGGAGGCCCATTCAGAACATTGAATGTGGTCAACGCTGGCTCGACCCTACAGTTGGCAATGGATCACTGTCCAGAGGGACGCCAGTGTAAATTAAATATAATTACTCTATCACATCGATTGTAAATGAGTCATTGACACCTTGCCTTTGATGTGGTGCTGCTGTGTGTCTGGTAGATAAATATCAGCTGTGTCCATTCCCTGGGCGCCTCAGAAAGAAACACTCCACCGGATGCTGCTATCCTCTATTGAGCGGTGCTGATGTGTTATGTGAGATCGAGCAAGATAGCAAAGGCAAAAGCTACAAATCTCCATTTGCAATGAGGAGAAAATTCCATAGGATTAATTTTCTGTGTAAGACCCCTGCTCGGGCCCCCACTATCCCCATCCCCATCCCCATCCCCACCACCCCACCCCGTCCACAACTTCAGCTGTGCAGCCCGGTGTTAAAAGACCCAGAGGAATACTGTCTTTGTCGTCTTGCCGTTTGGGCCCAAAGAATAAGAGAAGTTTTAATCCCCATTGTCCAGGAGACTGGGGGGAGGGGGGGTTGGGGGTGGGGGGGTGGTCGGCGGCTGTAAGATGATCCAACCGGCCACACTAATCCTCCCATACCCCGCTCGCCTCCACATAAAATAAAATAAAACACCCCCACCCTCCCACAATGCAGCAGTCTTGTGAGTTGGACCCCAATGTGCAAATTCTATAGACGAAAATGGAGCAAAGAAAAAGTTGCAACAACAGCGCAGAATAGACATAAAGACAGTTGCACAGAAGATGGGGCGAGGTCTGGGTGGAGAGCGGGGGTATGGTAGCCTCCTTGGCTGCGAGAACACACTCCCTGCTGCCACTCTCCCCCTCAGGTCGGCCCTGATGCTGCAGCCGTCACTATTTTATGGATGGCTTTGACGTTCTATTGTTGCTAGGAGACGTGTTGAAACCCTTGTCAACATCCTGTCAGCACCACTAGCAAATGTAAAATGATAACAATACCACTAGTAATACACATTTTAGTAGGGTTGCTAGTTAAAGCAAATAGTTAAAGTTTGTTGTTTCCCAGGGCAATGGTTGCAAACAGCCAGAACACAAGAACGTTCAGGACGGTGATGATGTTGTTTATAGAATGAAACCGTCTATACAGTAGGCCTCTATGACAACCGAAATATTTCCTGAATCTTCTGTATTTCCAGAATGGCCACAAACCAGAGGGAAAGAGACAGGTGTTACTCAGCCGAATACACACAGGCTTACCCCTGTCTGCGAATGCCGACTGTGATCCACAATATTGTTTCTTCCTAAATCCAGTCGGATTAGTCAATAAAACAAAAAAAGCAGCCATTTGTGAACAACTCCAAACAGCGGGGACTCTTTTATTCCACGGTCTCTGTGTACTGAAGTATCAAAAAATTATTGTTATGAAGTGATCAATGAAACGTGAATTGCAATTCAGTGCCTCTCTATTAATTGCATTCATCAACCATTTTGACATTTCCACATGGGTCTGCTCACTTGCGTGCCTTTGTGATAAGGCTGTTAATTCAGTATAGCGATACTTAAAATACTTTAATATATTTCTATGCCACCATTGCTGCATTTCCCAGGGCTTTGCATTTCAATAATGAAAAGTAATGGGGAGATCTAAAGATGTTGATCTGTGATAAAAAAAATTAAAAAAAATCCGTAGCCATTTAATGATGATACTTGCTCAACACTAGAAGATTTAAGTCTAATAACAGAGGGAGTAATAACTATTTAAGGGCATTCCCTCTCCTCTCTGTCATGGAACAGAGAATCTAAGATCCTCCAGTGTTAATTGAACTGGGTTCATTAGTACACTTCATTTAAGTGTAAAACTGTAAGGGATCATTTGGGTCCATACATCTTTGGGTCTATAAATGAACACTGAGGGTTTTACTGTGATGTGAGAGGAGAAAAGGGGAATGAGGAACGATGGACTCTCAGGTCCATCTACTGTAAGTCACGGAGGCTGTCTGTCTGCCCTGCTGCCTCTGGGGGTCACGTGCACTGTAGCGGCTCTGATGAAGTTGACTGTAATAGAGAGTGTGAAGGGAGTCAGGGTGGGGGGAGGAGAGGAGACTGGGTGAAGGTGGGGGAGATGCGTGTGTCTGTGTGTGAGGGAGCCAGGAGACAGCCGTTTAAAATTCTGTTTCCTGCAAGTGAGGAGGCTAATCCTGCCCCCATAATTCCCTGCAGCCAAAGCACCCCTCCTTCCTCAACATCACCACTCCCCCCTCTCTGGATCTCGTAGTCCCTCTATCTCGCTCGGCCTCCCTCTCTCTCTCTCGCTCCCTCTCTTAGTGCGCGCTCCATGAGTGACAGCACAATGCCCAGGCCCTCGCACGCTTATCTAACTCTAGCAGATGGTCGACTTGGATCAATGCACACACGCCACGATCAATGGCTACGATAAAGAACGGCGGGGATGGTACTCGCTCCCCAGCTCCCTCTCTCCCTCTATCTCGCCCTCCCCTCACGCCCAGCCTGCTGCCCCCTGCCCGATTGTTTTCTCTCCTTTGCCCCATTTGGTCTGCATCTGCACTGGCACCTACCCTGTGGTAGGCCCTCTGCTGGAGCCGAGGTCCTGCTGGTGGCAGGGGTGCCCGATGCACTGCCTGCCTGCTTGCCTCCTCCTCTGCCTGCTCCCAAGCGAGGACTCTGAGCTCTCTCTCTCTCGCTCAGGCTTATCATGAGATCACCGCTTCATCTCCTTCTCGCCCACCCTCCTTCTCTTATCTCTTTGCTCTTTTTCTCTCATTCATTGGCCCTGGTCGTATCTCCCATGTTCATCTCCCACAGCTGTGCTCATTCTCCTCGGCCATACAGGAGGAGGGCTTTTTGCTTGTAACCCTTTTTGGTTGCGACCGTTGTCTGATGAACATTTTCTGATGATGACTCAACCTCCATGTTTTTTTTATGCGTTCCCATGAGATGGCTATATTTTAATCTTTGCCACTCTGTCCGTAATCTTAAAATTGCGAAACTTCAATGATTTTCTTTCCCTCTTGCTGAACAAAGGGCTCTGATGAGATCTTGAAGACCAACCAGGTACAGTGAATCAAAGTGGGTCAGAGTCGGAGCCATGAAAGAGAAACTGGAACATTATGTCTGACTGGGAGAGGCCCTGCTAGGAACTATGGGTAGAACTGGAGCAGGGTGCATGCTGGTAAACAAATTCAAACACAATATATATATATATAAGGAAAGATAGATTGAGAAACACACAGAGGGATCCAATTCTCATGCAAGAGCATAGAAGGTATTTTTTTCTCCATGATATTCTAATGTTGTTCTTTAACTCAACAGCTACTACTGACCTATTAGAAGCCTGGAATATTGTTATAATTAAGTGTATTATTATCAGGATATCAGACATATCAGAATCAGAAATGCTTCCATTGAATTCACAAGTGAGATTCATACACTGATCTTGCTTTGGCATAACTCGTAGTATCTATCTATAATCTATACTATAATTTACCAAATATCGGTGTGTCAGTCACACAGAAATTTGTCCGGGGTGTAACTCGGAAAGCATCTGACAGAATGGTTTCAAACTTGGCGTGTGTATCAAAGTGTGTCAGAACAGAAGGTACAGTATGAGAAATAAGGGAGAGGAGGTCATCATAAAATGTATGATGACCATGTATTCCCGACTTGCATCCTTTACGACATGCATGGCCCTGAGTAGGCCAGCACCAAATAGGCTGGCGGCGTCCTAGCATATCCTATATTAAAATAAAAATTGGCTTAAGGGAGGAACGGTCAGACGGCCGGCGGACCTCTGACATCACCCTGACTCAGACATACCCATAAACAAAACCGATACGCCCATATATAGGCATGTCAGGCATATATGGAGAGATCCGGTTGTCCAAAGCCACAGATCCGACCGCTATGCACATAATATGGTTATGTGCATATATGGGACTGACCGACTTCAAACTCATTGGCAAGGACTCGAGGGAGTGCGGCCCTCCGCCGAGTTGTTCGGATATGCGGTTGTCCAGAACCACCGATCCAACTAATTTGGCCCATATATGGGAGTGATGGGTCGTTCATGATCGATTCGTTCAAAAGAACTAGTTCATTGCCGTGAACGTAAACAAGCTCGTTCACTTCCTGAAACTTCATGCCCCCCATTCCCTCCCCCCGAACAGGATGGGAGGAAGGCTGTACGTGCGACGTTATAATAACGCTCCCGCGATAGTGTTTTTCACTAGAAAATAGAGCTACTCAATGAGAACGTGAGTGAATCATTTGAACGAATCATTGCCGTGAACGTGAACAAAATCGTTCGTTCACTGAAATGAACGTTTTTTCCCACCACTAATATATGGGCATGCCAATATACAGGGTATGGACATACTGGTATACTAATGGCATCAGGGATCTTCATACAGTATATGGGCACAAAAGGGACACAGAGAGACGGGTACAACGGGTACTCTGACAAAGCCCCCGACACTATAACTCAGACATATCGGTCGGATCGGCATAACGTCTATTAATTCACAAATCTGTATGTCTGTCTCAATAGCTTCGCAGATTGACCAAGCTACACGTGACGTTTGTGCCACTGTCACTGCCACTGTAGACTAATGGTTCTCAAACCGTTTAATTTAAAGGACCCCCAGTTTGGTATACATTAGGACCACAAACCCCCATAACTCTGAGTTACATACCTTTTTTTTGTTGTGTTTTTTAAATTTTTATCCCACGATTTTTGTAACAGGAATCGAACCCAGGACCTTCTAGCTGTGAGGTGACGGCGCTACCATGCTCCTGAGTTACATACCTTTAAGGGTACATTTGGTTCAGCTGGGGACCCCCTGAAGCGCCCCCAAGGACCCCTTGAGGGATACTCTGATGATGGGTACTACACCAAGTACTCTGACAAAAGAAACTGACTTCATAGTATTGACGTCAAAGACTGGACTCTGATATTGGGTACTTCACAGTATCTCACTTGCACTTAGTAGAAATAAATGATACAGCAGTCATTTTCCATTAATAGCAACGCTATGCCTTGTCAAACACGGAAGAGGAAGTAATCAATCCATGTGGGCCTACGTAACTATATTTGTGTATTGGCGTATGCATGGTATCCAGAGCAACAAGCATCATCGGGTCCCCCTGCAAAGCAAGCCCCCAGGACCGCAGGGGAGAGTTGTTATCTGGTATTGCAAGCTTATACGCATAAAGGACGCGATACTGCGCATGCCTATATATCGCCTGAAACCCTAGTGCCCATGCTTATATTGCCTGAAACCCTAGTGTGCATGCTTCAAGCTCAAATCTTCTGGATTTGGGCACCAATTTGGAAGAAGAGTGTAGGCCTATTTCCGGGGTCCTCTGTAGAGATGTGATGGACTCTAACACTCTCCAATTGACAATCAGTGACTACAGAGATTTTGAAGTGATACTGACAGCAGAATACGGCACTCACCAACTTGTAGGAGCGGTGCATTCAGCGTATAGGAGGGATGCTTTCAGCCTATAGGAGCGGTGCATTCAGTTTATAGGAAGAATGCATTCAGACTATACTGTAGGAGCAATGCATTCAGTCTAGAAGCGGTACATTCAGCCTATAGGACCAGTGCATTCAGCCTATAGGAGAAGTGCATTCAGGCTATAGGAGCAGTGCATTCAGCCTGCAGGAAGAGTGCATTCAGCCTATAGGAGCAGTGCATTCAGCCTATAGGAGCAGTGCATTCAGCCTATAGGAGCAGTGCATTCAGCCTACAGGAGCAGTGCATTCAGCCCATAGATATTAGAAACCTAGATACCTCATTGGCCTCTGCAGTTCATTGGGGCGACTGGTATCGCAATACACGGCTCTTCCGCAGGGCACCTGCCACTCAAAGTGACTACTGGCCAATCACAGCGCTCACAGCGCGTTGACTACTGGCCAATCACAGTGCGTCTTTTCCGGGACTTGTCAGTGCAATGGTTCTCAACCAGTGGTCCTTGAGGGGGTTCCAGGTGGTACCCAGCTAAATGATGGAGAGTTGATAACCAAATGGACCCTTATAGATCTTTAAATCTTGAGTATAACATTTCACACTGTCAAGAGTCAAATTGTTAAACATCTACATTACTTACTAAACAAGTACACAATTAGAGAACGTAAATAATTGTTATTTTGACAACATCTTATCGAACGATAACATTCTAAGTTCTAAGCTTATCAAACGGTGGTCCGTGACTCAAATGCTGAATAAATAATGGACCTTGATATGAAAAAGGTTGAAAACCACTGTTCTAATGCATTTACGTCCATTGAAGCAGACGGTCTCTCCACAATTAAAATCATCACAACTCCCTGAATATTCAACCTATTTTCAAGCGGTTAAGTTTGTCACAAATGCGAGACATGGAGTTATGGATCCAATAGGCGTAGGCCTATATTTGGTTACATCTAAATTGCATATTTTCATACCAAAATACTTTCAAGTAACAGTAATAGTCACAATTTTTTTTTGTCTCCATTCACTGACAGACTACATGAAATATGCTGGCCACATTGCAGAATTGCCTTTATCCAACATCCTTAATGTTAGCTATTCAGGTCAGAACAGAGCTATTAACTTTGAAAGACTGACATAATTGTTCATTTGAGAATTTTCTCTTACAAAAACAGCAACTATAAATGAAATGTCTGTGTTCCATATTTTAATGGCACTGAAAGCATAACATATAACACAAATACTCCAAGACAGCCAAAAAAATTGTGTCTGTTTGTACAGACCCAAGCTGCACACGAAGCGACCATGTCTCTTATTTGAATTTCACAAATAGAGTGTGGAGTTTGCCAAGTTCCAACTAACTAGATGCTGCGCACAGCTGCTGCCTCTTAAAGGGTTAAAAGCTGGGTTACAAAAAGACCCGCCCCCACCTGCCTCTGATTGGCCTACCGAACTTCCGCTTCTGTGACGCACACGGCAGCCCTCCGGAAGCAGGAAGCGCGCCCGAGATACGAACGCTTCAGAGCCATAGAGGTATAATATAACTAGAGGGCGGATTGCCCCGCCCCCAGCTATCATTTCAATGAATGTGCTCAGTGGCGTTTTGAAGCACCCGGAAGCCTGCCGGAAGTAGAATTATTGAGTCGTTTTTGGACACACCATAGAGTTATGAGCATGCGCACTAGTGTCCTTTTTGCGTTCTACGGCAGCCCGTGTGTCAAGGATTGAACGCAAGATATTTATTAAATACACTCGAGATGCATATTTATATGTAAATGCATATGTATTTATGTATAATATGTTTACATATTTATATTTATATATATAAATATATCTCAGTATGTTTTGCGCGTGCATGTATTTCTCCCCGCCTGCAGTTCGGCGGCTTCAATGTTTCTCAGCAACTCTGGGGGCTTGTTCAGAGCCGAAGGAGGCGTCTACCTTTATATGTCTATGATTCAGGAAGAGTGCATTCAGCCTATAGGAGCAGTGCATTCAGCCTATAGGAGCAGTGCATTCAGCCTACAGGAAGAGTGCATTCAGCCTATAGGAGCAGTGCATTCAGCCTATAGGAGCAGTGCATTCAGCCTATAGGAAGAGTGCATTCAGTCTATAGGAGCAGTGCATTTAGCCTATTAGGAGCAATGCATTCAGTCTAAGAAGTGGTACATCCTATCTAGAAAGAGAACGTGACGTCACATCATTGAAAGTAATAGCGAAAACCTCTGAAGATGGCGCCACCTGTCCATTGAACGGTTCCTATATAGGAGCGCTGCATTCAGCTCAACCTTCGCTGTGGGCGCACGACTCCTCAGACAGTCGCATAAACTTTGCTGAAGACTATGCGCTGCTGCCTTCACTTCTATCCTCAAGGAATTTGTAATTGGCCGTTGGTGATGTAATGCGGTTCATAATAAGCCCATTAAAGCCTTTCTCTGTGCTGATGGAAAACGCAGTGGCAATATGGACACCTTCGCTATTTATACCTCTCAAATCCTCATGCATATTCACACCCGGCACGGAGACGGGGAGCGAGCAGGCAGACACACTGACAAATAAGTGCCTGGGTCTCATTTCTTTTGGAGCGTTAAGCTATTTCAACTTGCTGGGGCCTCCTCACATTATGGCCTCATGCATTCTCTAGGCCTGGCTGCTTTCATTAGAGAGAGGGATAGATGGATACATACACGTAGGTGTGTGTGTGTGTGTGTGTGTGTGTGTGTGTGTGTGTGTGTGTGTATGTGTGTGTGTGTGTGTGTCTTTAGAGACAGAATCAGGAGACTGTATAATTTGTTTTTAATGTGTTCTTGTGTATGATATGTTTGAGTGAGGGGGATGATAATCACAAAACTTGGATACAGACTGCAAAGCTTGCTGCAATTTCTGTCCATTTGTATGTGTACGCCCTAACAAACAAGTATACATTATTATACTTTTGCTTTGCTTTGACCGCACAGTTTACTACCATTTCAAGTTGTAGCTTTGCAAGAAGCGTTCTTTTAAGACAAGGCTAGGCAAATGTATTGCTTTGTTAAAGTCAAGAAGGCAAAGTGCTTTACATAAAACATTTAGCATTAAGACATGGAGCATTAAGCCAATGCAAAAGAAAAACATAAAAGGACATTTAAATACGATTAAAAATAAGTTAAAATAAAACAAAGATTAGAGAATAAAATCACAGCCAGGAAGAAATTATATAAAAAAGAAATACTCTGTTAAAGGCTGCGGCAAACAGAAAGGTCTAGCTTTGATTTTTAGAGTTCTAGCAGACCTGAAGTTTTCGGGAGTTTGTTCCAGATATGTGGTGCATAGAAATTGAACGCTGCTTCTCATGTGCCCTCATTACCACAGCTATAGATACAGGTTGTGAGTTTGGCATGAAATTTCAATAGGATACAAACTTTTCATATGTACAGGTATTTTCAGGTGCTCTCACTATACTAACAGAAGCCTGATTTATGTTTTGCCAACAAAGTGTTGGAAAAGAACACAAACACATCTATACAATGTTGTTTTTCATCAGAAAACACGCTTGTTTTGTCACCAAACCATAAATCAGCCTTCGCAACTCCCACGCCTGGCTGCTGCCACTGTGGGGCAGATAGTCTGGCTGACCACATTCAGCTCTTGTCACATGATCCGGAGCCTGAAGAGGCCGGTGCCCCCCCATCCCTTAATCCTGCTTAATTTGAGTGCAAAGAAATTCACATGTATCAGTAAGAACATTTACAGAGTACACTGCCTCCATTTTCCTCCCTAAAATAAAACAGGGCTTAGGCACTAAGCTTTATTGATCTCACAACTTGATAGTGTGATTAAGGGGGGGCGGAGGGACGGACAGATTGTGCCTCTAAAACAGTGCACACTTACAGATGACAGACTATGCTACACTGCTTTTAATTGGGAATTCATTAGCATAGCTGCAGAGCCTTGCCTATATAGGTGTCCCCCCCACCCCTGTGCTCACCTCATCATGTTATGATGCTGCTTACAGCATTACTGCATTCATTCTGGCACCTTTTTGTTTGAGAGTTGCCTGCCACTGCGTCGCAACGCATTGTGAGTGTGTAGATTCACTATATTGGCTATTTCTGCTATTTGATGCATAACAAATTTATGTAGGGTTTAAGTGGGTAAAAGAATAATCTGAAGGTAGCTGTAACACAGAATGCGACTGCCATCACTGCCAGAGTGGAGGAGGAGTGAAGCTCTGAGTGTGTGTGTGTGTGTGTGTGTGTGTGTGTGTGTGTGGGGGCATGTATGTATGTGTGTATGTGTGTATGTGTGTGTGTGTGTGTGTGTGCGCGTGCGTGCGCGTGTGTGTGAGAGAGAGAGATAGAGAGGGCACCATGTGGCAGAGAGATGCAGATTTGTCCCGATGGAGATTTGAACACCTCCATTCTGTGGGTGGGCAGACAGACATGGAGACACGGAGCTAAAGGGCTGCGTGGCCACCCGGTAGCAGTCACTCTACACCCCACTGATGCTAGGCATTAGTTCAGCACCAGCTCCTCAGCTCTCACACACACATGGACAAACCCAAACGCTGCAGGAGCCGACGCTTTGATCACAGAATCACTGGCACTGATGACACCAACACGTTGGTTCCATTTAGCCCTTAACAAGCTCGATCGTGCAAACTTAAATGTAGTCAGTTTTTCTTGCTACATCAAAGTCATCAGCATAAAGTCTTTAAGTTTGTTAAGATTCTATCAGCAAAACCAATGAAAACAAGTAGGCTTCCACAACACTGCACATCCCTTTAACTAAAACTTAATGATTGTAGGGTCCAAACTCCAAACTATGACTTTCACAAATTGTGTCAACAAAGAACTCAAAGAACTTATCTTTTAAACAGCACAATTTGCTTTCCCTGATTTCTTTCTGATTTTGTCTAACTATGTATTTCCAATCCCTGGATATCAAGTTTTTTTTTTTTACTGAGCTCTTGGAATTTTGGCAAACGAAGGCAAAAAACAAAAGATAAAAAAACAACAAAAAACTTCCAAAAGTGTGCAAAATCTACATGATATTGTCACAAGATTTTGCTCACATTAAGCCAAAAATGCACCCAAAAAAGGAAAAAAACAAGGAGAAGGAAAATCCTCAGTCAATAACAATGCCTCGATGGTGTTGTTTGTTTTACTGAACGTATTGTCTCAGATCTCGTTGGCATAGGATTCTGGCAGGATCTCTCGCGTTTCCTCTTTGTGTTCTTCATTGTGGATTGTCGTTCACCGGCTACAGCCTGTGATACAGCAGCGCCTCGCTTTCCTCAAAACACCTACTCATTTGAGAACTGATTCATTCCAGCCTAATTCATATTCCTGCAGGATTAGAGACATCTAAATGGGTGATATTGCCGCCATGCACACTTGGTTGGATGTATGTAGTATCCAAGCACCCCCTCCCCCCCTTTTGCCATAAGCACACAAACACAAATACATGGAAACAAATACACTGCAACATATCACGTGGTCGTCTTCTACTGGCAGGCTCTGTATTTTATCACATGCTCAAAAGAATCTCACTTCATCTTCATTGGGAGAGAGACACACAAAGATAAGAGATTTCCAAAATGAATGAGTAGAATAACAGTGAAGGCACAAACGCAGCAAAATCTTGAGAGTTCATTTGGTTCAATGGTCTGTATTTCTGTACCGCCTTTTTCACATTTACCCATTCACACATCAACGGCAGAGACAACCATGCAAGTCCAACCTGCCCATTGGAGGAGTTAGGGGTTCAATGTCTCGCTCAGGGATCCTTCTTGTTCCCAAACCACTCTACCTCCTGAGCCACTTCCACTCAGGACTCATACTGTACTATACGTATGAGTGAGCTGGGGTTTCCAGATAAAACCGGTCCTGAAAGGGTCTGGACAAAGAGCACGTCATGTTTAACAGTTCCATTTTAGTCACTGACGCAGGCTTCCATCACCAAGTTATAATGGTTCTAACCACTGATAACACAGAATCACACAATCTTCACAAACCTTGCCAAGAAAGGATTGATAGAACGTTGGCATAGTCAACAGTATAACAAGTCACACCTTATATAGTGATATATTAGAAAATTTGAACTACAGTAGATCTCTGTAACATCAACATTATGTCTCATTCACAAACACAAGTGGCTCCTGTAATCACCAACAAGAACAAACTTGAATCAGAATGCTTGATCTGGGTTGCAGATCAATGTACTATAGTTACATCCATGAGAATGAACGTGCTTGTGTCTCCAGTCTCTCCACAAATTCACACTCCACTTTGTTAATGGTGCAGCTTTTAAGCTACAGTATATGCAAAGCAACCCCATCACAGAATAAAAAGATTTTTCCTCTGATTTCTAGCTCTGGGAGAGACCAATTTTTTCCACAAATCTAGAGCGGTGTAGTAGAAATGTGAGCTTGCAGAACGGCTATTTGCACTATTTGTTGTACAACGCACGATGATGAAGTATATAGTGCTTAAGTGGGAAAACTGAGTGGTGTTCCCACTTAAAGCACCCATCCCATAACAGACAGTGTGCTTTGGATTCCACAGCTCTCTAGCATCAATGCCGTCCCGCCCCAGTGTGCCCTGGCTTCCAAGGGTGGCGTGACAGTGATGGATGGCTGTGGACCTGGTACCAATAAGACCTTCAGAGTGGTCCATGTGAGGCCCGGGCCCTCCAGGAGACCCACTCTAAATTAAATCCCCTGTGTCTGCCAGGCTGCTATGACGCTTTCCCTGTGCCTCACGCCCCATCTTCGACCACTGCCTCCAGCCAGCCTTCACTTTTGTTCCCCCAAGAACAAGTTTTTCCTCTTTAATTAATTCAACAAAAAGTAATTAAACCTTTGCATTTTCGCCGACGTGTGTCTTGCCCTCACCCTCACAGGACACAAAGGAAAGGTAGTTTGGAGGGGGTGTGGGTGGGGGGGGGGCTGCTAGAAATTAAGAACACTCTGTGCCAAATGACTGTCGGAAGCAAAACAATATTAGCCCCCTGAGTTACCAGGCCTGGGCTCATAATAAAAGAATAACAAGACCAGGCATAGAGCTGAGATGAATGCACGGTGGTGGCGGTGCAGGTTGTATTGTTCTGCAGAGAGGTGGAGGCTGTTAAGGTGGAAGCCCCCCTGCCACACAGTCCGCTCTTAATGTGCTGAGTGGTGTAAGACCTCAGGGTGCATGTTGCTTGACCCTGAGGGGCAATAATGTACTTGGCAGCGTCCCCTCATCTGCCCTTCATTTAGCACTTTATGTGGAAACTTTAAAAATAAAAGCTTTTTTCCCCCCCTAACGACTGTAATGGACGCCCCCCCCCCCCCCCCCCCCGTATTTTTTTCCACATGCCTTTTCAGTAAGAGATTGTATTAGCTTTTGGAAGTATAGTTTTCTGACAGTACGTATTACTTAAGACAGTGGACTTGTATTCCACACAGAATTAAATATGTACGTATACATATTCATATGTCCTGGGCTGATCCAGCTTGATTGCTAGCATGAACAAGTTTCTCCTGAAGCTGGAAGACTAATCTATGATGTCATTAAGCAGCACAGCAAATGACAGACTGACTGGAGACACAAAACATTAACATTTTACTTATTACTGTTTGACACAAAATGAGACAAACGCCCTCTTACTTTCTTGTGATGGCAGGAGTGACGATAATTGTCAAGCTTACTATTTATTTTATACACTCACACATATACACGCATTATCAAAAAAATAATGAAATAAGATCAAACTGCATTCATCTGTAAATAAATGTTTTGCTCACTGTTACTTGCACTAACGTGTGCAATACACCTAATATTTACATTAAGTGTACTTAGCCCTCAGGGCTTTTTGTGTTATCCTTTTTAGCACCATCATATAATCGTACCACTGTACTATTATTTACAAACTGTTTATAAAGTATTCCATCAATCAATTCTTAATATACTTTATATACCTTCTATAAATGTGATATGCGGCAGCAAATAAATATTGCTTGTCACAAGGTGTTATTTTTTTAAACCAAGATATGTCTTAATAAGCACAGAAATAACGTGTATTGTATGCAAGCTGAAATGTAATGGTACGTATACCTCTTCAATGTCACATGATTTTGTTTTGAGCAACTAATGTGAGTGTGTTTGTAATCCACAGGTTGCGTGTTTATGGCTTGTTGGGCCCCTCAGTTATTACCGCTGTTTCAATGGGGCACATGACCCATTAACACTTCACTAGCATTCTCAGCATTTCATATGAATGAACAAGCCTATTCAGCATAATAAGCTGACATACAGCACGTGTTCACATGGATAGTGGGGTTGACACTAAGGTCTCAGTGGCACTTGCCCGTCGGGCAAGTACAGGTCATGTTCTACTTGCTCAAAAGTCATGTCCACTTGCCCGAAAGTATATCGTGATAGGTAAGTTAATCTTAACACTTATGTTTTTACTTTACTTTATTCTGGGGCTGTGCGATATGGACAAACCTCATTATTTATGCCAAATATATCAATAGCTATACAATATGACTTATTTTAAATTCCACAGACATCTTGTGTTGTGTTTATAGTGAACTAAAGACACTTGCCTCCTCACTCAAACGCACTTGCCCGCCGGGCAACCTGAAATTCCACCTGCCCGACCATTTTATTTACTTGCCACGGGCAGTCGGGCAACTGCTAGTGTCAACCCCTGTAATGTACATCAAAGCTATTAATAATAAACATCAGTGAACTTAACCGCTTGGACAGGGGGTATTGCATGCGAAGGGTGTGGTCTCAAGATGTCATGTAAAGAGAAGGGTTGGTGAAGTCCATGTCTTTGAACTATAGCGTTGGGTCAGACAGAAAAGGCAGATATTTGCACAGCAAATATTTTAATCCCCAACTAATCACTCGGTGAGTCCAGTGAGGGTGGAATTTTGCCGCGGTGGCGCGGCACATTCCTCCCGTCAACGACGGCCTTTTCTTCCGTGGTGGATTGTGGGAAGGGTGACCTCTGGAGTGAGTCGGTGGCTCTGTGCTCATGGACGTCCTCCAACAGAGGCCACGTGTGTACACGCGCGCGGCCCCCACATCCATGCTAGCCACGGCTAGGTACAGGCACACTCCGTTGACCCACGGATGCAGGCCGGCTCACTCCCCCTCGGGGGCCAAGTCGTCCAGATCGCCCCAGTTACAAATCGCAGGCTGGTTGTGGTGGCTGGGTAAATCACTGGTTCTCAATGTGGGGTCCAGAGAACTCCAGGGGTCCTTGAGGGGGTTCCAGGGGGCCCCAGCTAAATGATTGATAGTTACAGTAAGAAACTAAATAGACCCTTGCCGGTTTGTACGTGTACAAATGGAACCAAATGGACCCCTATCTATGGGTCCATTTGTACACTCTCTGAGTAAAATTACCACTGAGGATTTTACAGTGTAGGTTGGATATACCATTCCACTGGCCAAGGACATACAACATTGGGTGTCTGTTGTAAAAAGTACAGTTTTGTTCTAGTTGCAAAATGCCTTTTAAAAAAACAGTTCCTCATATACTATTCCCTGCATGCAAACCAGAGCATGCAAAGAGTAACATGACTCTCTCACGCAGTGACTCTCTTGCTGCCTTAGCCATTCGTTGACTCTTGGCGTTTGCCTTTATTATCAGAATATTCCTAATCACAGCGGAGACGGTGCCAGTGTGGAGAGAGCGAGCCGAGCGAGACACGTCAAAACAGCTTCAACCGTAAACGACCCGACAGCGAGCGTGATGGGCAAATTAGTCAGAGGCGCAGCCTAAATGGATGGTAAGGGCAGAGAGGGGGAAAGATAGGCAGAAGGGAGTGCACGTTGCATTCGCAGGCGTGCACGAGGGAGAGAAAATCAGAGCTGGAGCAGAAACACACAAGTGAAAGAAAGAGAAGAAACCTTCTCCGTTTCACCATTCAGTGGCGTCTCCTATTCCCGGATCACAACCCACCAAACTGATAGAGAAATAAATTAAGGAAAGGGCTGTTCAAATAGATATGATTCTAGGGGAGATTTAAGGAGTGGAACTGATTGTGCATGTCTGATTCCTGCGCTTCAGAGTCCTCACCCGGGGGGCTTGGCTTTCAAAGCTGAGTGACTCGCACACAGAAACACTCCATTAACAAAGTTCAGCTATCCTCTGAACCCCCTCTCTCTCCCGCCATGGCAGACCTCTCCCAGGCAGCAGAGCCTTTCTTTTTTTTTTTCTAATGACGTTCCAGGGTGCTGTGCCTTGATAAACAGTCTGGGGACCCTCCCCATAAAGCGTGTGTGTGTGTGTGTGTGTGTGTGTGCGAGAGTGTGCGTTTGAGGGCAGAGCATGCACTGGGCTACAGTCCTGGCGATGGTCTTGGCTGCAATTAGCTACACTGTTTTGTACTGGACCTGATTTGCAGAGGGTGCTTGTGTTGGCAATACAAAAAAAAAGGAAAAAGAACACACACATATAGGTCAGATGCTTCCAGAAAATGTAGGTTACACTAAAGGGTTAACACTACCAAAGGCCAATTCAGAGACACAGAAGGGCATTGAGAAGGCAGCATGGAGGGGAGTGGGGGCGGGCGGGGTGGGGGTTCGGGCAGTAGCCTGGATCCTCAGTCCCAGGATTAAAGTCATGGGACTGGGCAGAGGCAGGACCATTACTCCTGAGTGAAGGAGGCTGGAACTCAGCGACTCCCTCTTAGATCAGATGGACAAGGAAGAGACCGACCGACTGGCTTTTAGATAGAGGGGGGTGATGTGGAACAGAGGAGTGCAGAGTAATTAGGTGAAGTAGGATGAGATGGCAATGTTTTTTAGACGACACTGAAAGAGTCCCATGATCACTTTGAAAGAGCATGGTCATAATCTCTTTGGAGGAGTGATGCTGATAATACAGATCAACCTCTGATTGATTTCCAAAGAACCTTGATAAGCCGTCATCACAAGGTTTCATTGAAGTTAGTCCTCCCCATACTTAAGTCCCTGTATTATAACACTTAGGCTGTTATCAACTGCACATGCTGCATCTCCATCACTCGGCTCATGTCTTTTTGACCATTAACCCCCTTTAACTCACCGATACGGCACTGGGAACATTTGAAAATGTTCTGTGTGGGTGAGAAGGGGAGCTACTGTAGGTGAGTGTGGATAATTGAACAGCCTGCCGGCATGGCGTCCGGAGATAAGTGCAAGAGTCAGGAATGGAGTGTGATGCAGAGGCGAGGGGAGGCAAGGGGCCGGGGCTCTTTTTTTAATTCGACGGAGGGGGAAAAAAAAGAAGGAACAGAGAAAGAGTATACGTCTCTGAGGAGGAGAGATAGACGGCACCGGAGCGAGGGACTCTGAGATGGAGAAGGAGAGAGATACGGATGGCAGGCGGCAATTACTGAGAGGCTGAGTCTCTGTGTGCACACAGCCAAGTGTGTACATGTGTGGGGACTGTGTGCGAGCGAGAGACGGGGAGGGGGGGGGGGGGGGAGGGCTGTGGCGGATTGAGATCTCTGCCTGCCTGGGCCCCTGCTGAGTCTCATACAGGCAGATCACAGCCTCATCATGTCAGCTCTGTTTGTGGAAATCCTCCCTCATCAAATGACAAATTTGCTACACGTTTACCTTTATCAGATCTGAGCGAGAGAGAGACACAGAGAGGGGGGGGGGGAAGAGCGCTGCAGTGGGGGTTGTGGATGCGAGCGTCTCTCTTTTTCTCTCTCTCTCTGTCACCGCCGAGGGGCCAATTACTTGCTCCTCCGAGAGCGACGCCGCCGTCCCGGGCCTTTTCATTCACGCCGCCCGCCCGTCCTCTTCCTTGTCCTCATCTTCTGCCACGGGAACATCTGCCTTTGAATATGCAATGAGCTTGTCAAAGAGAATATACACCCATGTCCTGCACAGAGCTAATATTTGTCGACATCAAACCTGTCTTGTTCTGCGTCTAGTGCTGCAGCACGCCGCTGGCACGGGGACGCCAGTGGTGAACCCCTCTAAACCCCCCCCCCCCCCCCCCCCACCCCCCGCCCGCCCATGCTGTAAGATTACCGGCCTTGTCACCGACTCCTTACCTTGCTACCTCCTCTCCATCACGTCTTCCTCCCTCCTTACCTTACCCCCAGTCCTTATCATCCAACCTGCTCCCTCCTTCATCGACTAATGGAGGCTTAATGAACTACAGGACTACAGGGCTCCGTCAGCCTGCTATTTACTGCAGAACGCCCTTGTTAAATGAAAATCAATATTGACCAAAGTTTCACCTATCAGGTTTCTGGGTTTATTCTATGGATTACAATCGGGGGAATGGCTTTAACCCAACATTAACCTGTTTTAGTTCTCTGTGTCGCATGTGAAAATATTCACCATACACCCAAGCTGTTGGCACATTTTCAACTGCCTAGATTTGGTTCAGGAGAACTTCTATCCCCAGATCAATAAGGAGATTGGTCGATTCGCTAATGCCTGGAAATGCTTGATTGTATTTATGTAAGACCCGTCAGGAAGAATATAATATATATATAACCCTGCCTTTTATGACTGAGTTTAGATGTCTTGCATCCTTCCTCTTTGTTTTAAATTTGCTCATGGACGTTTTTGGGGAATGTAATCAACACTTGATGAATGAGGAGGAGAGTGAGAGATGATAGACAGAGCGAGAGAGTGAGAGAAAGAGAGAGAGAGAGAGTGCTTTGGTGGCAGGAGACACTATTCTCTTTCTGCCTCTACTGACTGATGGAGATTAGAATGACACAGAGAGAGAGATTATACGGGAGCAGGGATAGACAGTGAGAGAGACAGTGAGAGAGAGAAGAGAGACTGAATGAGGGAGGGAGGGAGGAAGAGGAAGATAGGAGAATAGA
Organism: Gymnoscopelus braueri; assembly: GCF_963280865.1. Classification (NCBI taxonomy): domain Eukaryota; kingdom Metazoa; phylum Chordata; class Actinopteri; order Myctophiformes; family Myctophidae; genus Gymnoscopelus; species Gymnoscopelus braueri. The sequence continues at coordinate 19,088,124 of NC_137621.1, read as the reverse complement.
GAGAGGGAGAGAGAATGAGAAAGAGATCATTTGCATAATGTCCTCCACCACAGTAAGTCCCCGAGGCTAGCCATGCTGGATAACAGAGGACCAATACTCTTAATTCAATCTCTTTATTTTTCTAATACTTCAGAAATTAATAATTCACCCCCTATTCCACCCCCAGTCACCTCCCCCTCTCATCCGCAAACCACCCTGAGCGTCGAGCTGAGCTGCCTAACTTTGTAACTTTAACCCAAGAAATTGATGTGAGCAGGCCTCGAGGCAGGACCTGCTAATGAATGGATCGGCGGAGAAAGAAGAAAGTTAAAAGATGGTCTTTTATAAAGTAATTTAAGAAAATCCTGTTAGCTGGATCAAGTACAAGAGCATAATTCCTCAAAATGGGGGGGAAAAGAGGTGCTTTCTCGCCTCTCCCGCACACTTAATAACAAAATTAAGGAGGTAAAGAGATAAAGAGAGAGGGAGGGAGTGGGAGAGGAATCAATTAGGCCGGGGCCTTGCAAATAGTTTTGATTGCCGATGGGGTGGGGCAGAGAGGTGGGATGATTAATCACACCACCACCTCCCAAATTGACATGTTGGGGTCAGGTCTGTACCCTGGTCTCGGCCATAAGGCTGGAGGCAGACACAAACCCATGCTGTGGATAGGTGTACTGTGGAGGTGTACTGCACACATCTGGGAACAGACTCTTTTAATGTTCTGCTTGTGCTACCTTATCTTGTCAAAGAAGGGAAATCAAGTTATTAATGTGAGATTACCTGCATTGGAAATAGGTCCAAAATCTGCATTACACTTGGACTTGCACAACACTTTGATGCAAATCGAGTTCGGATGGTGATGTATTGCGTTTTTGACCGGCACATCACATTTATCTTTGTAAATGAGTTTACATAATGTAATATTTTCATTCCCCTACGGTGGACGCGTGGACTCACACCCATTAAAAAGAGAGCCTGTTCCTTTCAACCCGGCTTCCCTATTTTGGGCATGTTAGGTGACTTAAAAAAAAAAAAAATTTCAAAAATTTTGTAAATTACAAATCTACAAGCTCACAACATGTGATGCAACATGTGGTGATCTTGTAGATCGGCTATATTCAAGTATATGGGGCTCAAGTGGTTAACCAGGCACTAAACACACTAGAGATAAGAGGAGGTTATCAGACTGTTATGTGTTCCAAAGGGAAGTTCTCTGTCACAGGGACCTGACCGGGCTCAGTCAGTCAGTCAGAATGGATGGATGGTTAAATACATTGGTGATCACTCAAGGCGGTGGGGAAACCATTGCTATCTACTCCCTCTACTGCAAGCACTTGATAACCTGAGTATCTTTGTCTCAGGGATTCAAATGAGATAAATGGGGATTATGACCTTGTGACATTTACATGTTGAATGGCACCTTTGTTATACGAATTTGTGGAACGATAACACTGTATATGAACGATTTGAAACATTGATATTTAATGACTGCTATGTTAGGTCCTTGGTTTTATGTGTTCATACTGTAATAAGCCAGTGTTTGATAGAAAATAATGGCATTGTGTTCCCTGACATCTTGCAACAGTATAATGTGACCCAAGATGATGCAATTGATTTTTGTTTTCAGTAATATCAGATAAGATGTCATTATATTGATACAAGATGTACTGATAATAATGATAAGAGCTAAAGAATGAGAATGTAATTCCAAATTTAGTCATTTAGATGGCTAATTTATATGAATTTACATGAATCAGTGATTTATTTTTAGTGATCATCTCTCTTTACACACCCACACCCACAATAAGTATTACTTTTAAAAGACTATAACAGAAATGTTGATATGTAGCATTAGCTGTTATCAGGACAGAAAGGTTATTGTTTAGATTGTAGTTCTTTACCTCTCCGTGTGTGACCCTGCTGACCTCTTACAGCTTCACTTCGGTCCCACTTCCACAGCAGATAAACGGGGATGGATGAACGCTCTCTGCGGGCATAGCAAACAGGAAGCATTATTTGATTCAGACTCCCTTGGGTGTTATGACTGGGAAATAATTGTACGTATTTTTATTTGTCTCTTTTTGCTGTGGTGTGCTCTGGGTAATTCTTAATACCTTCTAGAGATTATACGGTAACTCCCAAACTCCCATGATTATAATTAAGCCTGACTTGGATATAAAATGAGCAAATACCAATTTAGTTTTGCAACGTGTGAGGGAGCATCTCTGTGTGTTCCTCCCTGTCCCCCCCATGCATCTCCATACATCTCTAAATAAGTCTTGTTTCACTGCATTTCTGCATATACTTGCATTTATGCTTGAGAGTTTGTGTTTAGAGTGCATGTGTGTATGTGCATGCGTGCGTACAAAATGGTTGTGTACGAGCGTGCACGCTTGCCTATTTGTGAATCTCTGTGTCAGGGGAAAGTGTTAGAGAGGACAAGCCAAATCTTGAGTGTTTAACTCTGAGTGTAAAAATTGAAATTTTTTACTCTCAGAGTGAAACTAACACTCAGGATTTTGCTGCCTATAGAGAAGGTTTGGTTAGGTACAGTGACTGCCATCATCTTCCTTTTGGCGAAAAACAAATAAAAAACAAAAAAAATCTACCATCCATTCTGTCTTTCCTTCTTAAGCCCGATTCACACTTTGTCGCTCGACGGTGTTGCGCACCAAAAGTAGCCGACTTACAAGATCACAAGGCATCACGGATGCGACACCTTGTGAGCTTGTAGGTCTGCCATTTTCGCCGTGCGACACTGTCGTGCGACGGAGCATAAATTAGGCATTATTCTCAATTGCACGCACACACTCTTCAGTTCTCTCTCTCTCTCTGTATCACTTACAAAGGCAGCCGTTTCCTGCAAAATGAGGCCACGCACGGAAGGTATGCAAATGAAATCATTTGCTCGTGGATTAGAATGGGACACCATATACCCTAAATCATGATTGTCAATCATGGCTAGGGATTAAGGGATATGGGCTCACAGACCTAAAAAAGCAACCCCCCCCTCCCTCCCTCAGGCAGAGCCCCATTGTGAGGAGCTCTAAGGAAGAGAGGGCTCCACAGGGGACGACAGCATCACTGGAACACTAGTGCCCCCTACTTGTGCCTGGTGCTCTCTGCAGAGTTTCATCATCAAGCGCAGCCAGCAGTGGGAGGCTGACACACACGCACACACACGCACACACACGCACACGCGCGCGCACGTTCATTTACATTCAATGCAGCCGGAGGCTGAAGCTTGATTAGACAAATGCACATGCTTTGGTGATGTAGTGTTTCATCTTCAGCGGAGAGAGAGACCTCATTTGTTTCTCTCTGGTAAGCATGCAAGGCTTGGCTCAACATCAGTGGGTTAGACGGGCCACTGACCATATTCACATGATGGCCATTTTGCCAATTTACGTCATACTCTCTTGCTCTACATTAGTGATTATCAAACATTTTCATGTCAAGGACGGACCCCCAAATTGAAATGTATTGGGCCACGGATTCCCAACGGAAAATATTTTTCTGCCATGGACCCCCCATACAAGAAGGTTTCTATTCTAAATTATTCTATGTCTTTCACAAGGTTTTACCAAAGGTTTCTAAAATAGCTACAAGCTCACAACGCATCAGGATGTGATGCATACGCATTGCGAGCTTGTAGTTTGGCTATTTTTTAATAGCCTAAATATAAAATAAAGTTAAAGTGCTTAAACTGTTCCTCATTTTGCCAGGGACCCCCTGCTCCCGGACCCCACTTTGAGAACCACTGCAATAAGTCAACCCCCCCACTATGATGTAAGAGCAAAATGGATGGGCGAATATGGTCAATGGGCCGACAGATGTAACAGCTGTTTTCCCTGCGAGTGTTCAGAACCGAATCTCTTTAGCACGATTTCAATCTAGTTTTCCAGAAAAACCTTGCCTATAAATAAATGACATGCCCAAAATAGGGATGCCAGGTTGAAAGTGGTTCATCACCTGAGCTAGTTTCTTGCTCTACTAGACTGGTACAGTATAAATACTGAAGTATTGATGTGACCGTAATATATATGTAGTTAAACTGCATCTGTCCATTTGGCAGTATGCATGTACTGTATGTATGTACGTACAGTGTATAGTATGCTTAAGCGTGTGAGTGCATATGCATATATGTATAAAGAAAGAGATGCACTTAAATACTGCAAGGCTGTACTCTAAACGTACCGTGTGTTTTTTTGTTGTTGCGTGGAAGCAGTCCGATTCCTCACACACAGACGTGTTTAGTGTGCGCAGGCCCCGGAGTCCTCAGCTAGAGTGCCAGTCTGTTCCTGTGGAGCAGTCAAACAGACGAGCCCAGCCAAGAGCGAGCATGGCAGAGGCATGGAGCCAGGAAACGGCTCCGGAAAACGCTCCACAATGGCAGTGTATTAATAGAGTTTTTTATGGGAGAGAAGGGACAGGGGAGGAACAAGAGTAGCACATTGGTTTAGCCATCATCAAAGGGGAGGCTGTGTATCATTAATCAAGGGAGGGCTCCATTTAGCCCCAACAGACCACCAGACCTTCATAATGTGAAACTGCAACCCTGAAGGAGGAGAGAGAGTCAGAGTTGGCACTATTTGCATCCTGCTCAGTGCATCTCCCGGCTGCGCAAGACCAAAGGTGGCATGGCACCTGTGCCATTTTGGCCCTGGCATGATATGGGCAGGAGGTCACGGCTAGGGCAACAGCTGCATCACACGATGTGAAATTAACTTAATTTTGGGACATATACGTGCATGTGACATGCTTTTCCAGTCTATTCGCCGGAAACCCAACTGAGGTGTGCAGCAAGCATGAATACAAAGCACTCTTCAATGGGAGTGATAATTGCTACTATTTGAAATGGAAGGGTATTGTAAAGTGCTCCCAGGCTGGCTGGTGTAGCCAGACCACCTGAGTCATCTTTCTAATGGCGGGTAAAATAAACCACTGAAATTGATACAAGCCACCGGCAGACTAAAGAGCAAGTGCTGATCATTATGCATCATTAGGTGAAGATTTAGCTTAAACGTGTTTAGCAGGAATTAAGCAAAGCTGTTGTTGACATGGATTGACTGCTGTAATGCTTTATTGTCAGTGCTCCAGGAGGCGGAGGGAGGGCCGGCCTAGTCAGGGGGCGTGATGTGCCGAAAGCAGGGATTTGTGGGATGGTGGAGGACTTGTAGGTTTTGTAGAAAGAGTGGACAAACAGGAAATGATGCTTGGTAATCTGTTGGAGGGGAGACAGACAGGCAGACAGCTCAACAAGTGCGGATGGATGGCAGAGAGAGGAATACTCTGAATGGAATATGGTGCTCAGTAGATGAAAACATGTATTTTCATTTTACTATTTTATAAGTGTCAAAGTTTGTAAGCAATCACAGCTTCTCCCAGTTTCCCTGATGGACCCTCAAAACATGACAAGCTGCAGCTGACTAACTGACTTATAAAAACTTGTGGTTACTTTAGTTACTTAAGTTACTTTAACTGCAAGAGTAATCCCATCCTTCTAAGGTGTCGCACGCCAAAAATAGCCGATCTACAACCTCACAACATGTCGCGATTTATACTTTACAGATCAGGCTTAGCAGCAATTTGCGTGACTCAAACAGTACAATGTAAAAATCGAAACCCTATATTATGCAGACAGGGAAACGGATGCCTACAATACCAACCTGTGAGTAAGGCTATAATAATGATAGTGTGCAATACCATAATACTCAGACTATAAGGCACAAATGCAGGATAATTAGACTTGTGCATAGCTGACCTGCTTCAACACCATCTGGTGGACAGAGTAATGTACAGACGGACAGCTAGCCAGCCTCATTACACAAGTTTTGTTGTGAGGTACACGATAATTACTATGGTACTCAAAGTTTGGTGGGTACCTGTTATTTCTGCTTGCAGGCAAACAGCAGTCATTTCAACCCCCAGACAAGTTCGCTTCTCCTCTCCAGCTAGATGATGACCCTGTGTGTGTGTGTGTGTGTGTGTGTGTGTGTGTGTGTTGTGTCTTTATACGTCTGAATGTGTATATGAAAGAGCCGCTCAAACTGTGTTCGGGTTGACGAGTAAGAGAGGACAGTCTTATCCAGCTATCCAGTGTTGACAGTATTACTAATCCCCTCCACCTGCTCAAACACCCCCCCAAAAAAACACATACCACCCCCTCTTCCATCTGCCTGGGCTGGGAGTCCCTGGGGCCAGACTGTGCCTCTGCCTTCGTCTCAACACCAGTTATCGTCCCTGGCCGGGCCTCGCTTCCCCAGCCCCTTCCTGTGATGCACACATTAATCACGGCAAAAACAAATAGTTTTCAAATGTTTGGAAAAGACCCAGTGTTTGCATCAGGGCCTAACAAAATAATTTTTACAAGCTATCCAGTTGTGATTAGGGCTGGTAGAATTGAATTTATGTGGCATTGATAATATTAATATTAGCCTAATTAATTATGTTGTTTGACTTTGCACAGTGCCGTGTGTACCTTCTACACAACAGCAGCCAGCCGGAGCTGAAGCGGAGCTCTCAGCCGTCTCTATCTCCCCAGCTCGCCCCAGTCCATGACTACTGCACACATTTCATCAACCAGTAGATATCTAATCCCCTCCGCTCTGCTCACTTCCTGAAGACTCACAAAGAACTTTACTCTGGTGGCAAGAATTCCCATGAATACTTGATGACTTCCATAGAAAAGGAAGTTGCCCGTTTCGTCTCACTTTGAAAGTGACACTCGCCCAGAGAGCGGGGCGGAACTTTTCAATTTCCGGATCCCTGCGGTTTGCTAAAGGGAGACGGATAGGAAAAAAAAAGGTACTGTGATGAATCACATCTTTTTAATGAGTCATTGATTAAGGTAAACAGCGGTACACTGGGAACAGGTTAGCATAGCACGCGGTTTCAGGCAAATGAATGGTCTCCGCGCTGAGAACGGAGACGGTGACAGTGAACCTTCAATAATCCCTGTGTGAAGAACGGCACACAAGTTTGATTCCTTAATCAGCAGGGGCCAGCATTTCGACGAGCCCTGACCCAGAAACACCACTGATCCAGTCAACAATGGGAGTACATGGGAGTGCGGGCACCGCTGGATGAGCAGGTGTTGATCTGTGCAATTACAGTGACAGATATTCACTGACCCATCACACCAGTCATCTCAGCCTAATTTGGGACCACCCAAATCTCCCAAGGGGGTTCTCAGACCTGCTTACGGCTCACATCACAGTTCTCTTGTAGTAGTAGTGACCTCTTGAACTCTGCTCTGAAGTCAGAGGTTGAGGGTTAAAGAGGTGGTCATGTGTCTTATCTCATGCTCGGCTGAGATGTCTACAGTCTGTGGCTATCCACTCACAGGCCCGAGTCAACAGTCATAACCTTCCTTTTACAGCAGCTTTACAGTCTGTTCCTGTGTACAAGTGCAGCCACATTATAAGATTCATATATTTGGCACAATCAAAACAACAAGTCTGTTTCTTTGTGTGTTACGGGCAAAAGCACGGAAATCAATGCTGTCCATTTAGTGATAGTAGGTCAAATCATAACCCGGTGGATTGGTGTTGGATTAGTATTTAAAAACAAATAAAGTTCAGTCCATAGACATTAGACATAAAAGTGCACATATCCCAGATTGAAGGAAGCTGCGGTCTTTGTCTCTTTGAATGGACAAAGCAATCCTGGAAAATTCCATATGCCTGAGAGACAATCCAAAATGAAATATGCTCTGAAGCGGGGAAATGAGCTCCGAGGTGCATTGTCTGAAAGCACGGGGGAATAATGTGATTGGACGGAGGGCAGTGGACGGTTGAGTCAGTCATTAACTGAAGTGGCGACCCAGTCGGGCCGAGCGGTAGTCTACTCTCAGCTGGACGAAGGCATGCAAGAGGTTCCGGTCCAGGTTTGTCAGCTGCTCACCCGAGCAAACCTGCTTCAGGTTGTCGGGGGCAACCACCAGGAGGTTGCAGAGAGCGTGGAGCGTGTCGAACAGCTGCAGCACCAGAGGGACCTGTCGGACAAATACACCAACAAAAATTAGCAAAACATACTGAGGGTCAGGATATTCCTGAAAACCCAGAATTCTTATTCATGAAAACTTTGCCCCGAAACTCATTCTGGCTCCTACTGTATAATGTATTACTGTGTAAGAATGTTACAGTTAATACATAATGTATAGTTCAAATTGTGCTCATTCTCAGCACACACTGTAGCAATGATTACTATGAGAATATAGAGCTTTAAAGTTATACAATGCAGAATCCCAAATAACGATTTTTAGCAACCTCTGCTGGTCACTACCGTCACTGCATACAATTTCCGTAATCCTCGATTACCCAGAATTCCATTCGTTTTCACCGGAAGCCGGAAGCGTTTCAAAAAGCGATCTTTTAATTGTTTTATACTATCTACGGATCGTTTCTCTTAGCCAGTGGAGCATTAGTTACCATGAGCTGTGCTTTCTTTTTCTGTTCTTTTTCGATCTTCTAATCCTACATTCTCTTAACATCAGCGTGAGGTTCCTTTTAGTTATTACCGCGATAGTTCCTGGCCAAACAGGAAACCGTTGCGGTAGTTCCTGGGGACGTCGGCCACGACGTCATGACGTTGGCCAGGAACGTCATTTCCCCGGGAAAGTCCCCCCAGTCCACATTCAATAGAAAATATATAAATAAAAGGCTTCCGGGGGTGAAATTCATGGAGTGGGTGTTGTGAAACTTTTGCCACTCACAAAAGATATACAATTTAACTTTAGTTTTGTTGAAAACGTTACCTAGTATTACTTTAACCTTTTCACAAAAATGTTTTAACCATAAAATACTACTTACACTACTACCTTTAAAAAGGTAGTGTAAGTGATATTTGTTTTGGTAAAAAAAAGTTTGTTGCTATAAGGTTGAAGTTCTATATTGTGATATTAATCATTGCTATAGAGCGTTTGTTCAGTAACATGGGTCTCCCTGTCTCTCCAGCGCATTAATAAACAGAAAATAAATTTTTCATGTGGGTTGCCAATTTCAGCCAATCGGGAGACAGCATCCATTCATCAGCTGCACTTTTATAGTGTTCCAGTTCCAATTTTGTCTGCTCACTTCTTGGTGACATCACTTCCAAATCCATTTCTTTGTCATGTATCCTGTATGAGTTCTCTCTCCTGATTGGATAAAATTGGTATCCTAACCTGAAAACGCATTTTCTGTTCATCAAAGAGCTGGAGAGATGGAGACACCCACAGGTTTTATCTGTGTACCCGTTTCCTCAGAATTAGACCAATCACACCTCGTGGCTATGTGCTTGCCATCCCAAAACAGAGCAGTCTCTGGCCATAAACAAATGCAGAATGCAAAGCCTGCATGTAAAAACTCCTGATGAGTGTGGAACTTGGATTGTAGATGTGTACATAGTTAATCAGCGTCACCACTGAACACGCACTGTGATTTGTGCAGCTTTGTACACAATCTGCAACATAGTAACTTAATATTGATAACTACATATTTAACAGAGAGGCCATGCAATAGGGAAACATTTCAATTAAAAAAAGCTCTGTTTTAGTCTCACTTAAATCTTTTTGTAATATTTAATACCAATAATGTATACGTTATTAACTCTAGAAAGGCCAAAGCACTCCTTTGACAAGCGGGTGGTGTCAAATTAATTTCTCAAACATCACACATGCAGTGGTTTTGCTTTTCCATGACTCTTCCTTAAGCTGTTAGAATCTTGAAACAATAGGAAAGAGGCAGGAGACAGCAGAGTTTTAGCAGAGATGTCCTAGACCTGGGCTGCTGTGCACTAAAACACAATTGCAATTCAGCATAAGCTTTTTCCATTGACACAGTGTTGGGGAACAAGGATACCTTTTTTACAGAACATTGTGTTTACGATTGGATGTACTGTATTGCTCTGTTATGCCCTGCTGTCGGCCACGGAGGCACCCACAACCCGACTACCAACAAATTCCCTTCTGTCTTCTGCTCAGTTTGTTGAAAACAGAAACTGAGCAGTGGTGAGTAGGACTATGAAGTATGAATGTTGTTGTTGTTGTACATGAATAACTACTACTATGGAAATGTAAATTATGGTGAACTGTCCACCAGAGCCCTTAAGGTAATGTTTTCTTTACCTGGCTTTTACTGGGGCCAGGCCTTTATTTGTACATACACACAACACGCCATGTGACTATGTACTGTAACCCGCGAGTCTTGCAACGCAGGCTTGTACATCAAATGTATGAATTCCCTTTGGTGTGACTTGTATACTTGTGTATACTTAAAGGTATCATGACATTCATGTTTACACCACATTCAGAGTCTTTGTCCTGGTCCTTCAAACGTGTACAAAAAGTTTTAACTGAAAATTCCACTCCAGTGATTCACTGTAGGTGTTTTTGTCTCACATTTCTAAAGCCTTTTCAACTGCAATGAAAAAAGAAATCTTTGCCTGCGGGTGTCGCTGGTGAGGGATTTTGCCTGTCAATCATCGCCTCTGCTCCGCCCCCCCCCAAAGGAAAGGATAGGGGAGGGGAGGGGCGAGGAGGAGAGTGGGCGGGATTAATCGACTGTGACCTCACTGTCGAAGGGCCAAGCTCAGATTACTTTTCAGCCTAATTATTCAGAAAACCCCAGACCACAGAAAATCCACTGAATGTTCAAAGTTCAGATTTTTTGGGTGTAATTGAGGTCATAAAACCCCCCAAAAAACATAACAAATTAAAAAAGTGAAAATGAATGTCATCGAACCTTTAATGTACAAAACCTAAGGAAATTTACAGAATATTGAGTTCCCCACCCTATGCATCCATTTTTAAGGTTTAAAATAAATAAATAAATAAACTAATAATAAACTTTAATTAACCCTCAGCCTCATCTACCATTCAAGGCAGAAACGAGGTACAGAGCACAGCTCTCCCCTGGACTTATCATGTTGTTCTACCGTCTTCTTTTTGTTTTGTTAAAGGATTTGGCAATGGTTTGACGTGTGCTCCTTATGCTTTGTACATCCATAGAAGTCACCATGCCCCCCCACCCCCGCACCTTGTAGTCCTTGGCGCATCGTCGATATTCGGCCACGTCGCAGATGGCCAGCATGCCTCCCATGGAGCTGTAGCTGTATTGCTGTAGGTGCTCGTGAATTAGCCTGTGGAAGCGCACGCCCAGCTCCGTCAACACCGTGTCCACGTTCTTCCCGTCCATGGACTTCCGCACTCGCTCCACCTGTCGGCTAACGTACCCACACACCTTGGTGCAGGCCTGCAGAGGAGCACAGGAGGGGGTCACGTATCGTAATCATCATCATAATACGGTAATACACTACAATGGAGTTGAAGGTTCTTTAAACACTTCCAACCCAGCGTCACTATTTTGGGCATATCATAGGCAGAGATTTGCAAACAGATTCAAATACGTATATTTAAATAGAAGTAGTGCTGCATTTGCAACTGTGTGTGCATTGTGTGTGAGGGTATACAGTATGGGTGGGATACAAACTTTAAGTTGTTTGGTTGTGTTTAAGCCCACTGGGATACGCCTATTTTCACAGAATGTTCGCCTACTATGACATGCCCAGAATAGGGACGGATAGGGTTTAAGTGGTTAACACACTTTCGGATCACCATTCATTACATTATTGCTGTTGCACATTTAAAACATGCCAGATCCATCTGCCATTTTTCCTTTCAGCACAATGCATGATGGTATGTAGTGCTTGGTTAGTGACCATCAGTTGTACAATACTTTTCAATATGCATTGTGGGATACGATGAGTCCACTATATATATGGTATAATAATTCTCACTACACATTCAGACAGCACTACAAAATGTCTAACTCACTACATAGTGGATTATAATAGTGAGTAGTGAGTGTAAGATTCAGTGAACTGGATAAAACATGCACTGCAATGCAAAAGCTTCAATCAATGCAGAGATGTGCCGAATACAGGAAAGGTGGGCACTAGGGAAATCTGGGCAGCATCTTTTTGGGAAGACTGGGCACTAGGGAAGAGTGGACACAAGGAAAGGTGGGCACTAGGGAAATGTGGGCACCCGTAAGAGTGGGCACTTTGGGGGGGGGGGGGAGAAGAGTGCGCACTAGAGAAGAGTGGGCACAAGGAAAACTGGGCAGTGGGCACTAACAAACACATCACTCCTCTCCCCCCCAAAGTGCCCACTCTTCCTGGCAAGCTGGAATACATCCAAAACAGCGCTGCCAGGATCCTAATGAGAGTGCGTAAGCACGATCATATAACACCTATCCTATTCTCACTGCACTGGCTCCCCGTTTCAGCCAGGATCGTCTACAAGGTCCTACTAATAACTCACAACTGCATAAATGCATGCCCCTACCCTACCTAACTAACTACCTACCCTACAAACTAATTAAGCCTCCACAAACTTCCACCCGCACCCTCAGATCTGCGAGCAGATTCCTCCTCGATGTCCAACCTACGTACTATGGGGGACCGGGCCTTCTGCTCGGCAGTGCCGCGCCTGTGGAACAGCCTTCCTATTGATCTGAGAGCACCACAGACCCTGGACTCTTTTAAAATAGGCCTGAAGACTTTTTGTTTCGGAGGGCATTTTTGTGTTGAATTGTTGTTTAGCCACATTCGTTTTTAAACCCTGCTTTTTTTTTTAACCTTATATGATTGATGATGTGTTTTTACCATGTGGCACTTTGAGATTCCTTGTGAATGAAAAGTGCATTACAAATAAAATGTATTATTTTTATTATTCTTCCAAGGTTACCAGTTTTCCATAGTGCCCAGAATGTTTTGGTGTCCACCTTGCTTTCTAATTTGTTTCGTTTTGCATGTGAGCCAAGTCAAAGGAGAAGCTATGGCTTTGCGTTCCCTTACTGCAGTGTACTGGATCATGACGTTGTTCTCATCCTCTGGCCTGAAGTCAGTCTTCTTCTGCTCCGTGGTCAGGATGTGCTTCATCTGGCCCACCATGCAGTTAATTGTTCTGGATGGATGTATAGAGAATATGAACTAGTGTATTTTTCAACTGGGCACATTAATTTGTGTCCACATATAAATAGGAATGGAGCTCGAGAGCCGGGTTCGGGTCCAACCCGGTTCTGAATTTATCGAGACCTGAGTATCAATAAGCTTTGTGCTTGTCGAGCCTGTTATCGGGTATAGCGGCCTCGCCTGTGACGTCATGTCTAAACAATCACAACAAGAAGCGATAAATCTAATCACCCACGCTGGCACAAACATGTCGGTCTAAAAGTGTATTGATACCTGCCAACCAGCGCTTCCCGGGGTAACAAGGAATAGAAATTTGATTGGCTCACTATTGGATACAATGCTTTTTTAATGGGCCAGTGGTTGCGTGCAGCTTCAGTGTTGTGTTTACATGTGCGGTGGAGCAATGGCGTTACGAGTGAAACGCTCAAAAGTTTCACTCGTCCTCTTCTACCCAAGGCATGTGCATGCAGCCCAGCAGGGTAACAAGTCTCCGTTGACAATATTAATAATCCAATTGGTGATAATCTGTTTGGGAAACTCTAAAATCTCCCTGCAAGTGACTAGTGTCGCCTAGCGTGACATATTCAATGTGCGACGTCTTCTCAGTCTATCGTTGCCAAAAATGGCAGATCTACAAGTGACGGTGCACACATTTTTTAACCAGTTAACAGTTTCTTTAATATCATTTTCCAAAAGTAAAAAGGTCACTTGCATTCTATCTGTTTGAAAAGTACTGTATTTGAAGGCCCTTGTAATGTAGTGCAAGTGATATTTTTTGATATTTTTTGGTTTAAAAATATAAAATAAAGAAAAAATAGAAAAAATAAATATGCATTTTCTGTTTATAAAGAGCTGAAGAGACATGGAGATTTGATAGTAATTATTACAGTACTATTCATAATATAAATCCATTTAACACTTATTGCACGTTAATGAATGGTTGTTTTAATGATAGGCAAAGATATGTTGCAAAGATATGTTTAACTGTTGTCATCTTCATTTAATTTTAGATGGTGGTCAGCCACAAACTCATTCACAACTGGCCAATAAAAAAAAGATACAGGTTTGGTTCCGAATTTGTCGTCTCACGTATTTCCATAAAATAATGGAAAAAGCTCAATAGTGGATCAATAAGCAGGATCGATAAGGTGCTCATTATCAATAAACATTAACGAGCTCCATCCCTACATATAAATGCTAAAACAGAAGGCTCATACGTAGTCGGTTGGAAAACTGACCTGTCAATGCCTGTATCCAGTTTTACTTCCATTTGTTCGATCACTTCTTTTTTCTTGTGCAGACATTCTGCCAACTTTGGGGAGGAGCTGTGGACAAAAATGTCAGAGGTTCCTACTTTTGACTGCAAAAAACAAAGCTAGGTAAGGAGCTAACAGCTTCCAGCAGGATGCACTGATTTGAATGATCTGACCTTATGAGAGGCATAAGGTGGTCGTTGAACTGCTTGTCGAACAGGTGGAAGATAGTGTTGGCCTGCTGGACCACATCCAGGAAGTACAGGTTGGCGTTCTTGGCATCTGCTGAGGGGATAGCTGTAGTTCAAAGCAGGAGGAACAGGATGAATGATTAGCGTACACAAAAAGGTGGATTAACAGTGGGGGGAAATTAGCTTTTGTATGAGAATCAGAAGGCTCCTGGTTCAGGGTTTGATCCCCGCTTCTCTTAGCAATACTGGCATCATGTCGAAGTGTCTTTGAGCAAGACACTGAACCCCTTTAACTGCTCCGTCAAGCAGGTTGGTGCCTTGCATGGCTGACTCCACTGTCTGTGTGTGTGAATGGTTTAATGTACCGTAATACATACATTGTAAAGTGCTTTGGAAACAAGGTGCTATATAAATGCTGACCATGTCTTATTGAACTTGGTTCAATACCAATCAACAACCACTTGCTGAGACATTCTTTGATGGTGGCTCTGTGCCCCAGGGAGGAGTTGAGATGGACGTACCCGAGAGGCCAATCTCCAGGGCGTAGTCGATGTAATCTATACACAGGTGCTCCACCAGTAGCAGGAAGATGGAGAAGGCATTCTTGGGCAAGTCTGCAGGGTCTGACAACTGGATCACAGAAAAAAGAAAAGAGAATGGCAATGCAATTTGCACTCAGCTCAATAGGGTTTCTTCACTGAAGTGGCAATGAAAACAAGACAGGTTTTTCCCTTATGTTGACTTGACATAAATGCACAACAATCCCATGAACCGGACGAAGGGGATTCTCACCTTGTTGCATCTTTCAAAGGCATGTCGTGTCTCCTGCAGAAGGTTAAGCACCACCTCTTGGCACAGGAAGGTCTCTCCATGGGTGTCAATGCTCGGGCCCAGGGGCAGGTTAGTGCGCTGTCTTATTCGCTCCTTCAACTCCTGGATACTGCGGGAGGGGACAGAGAGAAAAGGAGGGATTAGACTTGCTAAAGACTTTCAAATTTAGTCTTCACTTAGTGCTTTATTCAACAATGTCATGTCTGTAGCCGAAAACCTTGGTTTTATTTGATCCCAGCCTAAACTTAGAAAGCCACTTTAATAATAATAGCTTTTATTTCTTCAAGCCTTAACTATTGCAATGGTGTTTGTTTTCACATGTCTTAAGCAAAAAACACTTAATAAGCTCCAAATTGTACAGAATACACTGGAGGTATATTAGCATTTCCCAAGCTATGTTTATATGACTGACTGTCCAGGGAAGAAGCTATTTAGAAATCTACTGCCAATGGCTTTGAGGCTACAAAGCCACTTGCTCCTTAATAGCATCTGAAACAGTCCCTGCTTGGCTAGAATTTTTGATAAGCCTGCAAGCTTTGCTGACACAATGTCCATCGTATATGTCCCGGATAGAGGATAGCTCACAATCGATGTTGCTTTGCAGTGCACTAGTTTCCATACAAGGCACGGATGCAGCCAGTCAGGGCAGGGCTCTCGTGGTACTTCTGTAGAAGGCTACACTGGCTGCCTGTCATTTTAGGGTTGATTTTAAGATTTTGCTGATTATTTTAAGCTGTTTGATTACACTTGAGTCCTAACTGGAACCTGCTGGTTGTTCCTGAATAGAGGCTGAAGACAGACTTTGCTGTCAGGCTCTGGAAAGAGAAGGCTGAGGAGCTCAGGCTTCTAACTCACTGTTTTATTTTAAATACAGTCTTAAAAAAAATATCTAAAGGCCTTCACCATAATTTAACATTTTGCAATGTTATTGGTTGATTCCCTTAACACATTAACTGCCAGAATTATTTTCATATTTTTTTAGCCAGTGCCAGAGTTTTTCATTGGAAAAAAAAAAGTACTCAGGAGCCGAAATACAGCATTTTTAAGTTTTAAGTTAACAAGGAAGTGGATAGGAGTCTAGATCTTCAACTAATCATATCTCCTTGGCCTTTGGGTGAAATTTTTTATTTTTTTTTCACTTCACGTAGATCTACGCGATTGGCACGTGGCGGCTTTACGGAGGTTCGCGTAGATCTACGTGATTGGCAGTCAATGTGTTAATGTTTTTATTTTTCACTGTAGTTCATGTCTGTGACTGTTTTTTTTTATTTATTCAGTTTTATGTAAAGCACTTTGTCATTTTGTTTGGTACGTGCTTAATAAATAAATAAATAATAATATTACAAAACAGAGCAGATTCAGGAGGTTTGGTGAGCCAAGTGGTGACAGGCTCTCACCCTACTTATATGTGGGAAACTCAACCTGTTCTGATGTTAACATAAAAGGACCATTGTCAGTGTATTTTGGGTTTCACACTCCAACGGCATTGAGAGTGAAACCTAAAAATCTCACCTGCCGGTGCCAATGAGACGCTTCTGGTGGTTCTTGGAGTCGTAGAAACGTTGTAGGATCAAGGCACTGCGAGTGCGAAGGTAGTCTCTCTCCATGTCGATGTAGCTCTCCAGGTAGGAGGAGAAGATGTTCTTGATGAGTTTGGACAGGAAGGTGTGCTTGTCTGAGCCTAGGTTGAACTCCGTCAGCTTGTTTGTCAACGCTGTGGTCCTGGCAGAGGACACAAGCATTGGGATGAAGTCACTTTTCACAGTTGATGATATGTCATTGTTTGTCGACTGACGTGTCACGTGTCAAGCAGAAATAAGCCAGAGATCAGTGTACTGTTGCCTTGTGGCACTATTTGTTCTTTGTTTTCCAATTTAAATAATTTTCCCTTGTTAGTAATTGACTGTGCCCCAAAGTAAAATGTTTTACGGTTCCCTGTGAATTTGTGTCAAGCGGAGAAAGTTTAATTGAAAAGACAGTAAAAATGACACATTAACCACTTTCAACCTGGCATCACTATTTTGGGCATGTCATTATAGACTTAAATTAAAAGAAAAATCAAAAGCTCACAATGCACCACATAGCAACACGTTGTGAGCTTGTAGGTACGCTATTCTTCGTACAACGACAAATAGGGATTAACTTAATTTAAAAGAAAAGACATGAATTACTTTGTGTAAAGGTCATAAAGGTGCTTGAGGTATTGTTCCATGTCTTGAACGCGGGTCTCGTCCAGTTTCTCTCTCACGTGGGCCTGTAAACACAAAGGCTATCAGTCTAACAGAACACCACAGTTATGGTGGGATCTAGCTAATACAGAATGACAATGGCAAATAGTGGATATATACCTGTAGTTTGTTCTCAAAAATGCTTTGGATGAGTTTGGCCATAACGGCTTCTGGGCTGCTGAAGACCTCCCCCACTTGCTTGTTGACTCTCTCGCAGAGGGCTGCGGTGTCTTCAAACACATCGTTCCTCATGTACGCCCCCTGGGAAGAGAAACAGAAGGGCTAACTTGTGGCCTGTGCAGAATACTGGCTGTAAAAACGAGATAATTGGGATATTATGTGAGACTGTGGGGAACACTGCACACTCACTTCCTGACACTGTTTGATGTAGACGTCAACACAATGCGCATACCCCTGTTACAGAAAGAGACGCGTTACCTCTCTATCAATGCAACATTGACACTCAACTTCCATATTAGCACATCCTGTATGAATTGACATCAACCTCCTGCTATGAACTACAGCTATCCCTTCAGCAGACTCTGACGTTCGCCACACAACAAAGCTAATAGCATTTGCTAATAGTGAGCTTGTAGATCAGCTAGTTTCGCTGTTCAAAAAAAATATAAAATATATAAATATATCAGAATTGGGATTTTTTTTAAACAGCGAAACTAGCCGATCTACAAGCTCACAATTAGTAAATACTATTAGCTTTGTCGAAGTATAGGGGTTAAGTGGTTATGACCTATTTTATACTTTGTCGTACGACAGTGTTGCCCAAAAATAGCCAGTTCTAAAATTTTCTTTAACAACTTTTGCCTATTATGACATGCCCAAAATAGTGAAGCTAGGGTGAAAGTGGTTCATAATGTAATGCTGAAAAGGACAAAAGGATCGAGTAATGATTGCAGAATGTCTCTGGATCACCTTGAAATGTAACAGAACCGCTGCAACCTCCCGCATACGTCCAATCTCACCCCTGCGCTGGGCGGCGGTGAACTCCTGGATCAACTGACGCTCCAGGTCATGGTACTTACCTGGAAAACACACACACACACACACACACACACACACACACACACACACACACACACACACGTTTTTTTTATTTGCAGGTCATTTCTTGTGACCTTGTGCCCTGGACAATTTAATGACTATAGCCAAAATACAACTCACTTGCAATCTTTGCCTTGACATCTGCAAATCTGTAAAATGAGAACAAAATGATTCAGTCAATTGCATCTTCGAGCCTACAGTACTTAATGTATGCATTTTTCAGGAACTTTAATCATGTATTTTTAACACCAAAACATTGTCGATCCATGATAGGAGATTACACAGCACGCTAATTGGCACTTTCAACTTCCACCTTCTCCGACAGTGCTAGGATGTCTAAAGCTGCCTCTAGGACGCCTGACTCACCTGTCGAATGGCAGCTCTTGGGCAATGAGATGCAGCTTCTGAATGATATCAGCCGCCTCCTTAATCTGATGAGGAGCGAGGTGGACAAAGGAGACAGAGAGAGAGAGAGAGAGAGAGAGAGAGAGAGAGAGAGAGACAGAGAGAGAGATAATAATGAGAGGACAGTAAGAGGTGGACATCCAAACAGGCAGAGCAGACAGGCCACTGGAAAACGACTCCACATGGGGGATTCATCATCTTAGAGCAGCCCTCCTCCACCTCCCCATGTTGGCCATGGAGCTGATAACAAGCAGACGCTGCTCACCTGGGCATCGGCAAAAGCGGTGGTGGCAGCAGCAGCCCTGACTTAGCAGCACGTCCAACTCTTTATTGGCATGCTTTTTTTCTGAATAGGCTGTAATCCCGCAGGAGTGTAAATCGCCTTCAATAATCTGTTCGGCCAGGGATATCGGTCTAAAAAAAGAGGCCCCTGTCGAGAACCCTCCCCACGCCCCCCCCCTCCCTCCCCCTGACATACATGCTGGCTGAAAAAGCTCCGGACCTACGAAAGGCCCGCCGTCCGCAACTCCTCTGTTCCCGCAGATGCCTGCCTCAGCTAACATCATTACTCTGCTCCCGTGAGGAGGATCCAGTCTTTCTGCTCGGCGAAGGTTTTCTAAGTATCTGTCCCCCAGCTAAGATTAGCTAAATCCCATGTAAGTAATGTAGCCGTCTCCCTGCAGTCAGGGTTTAGCAGCACTTGTCTCCACGCTGGCGGCCCAGCCCTCCCTTTCAGAAGGATTAGCAGAGCCATCCCCCTTCAGCTATTCACTTGCAGCTTTCCTCTTTCCCCCTCGTCTGGAGGTATGCTCAGGAAAAAGAATCTGGTCAGATATTCCTGCATGCCTCTCCGAAAGCCTAGCCCCATCTGCAGCTCTCGTCTCTGGGATTGACCTCACCCCCCCCTCTCCCCACTTAGACTCCCTGCTCCACCACCACTAATGATGCATCTCCAAGCAGGAATTCATCTGGAGCATCCCGATCTCTCCACAACCAATTACGATATTCAAATGTCAATGCTGTTAGGGGTCAACAGTAGGGTAATTTGTCTAATATCAACTTGGCCTGTGTTTAGGTAGAAATCTGAGCACATTTGAGTGCCTTGTCTGTAATGTGACGTACGGTAACTGAGGGCAACAGGCTCTCTCCGACTCTACAATTAATGCAATTAGGCTTGACATGAGCATGTTGACAGTGACACCCATGCTAGTCAATCAGCCAGCTATTATCAGAAAGCAAATGACAGTTTATTAATCCAAATTAGCTGAGGGATCCAACTAAAGGGATGAACTTGACAAATTAATGTGGATCATTTTCTTTATAATCCTGTTCACGTGCGTTTCACCTACAGTAACAATCACAGCGGGGGCCTCAACAACAAAACAAATAAGCCACCCCTGGTGGTGGATAGATGGTAGGACAGTAGGTGTGTGTCTACACTATTTTGTTTTGTTTATTTAGTATAGTAAGTTAAGTTAGGTTTGTTTTGGGTTATTACCTTATTTTTGTACTAGATTATTTAGGTAAGCTTTAAATCCCTGAGTTAGTTTAAAGGTTTGTTTTGTAATCACTGGCACTGCCCTGCCTCCCTATGTCTTGGTCCTTTATGAAATTCAAATATTTGTTCAAATCACCTTAACGTCCTTTTAAATCACCTTTTCTTTGCACCATACCACCGTGTTTTGTTACTCCCTGTGCCCTAGACTCATATCAGGGTCGTAACAACTGACCTTGTCAGGATTGTTGAACACGTCACTGCGAAGCTCCCCGTCCAAAAACTCGTTGAAGTAGGTCATGAGACGCTGAGCCTCTACGGCCCTCTGTCGAGGTGTGTTCACTCCCTCCAGCTGGTCTCCCAGGTGACACACTTTGGTGGCCACATAGCTGATGTGATCGTCCAGTTCCTGGAAATGCTGAAAGGCCACCTGAAGGGACACAGAGCCTGGACGTTTGTAAAGTAGTGTGCGTAAAGATCAAGCGACATGATGGTCGACAAAGTGAAATCGGACATCTCTGCGTGTCGGCTTGGGCCTTACGGTACAATGATGGATTGTACAGGACACGTTAGAACTTTATTGTCACATCGCATCAGGTGTAAAGAAGTGGGTGAAATTAATTTTTGTTTTTGTCCATCGAAAAGAAGAGGGGTAGGCAGTCAGGGAGAGCAAGGAGAAAAATCAAACCGTAAAGAAAAACATGTCAAGGAGGGGCAAAGATCAAAAGATACCAACTATTATCCATCCACCTCACCTGATTGCTCCTCTGTAGGTCTTGTACTTTGTGTGCAAATTCCTTAGCCTCGCGGTGACACTGATGTTCAAGCTTCTCCACGCGGCGTTGGATCTTCTCATCCAGTTGCTTCAGCTCTTCTATGTGATTCTCAAACTCCTCCAGCAGCCTATCAGTGTGAAGGAAAATAAATTAAAACATTAGCATGCGTTTGTATTGGGATTCCTCTGGGTACTCCGATTTCCCCCCACACCAAAGGACACGCATGCTAGGTATAGTAAATACTCCTGGCCGAGTGGCTGTGCCCTTGACCAAGGTTCTGAAAATACAACCGGAGTTGGTTCCCAATCGCTGCTCACTGCTTCTTGGGATGAGTTAAATGTAGGGGACACATTTCACCAAGGGGACAATGAAGCAAAATCAGATCAAATAAACTAAGATCCATGACAAACGTCATGTAAAACACAAAACAAATTCATGTAAATCTAAGTCTGGAGGAGTAATTGGGGAAAAGCAGGGTTAAATCTGTCCCACTGACCCAACACTTAGAGTTAATAGTTACAGAATGGTGTGTAACTGGGTGCTTTAATTCCTGGGTCCCTAGACTTAAGAAGCTCTGAAAACTAGGAGCCTCGTCAGCTGCATTTTAAGTGCCATCAGGACGGCCGAGCAAAAGTTCTAAGTCAGCACTACATTTCACCGAGTAGGAAACATCCTAAAATGATGAGTATATAATCTCTTGACTAATTCCCTCTGCACCGGCTACAGATTAAGGACGTCTCCCTTCCCTTCTCGTTCCCTGGTTGGTGACTCACAGTATGGTGGCCTCCATACGTCGTCTCTGACTCTTCACTAAGGTTTAAATAGAGCTTGATAGGAGGTTGTGGCAACAGTTTTGTGGAGGAAGCAGATAAGGCTGGATGGATCGACATAATAGTTAGTTGGGGTTCTTCCAAAGGCCTACTGTGTTGTATTTGTGATTAAGAAAGTTAAGTTGGCTACCAAATGTAAACATAAGACCAAGCAACATTCTCACCAAACAACTCAAACTTTATTCCAACAACGTGGAATGATTCCTGTCAAACCCTGCAAGCTCTCTCCAAAATAGAAACAAATATAGTTTTGGTCCATAAATCAGTCACATCAGCCCAAAAAATTATCTCAGACTACAGTCACACACAAAGATCTCAGACTACAGTCTGAGATCCCTTATTCTGGATTGGATTTTATTTTTCAGAAATCAGATTATAAATACTGGCTGATATTGTAAATGCATTTCTCAGAATGAATAGCGAGTGCAACAAGGTTATAAAACACAATCAACTAGCCATTTTGTTATTGCTTCAATCATACAATTGTGTACAATCACAATCTCGACAGAGAGTGGGTTTTCAAATAGGGCTGATTAATCAATTTTTTTGTTGTTACTTTTTTATATATATATCAGTGAATCGACTATTGGACTTCATCGTCCATCATGCCACTGTATTTAAGACATAGAAACAACATAGGATGTATTTTATTTCTGTGAATTGTATGTGTATATTAAATTTCACATCATTTGTAGATATATGTCACAAGGAGATAAATCACAAATAATCAGGCTTTACTAATAATCTGAAATCCATAATGGACTGCTCCCCCCTTGTGTTGAAGTGATCTGAAAAGTTTAGTTTGTCCAGAATCCCTTGAAAATAGGATGGAATACGGTCAATGATGTTAACTAAACAATGATTGTGTTTATATACGATAAGCTTACATAGGGGGCCGCAGGGGCTCATGTGGTAGAGTGACTGCATGGGAATACGAAGTCTTCCGGTTTGATCCCGTACTCTCCCTGGGTTAGTGTCGAAGTGCCGTTGACACTGAACCCTAACGGCTCCTGCTGAGCAGGTTGGTGCCTTGCATGTTTTTCCTCTGCTGTCTGTGTGTGGGGGTGTGTGTGTGAATGGGTGAAAGTAATGCACAGTGTAAAGCGCTTTGGATAAAGGCATATCGACCCCTTTTCTGATACTAATAATAACATATGTTTTTCAGAGGGTGCTTCATAAATGGAGGAAAAACACAAGCTGAACATGGTAGCCATACATCCATGCCAACTGTGCCTATCAATTTAGTTTGATTGTTTTTGCCACACTGCCATCCATAGGAAAATGGTTGTAAATCAGTGGTGTTCTCAAACTTTATGCATTAGGCCACGGATGCCCATAACTCAGAGTGTAGAAATGTGTACACTCTCAGAGTTACAGACCTGTAAAGGTCCATTTGGTTCCTATTAATATCTAAAATTTTGCTGCGGACTCCCTGTAACCCCCTAAAGGACACCTGGCCTGGTGTCCCCTCCGGACCCCACTTCGAGAACCAATGGTGTGTAAACGACACCAGCCTACCTTTTAGGATCAAAGGCCTCGGCACCTCCTTTGGAACCTCCTCCAGGTGTTCTCCATGCCAACCTCTCAATGTACTCATCTGCATCAAAAGGCTCCTGGAGGAGGGAGGCAAGTGCCAAGTAAACAAGTGTACAAAACTGCCATACAAAAAAAAATCAACACCACAATACCACACCCCCATGAGCAATAAGCCACCTTTGAACCGGATTTTCGTTATGTTGCTCACTAAAGTGTAAATCGTAAAGAAACATTACTGGTTACCCACACAGTTTTCAGATGAAAGAAGAACTAATACTTGCTCTAATGTTAGCTGTACATCACAAGTCATAAACATAGCAGTGTTACGGTTATCAGTTGAGCTTTGTGTGATGCAAATTCTACGGTGACAATAATATATCTGCAGGTCATTGTCTCTTTCACCTCTCCACACTGGACAAACCTTGCCCAGTCTGTAGTGTCATTATTCAATATTTCCAGTGGTGTAAAGTACATTTATTCAAGTACTCTACTGGAGTATTTCCAATTTTCAATACTTTCACCCCACTACAGAGGCAAATATTGTACTTTTTACTGCACTACAATTATTTGACAACTTTAGTTACTAGTTACTTTGCAGATATAGATAATTATCACAAAAGATATAACCACTTCAGCCCTATATATATATATATATATATATATATATATATATATATATATATATATATATATATATTAAGGCCATTTGAAAATAGCCGATCTGCTATTTTCAAAAGATTTTGTATACATTTTGAAATTGTTAAATGGACCATTCTGCATAATGAGTACTTTTACTTTTGTACTTTAAGTACATTTTGATACCAATACTTTTGTACTTTCACTCAAGTACATTTTGAATTCCAGACTCTTACTTGTAACAGAGTACTTCTATTGCAGTTTACTTAAGTAAAACGTGTGAATACTTTTTCCACCACTGAATATTTCTGCCAGATACATGAACCATCAAGCTAACGACAGCTAGCCCAGCTACCTAGCTACCCTGCTAACACAGTCATTTCACCTCGAACAGTTGAGCTGTGGTTGCCATGTTCGATCGTCGGCTAGCAACGCAGAGATGCTGTTTAGACGTGAGGGATGATGGTGAATCGGCAACACCGCCAACCTCCCGGTAGATTTGCTGCTTTCCCTGCAGTCACAGTGTTGCCCTTTGTTGACAGCATAGAGCCAGCTAGTTAGTTAGCGACCCTCTGCTTCCTGTATGGGGAAGTGGGGAACAGGGTGGGGATGTGCTGCGTTCGAGATGACTCGGGGAGTCGGAATTTGCAACTGCGACTCTGCTCAAGATTGGAACGGTCACTTAAAGCAGTGGTTCTCATTGTGCAGTGGTTTTGGGAGGACAGTAAAGTGACAATTTAAGGAATTTAAGGACTCTTTAAAAAAAAAAAGAAGAAAACAACATTTTAAAGACTTACTTCATCGAAACATTGGCCAAATTGTCAAATAATAAGAAAGAGGCAAAAGTATTGTGAAAATAACTCCATCTACAAGCTCACAACGCCTCGCAACAATTATTTATCTGTGGAACCGAATCAAACTAAATTACGTGTTTGTCGGGTGGGGGGTCCACTCCCCATTTCAAATATGATTATTTTGGGGGGTCCCCAGTCAAATATGATTCTTTTGGGGGGTCACAGCCTGAAAAGGTTGAGAACCACTGATTTAAAGTCTGAATAATAATAATAAAAACAATGATAATAATAATAATAATAATAATAATAATAATAATAATAATAATAATATATGATTATTATGATTAAGAAACGTGGGCATTTCTACATGCCAATGGACTCAAAGGAGCAAACTGAACTGTTTACAGAATTGCTTTTTCAAAACATTTTTACTACTACTATTAATTAAGGCAGTCAACTGAAATTTGCCAAATAGATAGCATTGGATCAAGATTATCATAGATGTATTTAATCGAGTCTGACTTTTACTTTTGTACATAGAAATGTCAAAATCGATAAAAAAATACATCTACAACAGTTTTGATCTAAGGCTACCAAATAGATATTGTTTAGAAATCACTTACGAATTTAACAGTTACAGTATGTAAAGTTGTGCATTGAGTAACAAGCGATAACTGCATAATGCAAGTTTGTAGTCCTGAAACTGCATTATTACTACATCGCCATACGAAGGTTGGATAAACTCGATATAATTCCTACTCTCCGACGTGTCTGGAACGCAGCAAGAGCTGCTCCCAAACACGCATGCGCACAAGTCGCCTGATTGGCTGTGACTGTCACGTGAAACAATAGGAAGTGGCTGCTTGAAGTAAATACATGTATCTTTAAAGTAGCTGTTTTAACATTTGACAGCATGAGAATACGTTACTGTTAAGCACATACGTTAGTGATCAGTTGGAGTCAGTGTTTCCGACCAAATGAGTCTACGTGCTTTATGGATTATTTCTCACGAGAAGGGAGAAAATGTGTCTGTTCGTTTCTCAAGGTTTGTAGCTTTGATTTCTATTGCTGTCAAACCGTCCACTTCCCCCTTTCTTTTCCGAATTGGTGCCGACAGTGCTCAAATGCTTTTCATCAACTACCCTGTTTTATTGCTTTTTGATCACTTTCAAATCATTAAAATCATTGTAAAATCATGTTATCCCACAGGAGGTTCCCAACAGTTGAGCACCGTGCAAAGTCTCTGGCAGGTCCCTTGCATGTGGCAGTTCCAGAAGACGGCATCGTGCTCCAGCTCCTATTAACCGAGCTGGGTTTGGTGGACTTAGACAAACCTTTTGTGGCTTCGAGAGATGACTGCCTCCACCATCAGCGCTCGCCAGCCCTGGAGCTGCACGTGGAGCGGCCGGGAAGGGGAATCCTCTGGCCAGTGTTGGCCATTTCACAAGGGCCACTCATCCTCGCGTGTCTGCCTCTGGTAGAGGCCCCCCCAGAGCCCCGGCCACCTCTATCCAGCCTGCTCTCTGTCTCTCAGGGCCTCACTCTACTGGCCGGCTTACAGACATTTCTCTGTGGCTCTGGGACTAAGCCTGACAGCGAGGGGCTTGCATCTCGTCTGGCTATGATGCCCTCAGTCCTTCTGCAGGTTTGTCCACTTGGGACCCCACTGGATGTCCCCCAGGCTGGGGCCCCTGCTACATCAGCGGTGCCGGCTCCTGCTGGGACCCAGAAGCAACCGGCTTGGAAGACAGGGCTACACAAGGGTCGAGCTGTGGTGAACGTGACACTGGTAGAGATAGTCCGTTCCATGCAGTATGGAACTCGGAGTAGACAGGACCTCTGGGACGTCTATGGTACTGTGACTTGCAAAGTAAGCACACCGTGTGGAGCTTATACTCTGTTGTCTGATGGTGTCACTCACTCGCCAAACATAATGATTTCCCAGCGAGTCTCGGTTAAATTAGGCGAGCGACACTATTGTTATTGGGACAGAAAGGACAAATAATTCTTGCTTAGTAACTGCATTGACTTTTCTCTTACTCTTGTTGAATGACGATATAAAAACAAAAATATTAGATTAAATGCTTTATTGTCATTGCACATTAAAACATAACGAAACTTAGGTCAGGAGCACTCCACTTAGAAGCATAAAAACTATTCTTAAATTCCATACTTTATTCTCTTATTCTACCTTTTTCCTTCGATCATCATCAGTGTGAAGTTGAGGGTGTGATGCCAAACGTGACGGTGACACTCACTCTGCCACCAAATGGCTCACCGCTGCAAGATATCCAGATCCACCCGTGTGTGACATCATTGGACGCCAGTATTCTCACTGCCAGCAGCGTGGATAGCTGCGACAGCTCTGCTTTCTCTGGCCCTTACAAGTTCCCCTTCTCACCTCCCCTGGAGCCCTTCAGACTGTGCAGTTACACATCGCAGGTTAGTAAACTTGACATGATAAGAAGAAGACACCATTTGATGATTCCTCGAATCATCAAATGATCGGTCAGTTTGGTCTTCGTTGACCAAGACTTTGTTAGTGGATTAGTTGGTTCTATGCACATCTCTTGTCAACGCTATATGTTTAATTCTGTCAGTCTATAACTTTCAATAGCCACTAGCCAGTAGTCATTGTGAAAGCAACATTTAAAATGTTCAGTTTTCAACCTCATCAATCTGAAAAGGCTTTTCTCTTCATGATATACAACATTTTACAGATTTGATGTTTATTTAAATAAGCTAATCAAGTTGTTGACACATTAGTCGACTAAGAATTTCTGAAATCGAGGATAGCCCTCTCTTAATTGACTCTGATTCATATTCTTGTTTTTCTTTAGGTCCCCGTACCACCCATCCTCGGTTCCTATCAACTGAAAGAAGATGATAACCAGCTGCGCTTGTCAGTAACGCTCAAACTTCATGAGAGTGTGAAGAATAGCTTTGAGTACTGTGAAGCACACCTGCCCTTCTTTAATAGGTAACCAACAGTAGAAGGACAGATGGACATAATTTGTCATCATTATGATATTTATGGACCTCATTAACATCTTGATATAGTCACATTTTCACTGAACTTCCTTTACAATTCAAAAATGTAATTTATCTCTGTGTTTTGTGTTTATCTACTGAGATCGAAAGGTGTTAAAGCTACAATCCATAACCTTTATGTCAATACTGATGGTGATGGAGAGGTAATAATAGCGATGCCTGAACTACAATAAAGATGGCGGTGCGTCTAGTTTCCAATCCAGTGTGCCGTCTGCTTCAAATTACATTATTGACATTGTCAACCAGAAGGTGTCCTACCTGACACAAGGGTCTAAATTTCTCAGTGGAAATGTAAAAATAATAGCTCAGATTTATATAGCGAATATTTGGAATTTATCAATATCACTTTAGTTTAACCACTTTGACTTATACCCTCTATACACAACAGACCTGAGTTGCACTGCACTTGGTGTGTTCTTTTATGATCTATACCAAATCTCTTCACCAAAAATAGCAGATCTACAAGCTCACAACGCGTGGCGACAAAACATGGTTAATCTCTCTCTCTCGTATGAGAGAGTGAAAGAGTTAGTGGTACTCTGTTTGATATACTGTACTGGACAATTTAGTAGAATATAATGTGTAAACACTAAACGGTTGGTTTGAAATGCCAGGCATTGCAAAAACTCCGTACATTACAATGTGATTAATGTTGATTGTTGCAGTGTGAATGATGAGTTATTACATGTGCAGTGTGGTCTCTATCTCCTTCCAGGGACCAGATGGGTAGTGTGGATGTGAAGGTAAGCTCTGGGCAGTTGGAGGTGTCCAAGGAGAAGAACCTGTTGGTTTGGGTCCTCGGTAGGTTTTGTGCTGCAGAGCATCCATCTAAACATTCAGTCTCAATTAGGGGTGAAACAATCAAATAATCAACTAGTTGATCAACATTAAATGAATCACTGAATTTTAGTAATCAAATAATTGGTTAAATGATGTGTCATGTTAAAAGTTCTAATAATGCTACTGACAACTTCCCCCCAAAATGAATGCTTGTCTTTTTTCTGATATTATAACATGAAAAGTTTCTGGATGAAGCAATTTCTATAGTATTTGAGTGCAGATAACGTGTGATGAGCATTTGCCATAATTTTGATGAATCAGTTATGAAAATAATCATTATTTGCTCAATGTACACACAAGTATTTGGAATGAAAATTAATGACTGCATTTTGTCCGTCGCTATCCAGGACAAAAGTTTCCTAAATGTCGCGAGGTCACAATGGAAGGTAGCATCGGCTTCACAGGGCAGCTCCCAGGACCTACAGACCCTCTGTGCATTGAACTTACAGCTTACATCAAAGTACGTAGCTCCCAGGACCTACAGAACCTCTGTGCACTCAACTTACAGCTTACATCAAAGTATGTACTGTAGCTCCCAGGACCTACAGAACCTCTGTGCACTGAGCCCAGTGTCTTAAGTGTCCCTGAGCAAGACATTTAACCCCTCTGCATTTATAACACCCACTTCTCCTATTAGTTAGGATGGGTAAATGCAGAGGATGAATTTTCACGTATGTGATAATATACTGTGACAAAATACCCAACAATAACGGTGTGGTGGTTATTAATAGCTTGTTAGCCACCCAGGCCATTATGATACACTTTCACAATGCTTATAACTAATAAGTCTACTGGCCACCACATAGTTTATTTATTATTTTATTGTTTTAGCAACAATGAAAAGAAATGTATTGTTTATGTGGCTGATAATACAGTGGATACTCTCTAACAATAACTGCTCTTAATCCCTCATCCTACTATTCCCAGAGAGAGTAGTATGGGCAAGATATAACGTTGATAAGTCCCTCCCTGCCTCAGAAAACTCCATCTTTATATACCCTGGTGCACCATTTGCTCCCAAGATACATGTGTACTTTCCATTATCCATACCAAGCACCGTTTCACAGGCAACAAGGCCTTCAGTTTTGCCGTGCCTAAACTCTGCAACTGTCTGCCTCTACCTTGTGATCTCCGTGCCGGAACCTGACTGACTTCTATTAAATGGCAATTACAAACTCACACAATTAAGATTACTTTTATAGTCTTGTATTCTGCTCTTGTATTGCCTGTTCTTCCTAATTAGTTTTAAATAGGGTATGACACTTGCCACACTTCTGTCTGTCACCTTTGTTGTTTATTATTTATTGTCTGGTCTTTTAATGTATTTTTTCTGTTTATCTTGTGCAATGTCCTTGGGCACATAGAAAGGTGCTTATAATTGAAAAGTATTATTATTACTTAAGCTCCAGTTTGCCACTTACCTGTCACAATGTTGTGAATCCACCACGGTTCCCCACACTCGTGATATCTATTAGAAACATTGCGAGCTCTGCGTCTGTCTTTAACTCCACCTGCAAAGCTTTGGGGTTAAAGACAAACTTTGTTTAGTCAACATTTTTGCATCTTGTGAACATACAAGGTCAACTGCTGAAGTCAATGCAAAGTAGTGTGTGTGTAGTTTAACTCTTCCAACCTTCCTTGTTTTCCAGTTGTACTTCAAAGTGCCTGATTTGACACTGTCTGGCTGCTGTGTGGACCAGCATTCAGTGCAGGTGTACTCTTCTGCTAAACCACGCATTGTAACATGTAAGTGTCAAGTGTGTATTATGTTTTGGAATTGAATCACTCTTTCGCTATGTTAGTTAAGGTTTTGAAAACTAAGTAAACACTTCCTATCTGCAGCTCGAGAACTTCAGTCGAAAGAGTACTTCATATGGAACTCAACTTCTGCTGCGCCAGTATCATCCGGGCATATGATGCTGTAGGATGGACATGTGGATACAAGATGGACAAATATTTGAATTGACAAAATGTCAACAATGTACAGTTATCTAGATTAGCACTATATGACCCCATGATATGGGTTGTTACTATTCTATTGTTTTGGGGGTCTCATATGTGATATGATATACAATACAAAATAAATTTCAAATGACACTAAATAAATAATAATGCATTATTACAGATGTTCCAATCCGGGACCTAAACGTTATTTTAACCAATCTGTATGGTAGAGTAGGTTATACAATACACACCTGCGGTGGTTGGAATCCGGGAGGTGTTCTCCCTACTCTTCCACTGAGAAGGTTTGACCCTAGTGTTGAGTAGGACCCCTACTTACTGGTTGACAGTGTTATCACTCAAGTTATTTGAAGCAGACGGCGCACAAGATTGCACACTAACGCACACGCTGCCAATGTTATTGTTGTAGTTTGGACATCATTGCAATTACCTATCTCCAGCAGGAGAGGGAGACACTGGATAATAGTATGTATTGAAGCTTTGATGTAATTAAAGATTAAATATATTTTGTTATTCATCATAGTTCATGTATATAATTCAATAACAATTACGGTATGAAAAATTCATTAACTGGTAGAAATATGGATTTGCTTTACTGTATGTGTGATTTTCGAAAAGCAAAACTAATTATCTTTTATTTAGAAAAAAAAATAATAATAATAATTTAAAATTAAAGGGCACCTCCTGCATTAGAAGGATAATATCAGTGACTACAAGCAGAACGTGTGTTTTCAATTAGTCAAACATTAGTTAACATGGAGTTTGAAGTTGAATGGGCTGATCATAAAAGAACACACCAAGTACAGTGCAACTCAGGTTTGTTTTACTAAGTAGCCTATAGAATGGTGTTTGATCAAATAAATATCAAACATTATTATTATAATCTAAATATTGAATCAAACTACTTTAAAACTGTTTGGGGTGCATATAAAAGACGTTGAAATGACCCCAGAAGTGTTTTCAAGTTAAATACCACTTTGAAAGACAGCACCCAGAAAAAGTACTATAGCTCGGACTTTTTTTAGGTTTGACTTTTTGTTTTATCTGCAAGCGGAGACAGAAAGTGTGACTCTTAAAGGAGTAGTTTACGCCCCCATGGGCGCAGCCATAGCTGAGGGGTTAGTGAGCCCGCCTAGGGAACCAGCTGGCCCTGGTTGCCCCAGGTTCGATTCCAGGCTATCCCAGCATATGTGCCGATGATATGAAATTTGTCCCTGAGCAAGACTCTTAACCCCAATTGCTCACAGGTTCTCATTGGAAACAAGACTGCAAGGACTTTCATGAACGACCTGTTAAAAGGAATTATCCTTATCCTTATCCTTATCCCAAAAAACATGTTTTCCCCATAGTTTACTCAACCTGTGATGAGTTGAATACAAAGAGAATTTTATATTGTATAATATCCCTTTACTATGAATGAAGAATCCCAAAACGAAGGAAATACTTGATGAATTTAAGTAAATTGAGGCCAAGATTCACAGCAGCAAAACTATATAAAAATCTGATTATAATCTCCAACACAACTCTCACAGTGTGATCCCAAGTGTCTTCTATACAGTCATACATTGCTATTTTAAGACATTGCTTTATGTTGAAGAAAATGAGCTTTTTAATATACCGGCTCAAACCGTAACATGCATGAGAAAAGAACGTGCACGGGCTTGCCAATGGTGTTCAACAGAGTCAGGAGCTCAGGAGCTCTTTATTCATATTTGACATTTATTTGTTATGCTGGAATAAGAGATCGTTTTTAGTTTTTGTAAATAAATAGCTTACCTACATTTGGTAGTTACAGTTAAAGAAACATTGTGTAGCTCATATAGCCTATAATACCGTAGCTAGGCCCCACCCATTGTACTGCTACAGATTCCAATAGATCTGAGGTGTTGTATAAATGCATTTTGTCAATAAATATATTATAATCAATTTCAAATCAAATGGCAGGCTACACCAGCTTCGCTGATTGGCCAGTAATAAACCAATCGGCTTTAGTGTTGATGCAATGTAAATGTGTGACATCACCAAGCACAGTACCATATATGAGTTTGCGTCATATGGCTCAGTACCACATCAGTGATAGAGAGAATGTCTTTGGCAAAGTCACAGAGTCTAAACAAGAAGTCAGGATATACGGTAGCCACTAAGGAGCAGTTGAAGTTTAACTCCAAGACCTTTGACCTGGAGTTTACCCAAGAGTGTTTCAGGACTGGGATCGCTGCAAAGGAGAAAAAGGAACTGATTGGAGAACAGCAAGTTTTGGCTGGAAAGCACCGTGTTGCAGAGCAGAAGATTAAAGACATGGAGGAACATGTGAAAATAGCAGTGAATGAGTTCCAGGCAGGGGAACAAAAGAAGCTGAGCATGGATAAAAGACTACAATCACAGCTGAACCACATCAAAACAGAATTCAGAACCAAGGAGATTCCTTGGGCAAATGAGCGTAATGAAATACAAGAGTGCTTCAGGATAGAGATGGCTGCAAAGGAGGAGAAATGGGACAAGGAAAAAAAGGAACTGACTGGACAACAGCAAGATTTGTCTGGAAAGCTCCACGATGCAGAGCAGAACATTTTAAACTTCTGGGAGAACCATCTGAAGACAGCAGGGAATAATGTATCCCAGTCAATGCAAAAGACTGACTTCTTAAACCAAAACGTGTTTGAAGAGAAATGCAACTTGATGGAACGTGAAAAGAATGCTATCCGAGAGCACTTCAGGGAACAGATGTCTCAAAAGGAGTATGGCTTTGATAAACATCTCCAATCACAGCTGAGCCACATCACAACAGAATACCGAACCAAGGAAATTCTTTGGACAAACGAGCGGAAGGAAATACAAGAATGCTTCAGAATAGAGATGGCTCTAAAGGAGGAGAATTGGGATGAGGAGAAAGGGGAACTGATTGGAGAACAGCAAGCTTTGGCTGGAAAGCTCCGTGTTGCAGAGCAGAAGATCATGGAGATGGAAGAACATCTGAGAACAGCAGAGAATGACTTTCAGGCGATGCAACAGACTCACCTCTTAAACCAAAAGGTGTTGGAGGAAAATTGCATCTTGATGAAATGCAACCAGGATGCTGTCCAAGAGCAATTCAGGGAACAGATAGCTGAAAAGGAGCATATCTTTGATAAACAACTCCAGTCACAGCTGAACCACATCACAACAGAATTCAAAAACAAGGAGAATATTTGGGCAAATCATCGGAAGGATATCCAACAGTGCTTTAAGACCGAGATATCAACAAAGGAGGAGAACTGGGACAAAGAGAAAAGGGAACTGATTAGAGAACACCAATCTTTGGCTGAAAAGCTCCGTGTTGCAGAGCAGAATATTAAAGACATGTCGGAACGTCTGAGAACAGCAGAGAATGACTTCCAGACAATGCAGGAGACTCACCTCTTTAATGTAAAGTTGTTGGAGGAAAAATGCATCTTCAAGGAACACGAGAAGAATGCTATCCGAGAGCAATTCAGCAAAGAAATGGCTCAAAAGGAGAATAGCTTTGATAAACAACTACAATCACAACTGAACCACATCAAGACAGAATTCAGAGCCAAGGAGATTCTGTGGGCAAATGAGCGTAAGGAAATACAAGAGCGCTTCAGGATAGAGATGGCTGCAAAGGAGGAGAACTGGGACAAGGAGAAAAGGGAATTGTTTTCAGAACAGAAGGCCTTGGCTGGACAGCTCTGCGTTGCAAAGCAGAAGATTAGAGACATGGGGGAACATCTGAGAACAGCTGAGGATAGCTTTCAGGCCATGCAACAGACTCGCCTCTTAAAGCAAAAGGTGTCGAAGGAAAAATGCATCTTGATGGAACGTGATCAGGATGCTATCCAAGAGCAATTCAGGGAACAGACGGCTCAAAAGGAGCATAGCTTTGGTAAACTCCAATCACAGCTGAACCGCATCAAGACAGAATTCAAAACGAAGGAGAATATTTGGGAAAATGAGCGGAAGGGAATACAAGAGCTCTTTAGGAAAGAGATGGCTGCAATGGAGGAGAACTGGGACATGGAGAAAATGGAACTGATTGGAGAACAGAATGCTTTGGCTGAAAAGCTCTGCGATGCAGAGCAGAAGATTAAAGACATAGAGAAACAAATGAAAAAAGCGTTGGCTGAGTTCCAGGCAATGCAACAAACTCAACTCTTAAACATAAAATCATTGGAGGAAAAATGCATCTTCATGGAACGTGATAATGATGCTATCCGACAGAACTTCAGGGAAGAAATACGGTCACAGCTGAGTCATATTAATAAAGAATTCAGAGCCAAGGAGAGTCTTTGGGCAAATGAGAGGAAGGAAATACAAACAGAGATTGCTACAAAAGAGGCAAACTGGGATGAGGAGAAAAAGGAACTAATTGAAGAACAGCAAGCTTGGACTGTAAGGCTCTGTGTTACAGAGCATAAGATTAAAGACACAGAGGAGCATCTGAGAACAGCAAGGAATGAGTTTCAGGTAATGCAACAGACTCACCTCTTAAACCTAAAGGTAATGGAGGAAATGGTAGAAGAGAAGAAAAAGAAAGATGAGGAGATTGTCAACCTTAGAGAGACTGTTTGCATTCAGATGGAAAACCAGAAATTATACAGGAACATCACAGAGGAAAATAGAGAACTCCTCTACCGACTGGACAGTGTCAGGGAAGAGATGGCTACAAAGGGGCTGAACTGGCAGAAGGAGAGAAGGGAACTGCTTGAAGAACAGCAGGCTTCGACTGGAAAGCTCCATGTTGCAGAGCATAAGATTGAAGACATGGAGGAACAGGTGAAAAGAGCAGAGAATGAGTTCCAGGAACTACAAGAGACTGACGCATTAAATGTGAAGTTGTTGAAGGAAACATCCATCTTGAAGGAACATTATTTTAGGACACTAGAGCAAGAGCAATGGAAGAGAAATTCCGGGAACAGATGGCTCAAAAGAGGATGGCTCAAACACAGCTGATAATCAAGGAGATTCTTTGGGTGGATGAGCATCAGGAAATACAAGAGTTCTTCAGGACAGGGATGGCTGCAAAGGAGAACTGTGACATGGAGGAAAGGGGATGGCTGGAAAGCTCCACATTGCAGAGCAGAAGATTAAAGACAGGGGAGAGATGCTTGCAAAGGGGTTTATCTGGCTGATAACGCTGATGTATAGATGTAGTACATCTTATAGCAGATTCCACTGCTGCTACAGTAAGTTTACTTACTGCTAGAGTTCCTTTGTGTGTGTGTGGGTCTTTCCTGTACTTTTTACTTTAGCCTTACTGCTATATTGTTTTTTTTTTCTTCCTTAGTTTCCTTGAAACCCAGTATTATCTTTTTGTAGTTTTGGCTGCTGTTGTTGCATAGTCTTCACGGACATACCACATCAACATTTTTGCCAGACCCAAGGGGTCGGGCTTACATGAGTTTTGTACCCGTTTTCTCCATACTTAGGGGCGGCCATAGCTGAGTGGTTAGTGAGCCCGCCTAGGGAACCAGCTGGCCCTGGTTGCCCCAGGTTCGATTCCAGGCTATCCCAGCATATGTGCCGATGATATGAAATTTGTCCCTGAGCAAGACTCTTAACCCCAATTGCTCACAGGTTCTCATTGGAAACAAGACCGCAAGGACTTTCATGAACGACCTGTTAAAAGGAATTATCCTTTATCCTTATCCTTATACATGGGCATGGTCACTTTGTCCCCCGGCCCCAGCCAAAAAAGTCTGTCCCCCTTTCGTCACGAACTATTCATGACATCATTATTATGTCACAAAAATGATAAAATGATTTATGCTTTTCAGTTATAAAGTGGTTTGTAGGTGTGTTACATACTAGGACTTTCTGGGTCTGGCAGAACCATGTCTCCTGGTCTTGTTCTACACTACGTACCCGTGAGTGAGTGACAAACAAAACCTTCTTGATTCTCTCTCTTGAGCAGAACTGCTTGGAGAACAGCAGACTTTGCTGAAAGGTTCCTCTTTGCAGAGCAAAACTTTAATAAAAAATTAGATTTTTGGGCAAAGTAGCTAAAAGCTCTGGAACAGCGCTTCACAACAAAGATGGCTGCAAAGGAGGAAACTTTCAAAACATCCTTTACAATGTAAGCTCACTGTGGAGAGCATGCTGCAGTCGGCACTGAAAAATAAGAACCTTTTGGCCATTGCCCCCTATTGCAAAATCCTTTAAGGAAATAATCAATACAATGAAATAGCCAATCCACGAAGCTCACAATGTGTATATACAAGCTCACAACAAGTCGGAAAATAGCAAAAATAGCTTTACAAGCTCACAACAGTACATCGCAACGTGTCGTGAGCTTGTAGATGCTATTTTCGCTGAGGTTGAAAGTGGTTAAAATGGCACAATCTTATGAACTGAATTTGAATTGAAAACCATTTTCTTTTTCTCTGCCAGGCCGAAGGCGTGTGTGTGTGTGTGTGTGCGCGCGTGTGTGTGTGTGTGTGTGTGTGTGTGTGTGTGTCACCATTGAAAGACCATTTTTTAAATATTGCTCATACTGTACATATTTTCACGCAAATCGGTACACATTATCTTTATACTCATGTGTTCAAGACAGCCCTGTCCGATTTTTCATACTCCATCCTGATAAGATTAGCGTCCAAAGTTTGCAGGAGTGGTCCGTTTTGAACAAAATGCATCAAATCATGAATGCAGCGTCTGATTGCCTTGAAACTGCACGCACATTCGGAGGAAATGCCACCCATTTCATATTGGCCTATTATAGCGCCACCGATTTTCCCTTCCTTTTTGCCAGACCCAGGGGGTCGGCCTACATGAGGCTTTGTCGGTCTGTCCCTCTTTTCCTCCCGGTCTGCCTCTTTTCCTCCTCTTTTCCTCCCTGTCCCTCTTTTTGATTGGCCAAGCTTCGCGTGACGTAGTGCTCTGATCTTCAGATTTCAACCACTAGGGGTCTGGCAGTGCTCCGAGGAGCGCTTTTTCTAGCTATAGTGTTTCCCCCCATATCTACTTGAACCATAGCACTTTCATTGCACATTCTGCAAAGATATCTACAATCTATAACCCCTTCCGATCCACTTTTGGATCAGTTTTTCTTTTTTAAAGATATTTAGATATTTTTTTCTGGCTTTATTGATAGGATAGTAAGCTGACAGGAAATGGGGAGAGCCACACAGCAAAGGTCGTCAGGACCAGGAGTCGAACCCGCAACACGTTGTCAAGCTGGATTACCAGCGTCTGTGGTATGCGCCTGGACCGCTAGACCAGCGGGCGCCCCTGGATCAGTTGATTTTGGCAAAGAGATTTGGTGTTAAACAGGAGCGGACCTAGTATAAAGCCCTGGGGGACTGCAGGACGCCGGACAAATTTCCCATTGCCCGCAAAATACGGGACGGGTGATCACCCTAGCTTTAATGGCTTCATAGATTTGTTTGACAGCACTATCAGTGTTGAGTAAATTACAAAAGAAAAAGAAAAAAAGGTAAATGTAGTAACTCTGAGGACCCTTGTTGAAGAGTTCTCCCATAGAATAAAACAAATATATAAATATTATAAATAATATAACTTTATGCTGAGTCCTCCAATTCTCCATCAGTCATGGGTGCCAGTTCCCACCTGATGTCGTGTGTGAGTTCTGACTGCTCCAGATCGTACTGAATAACTGCTAGCTTGCATAATGTCTTAAGACTAGGACTTAAGTCTAAGATGTACAGGTCACATTCTCCAAAGACGATGACACGATTTCCCACCATGCAACAGTACCCGTTTCTCATCCAAAATGGGTCATTCACCTTGGGCTTAACCTCCTTCCAGGAGAAGGTCTCTGGATTGAATCTCCACACATCATTGAACGCTCCTACGCGGTTATCACTTCCAAATATGTACAACTCTCCATTGTAGGCAAAGGCTGAATGACCCCAGCATGCATTTGGAATTAGACGCTGTGCAGTAGAAGGTGTGCTCAGCCAGCAGTTGGTCTCTGTGTCAAACACACTGATGTTGTTGTGGAGGACCTCCCCTCCCCCACCAAACACAAACATCTTCGTCCCGATGATGGTGGCAGAGTGACTTAGTGAAGCAGGAGGCAGAGTGCCTCTGGTGTTTATCAAAGACCAGACCATTGTGTTGGTGTCCAGCTTGTAGAGGTCATTAGTGGGTCCAGTCCGGGAAGAGGCCTTTCCTCCATAGACATACATGACTTTCCCCAAGACACAGGCTGTGTGGTACCGCCTCGCCCCTGGAACGGTCCCAGAAACATCAGAATTGAGCCATCTGTGGGTGTCGACATCAAACGCATAAAGCATGTTGCTGCAAAGTCCATCCATATTCTGTCCTCCCCAGATGTAGACAATATCGTCAATGAGCACAGCTGTTTGGAAATAGCGACTACAGGGTACCTCAGGGGGACGTTCTCCTCTTGTAGTTGTCACTGGGGGCAACGCAATCCATCTCAGAGACACTGTGTTAAAGACGTACACATTGAGCTGGTTTTCTGGAGGTTCCCTAACGTTCCTATAGTAATCTCCAAAGGCGTACACTTTGTGGCCCACTGCTACAACAGCAGTACGGTCATTGATGATGTTTTTCTTTACTCGCAACTTCAACACTGTACAGTGCGACATTTGACAGACAATCAGCACACTGCGCAAAATAATTCTTCTACCGCCTTGCTCTGTGAAAGAGTCTTATTCGAACATGCTACCATTTATATAGGAGGCCAGTCTATGATGTCAGTAACGTGACGTCATAGAATCATCATAATCTTTTGGTCAAAGTTTCAGCCCACGTATGGAGCCCAAGAATTACGCCTCCCTGTGTGAAATGTAGGTTCCAAAAAGCTAAATATGAAAGTATACAACATCTAAATGCACCCCCCAAAATCTCCTGGATTCAATGTTGGCAGCCCTGGGGGTTGTAGCATGTGTCAATAACTAAGGATACAAGTAGCAGCAACCTCCTGCAAGTGTCATGAATGGAGCATTACGGCAGTTCAGGCAAGCACAGCAGCCAAACTGGTCCCACACTCATTCACCCTCCTATCACATCATGCCCACAACGCTAATGGCTCAACCCAATGCTCACAGAGAGAGAACAATACCTTGCCAGAACCTTAGCCCCTTTCTTTGGCATGCATTCCTGTGTCCTGTGAACCACCACTCACCACAAATCAATGGTTTTTAACCACACACACACTCTACAATGATGTAAAACAAGCTGTAAGACAACATTATGATCGGTTGGTACCGTACTTTAAAAACCTGGTGAGGAGTTACTTTACTAAAGAGTTGGAGAGGCGGGAGTCCTGTGTTACCAAACAAACACTCTATAGCAGGGGTTGGCAAGTACGGGGTTGGCCTCTGGCCGATTTGTTCTAAGTTATTAGATTAGATGGTGGCCCAGAACATAAATAATCAATGGCTAATTTAAGAACTGGAACTTGCGACAGACCATCTATATACAATACATATATTAATTGCTATAAAACTTAATAAATTAAGATTTGTGTGGCATAACTGCATACTGAACAGAATTGTGTGTAATCAACACTGTACAGTGCAAATTTTATTTTTTAAAATATATTTATGGGGTCTTTTTCTGCCTTTATTGATAGGATAGTAGACTGACAGGAAAAGGGGAGAGACACAGCAAAGGTTGTCAGGACCAGGAGTTGAACCCGCAACACGTTCAAGCTGGATTACCAGCGTATGTGGTTTGCGCCTGGACCGCTAGACCAGCGGGCACCCCTGGATTAGTTGATTTTGGCAAAGAGATTTAGTGTTAAACAGGAGTGTACCTAGTATAAAGCCCTGGGGGACTCCATGCGGGACGCCGGACAAATTTCCCATTTCCCGCAAAATACGGGACGGGTGATCACCCTAGCTTTGATGGCTTCATAGATTTGTTTGACAGCACTATCAGTGTTGAGTAAATTACAAAAAAAAGAGTAAATGTAGTAACTCTGAAGACCCTTGTTGAAGAGTTCTTCTCCCATAGAATAAAACAAATATATAAACAATATAAATTTTATGCTGAGTCCTCCAATTCTCCATCAGTCATGGGTGCCAGTTCCCACCTGATGTCGTGTGTGAGTTCTGACTGCTCCAGATCGTACTGAATAACTGCTAGCTTGCATAATGTCTTAAGACTAGGACTTAAGTCTAAGATGTACAGGTCATCGTTGGGTGTGTCGTCGTCGTTACATTCTCCAAAGATGATGACGCGATATCCCACCATGCAACAGCACACGTTTCTCATCACCTTGGGCTTAACCTCCTTCCAGGAGAAGGTCTCTGGACTGAATCTCCACACATCATTGAACGCATTATATTTTCCTACGCAGTGCACTTCCAAATATGTACAACTCTCCATTGTAGGCAAAGGCTGAATGACCCCAGCATGCATTTGGAATTAGACGCTGTGCAGTAGAAGGTGTGCTCAGCCAGCAGTTGGTCTCTGTGTCAAACACACTGATGTTGTTGTGGAATGTGGAGGACCTCCACCCCACCCCCACCAAACACAATCATCTTCGTCCCGATGATGGTGGTAGAGTGACCTAGTGAAGCAGGAGTGCCTCTGGTGTTTATCAAAGACCAGACCATTGTGGTGGTGTCCAGCTTGTAGAGGTCATTAGTGGGTCCAGTCCGGGAAGAGGCCTCTCCTCCATAGACATACATGACTTTCCCCAAGACACAGGCTGTGTGGTACCGCTTCGCCCCTGGAACGGTCCCAGAAACATCAGAATTGAGCCATCTGTGGGTGTCGACATCAAACGCATAAAGCTTGTTGCTGCAAAGTCCATCCATATTCTGTCCTCCCCAGATGTAGACAATATCGTCAATGAGCACAGCTGTTTGGGCATAGCGACTACAGGGTACCTCAGGGGGACGTTCTCCTCTTGTAGTTGTCACTGGGGGCAACGCAATCCATCTCAGAGACACTGTGTTAAAGACGTACACATTGAGCTGGTTTTCTGGAGGTTTCCTAACGTTCCTATAGTAATCTCCAAAGGCGTACACTTTGTGGCCCACTGCTACAACAGCAGTACTGTCATAGATGATGTTTTTCTTTACTCGCAACTTCAACACTGTACAGTGCGACATTTGACAGACAATCAGCACACTGCGCATAATAATTGCCAGACCCAGGGGGTCGGCCTACATGAGGCTTTGTCGGTCGGTCGGTCTGTCCCTCTTTTCCTACCCAGCCATTCAGATTTCAACCACAGTTTTTGCCAAGAATTCCACGTAATGATGTCATCATCACACAACATCATAATGTCGTTATAACAATTAGGGGTCCGGCAGAACCAGGTCTCCTGGTTTCACTAGTTTTTGCTATTACTCCCACAGATTTTGTCCAAACATCATGCAAATCAGTACACATTATTTCTATAGTCATGTGATTAAGACAGAATGTCCGATTCTTCATATTCCATGACTGGCTAAGATTGGCATCTAAAGTTTGCAGGAGTGGCTCGCTTTGAACAAAATGCCTCAAATCATGAACAGAGTGTCCGATTGCTGTGACACTTTACACTGGCCTGTTAAGGTGGCTTTCCATATGCATGGCCTCACCCCACACCACACCGCCCACTTGTGCCTCGGTTTCCACTACAATGAAGTGGGTAGAGTGGTGTGTAAGTGGTACTAAACTGGTGCCTAAAAAGTACCCAGTCCTGGGTAGGTCTGAGCTAGGCCAAGCGGG
The DNA here is from genome assembly GCF_963280865.1 of Gymnoscopelus braueri. Taxonomy (NCBI): domain Eukaryota; kingdom Metazoa; phylum Chordata; class Actinopteri; order Myctophiformes; family Myctophidae; genus Gymnoscopelus; species Gymnoscopelus braueri. The sequence goes on along the minus strand of NC_137621.1, from coordinate 19,045,643 downwards.
GCCAAACACTTCATAATGACTGATCACTCACCAACTTTTTATTTAGAACAGGAAATAGTTGTAAAACATTATAATACTTTATAGATTATTAAAATCATAGTTAATATCTATTCTAGTGTGTTATAATTATCATAGTTGTAAAACATTATAATAATTTATAGTGTATTATAATCACAGTTATAATCTATTATAGTGTACTATAAGTATCATAGTTGTAAAACATTATACTACTTTATAGTGTATTATAATCATAGTTATAATATATTATAATAGTTGTAAAACATTATACTACTTTATAGTGTATTATGATCACAGTTGTAATCTATTATAGTGTGTTTTAATTATCATAGTTGTAATAAATTATAACAGGGGGCAAAACATACTCTCTCGCCATGCCTTTCGGCCTGGCGGAGACAATAATTTATATTGTATTATAATCAGTTATAATCCATTATAGTGTATTATAATTATCATAGTTGTAATACATTATAATTTACATTGTATTATAATCACAGTTATAAGGATCCATTTGGTTCATACAGAACCAAATGGTTCACCCGCACGTGCACAGGTGATTTGCATTTGTATACAGGAGTAACAGGACAGTTGGCCACTCACCTACATTACATTGTTAGACAAAAAGCAATGACCTCCACCTATGTTTACATTACAAATGAGTGTCAATGCCGGAGTCTGCTACTCATACCTGTGGATTTGAGCGGGGGTACTTTTGTGTAATGGAAACGGTAGATATTTTGATGTGGTGTAGTGTGGTGTGGTGTGGTGCTGCAATGGAAAGGGGGCTTTATAGCGCCACTAGTAGTATAGTATAGCTAAACTTAATTAGTTTTTGCTATTATTCCCATAGATTTTGTCCAAACATGGGTACACGTTGTGTCATCAAGTCGGACCTGTCGGATTTTTCATGTTTCATTCTGATTGGTTAATATTTACTTTTTCTACCTGGTCTGGTGGAGACCTGTGCTTTGAAACATTGCCTCACAACACCCCACAAGTCAAAAGCCTAGCTTAAGAACAAACCCCAAAAGCTGAGCTATATGACAAGTCCAGCTATCCACTATGACCCTTGTCTGAAGGCAAAGTAGACAGGGTGCAGACCCCTCCCAACAGTAGAATTGCCTGGTCATGGTAGAGAAGATCTGTGCAGAACTAAGGTTTACATCCTCTTGAATGAAGGAAAAGAGTACCAGAGAAATTGCATACATGTCTTACCTAAATAGCCAAGCGACTCCCAGATCACCCCAATGATGCTGACCAGCTCGTCAAGCCATCAGTAAAGGAAACCACCCCCTCATTGCAGTCAAGGACTTATGAACACGGAGCTACCCTTGGACATGGAGCTACCTCTTTTTCATGAGGCCATACACCAGTGACAGGTCACTCCTTTAGGCCTAACCCCAAATAAAAAGTTGGCCTACTGAGCTTTGAATGGACATCACCACATTAACACTGACTTACATATCGAGTACAAACTTTCAATGTTTTAAAATACATTATTTAAAAAAACAGCTGAAATAGCAATAAGTCATGATTTTAAGCTTATGATCATCTATTTTCGCTATTTGTTATAAAAGTCCACTGTCACTGTTCATTACTGGACATTGGACAGTGTTAAAAAAAATGTTTACAATATGCTCAAGGATTTCCATATGTCAGGCAAGTATTTCAATATCACTTTTTTTACACCCTACACTTAATGGGTAATCTATCCTGTCTGTAATGTATGTGTGAACAAAATAACTTGCGTATAGATGAAAAGACTTTCATGAACTTTTAGGGAATGATTAATAGGCTTCCCTTATGATTAACACATTGGTCAAAAAGGTCAAGAGTTAAGGTCACTATCAAGGTAAAAATTACATAATTGGCCATACTGTACCTAAGGAACAGAGAAACATATGAAAAAAAGATGTTGGTGCAGGCAGGGTTTTAACCCCCAGGTGTAGGATTTTAATTTGTGATTTTATAGTAGTCAATACCCGGAGACTTGGGACTGCAACTACAGATCCCAAAGCCTGTGGCAATGGCATTGACTGCACACCCATACTGTACACGAGTATATAACCCACAGTGGGCATGCTGTAGCTATAGCGTAGTGCACTGGTTCTCAAAGTGGGGTTCGCAGACCCCCAGGGGTCCTTAAGAGGTGCCAGGGGGTCCCCAGCAAAATGAGGAACAGTTTAAACAAAACTAGGAAAATAGCCGATATACAAGCTCTTCGCATATGATGCATAGTGAGCTTGTAGATCTGCTATTTCAGAATTTTTTTGAGGAATATTGACAAATGTTAACAAATCATCTCTTCTATACATCATCTCTCAAAATCTTTTTGAATGGGCCTCCTTGGCTAAATAATATCGTGTCTATTTGGGGGTCCTTGACATGAAAATGTTTCAGAACCACTGGGCTTAGTGGCTAGAGGCAATCAGAAGGTCACCGGTGCGTCTCCCCGCCCCGGTCTATGTGGCGATGTATCTCTGAGCAAGACACTTAACCCCTAACTGCTCCGCTTGAACGCTCATCATAACCATCTGAGCAGCCATCAGCTGTGAAGCTGACACTGAATTTCTCTGTTACAATGTTACAATGTTACAATGTTGAATGTTGATTACAATAGGCCGTCTGGGGAGAACTAAAGGAACTTTCATTCTGTCCTTTAAGTTTTTGACTTTTTGTCATTTGAAGATTGTAAGGTGGAGTTGTTGGGCGGCTAAAAACATGTCGGCTAAAACATGTCTACTATGTAACTAGCATTACAGTATGTTGAGTTTCACAAACAAATATTGAGTTTCACGAATAACACGCGAAGGGTTAAATAAGAGGAGATTGTTTCACTATTCCAGTGTGTCCACACCGTAAAATCCTTGAGTGACCCTCATAGGTCCATGTGGTTCCATTTGTACACTCTTAAGAGTTAAATGAACCCTCAGGATTTTACTGTGCCGTCCCCTTCTGAGAGCTTCATTGTCTGCCATTGGCCCCTTGTGCCCCTTGCTGGTCCCAGTGCTACATTCTCACGTGGATTTCCACTCGGGAAGGCTGACCATGACCAATCCTCTGTCAATTGGAACCAATTGCTCACACGGCATCCTTCACCTTCTTTTTATGTAGCTGTATGGAGTGACAGACACCAGGACCCCTCGCCACCTCCCCCCCCTCCACATTGATTTGGCTTTAACACCCAGTGTGTGTGGCCAGTGAACTGTAAAAGAAGTGGTTTCTTGAAGAGTCAAGCGGCTATAATTCTCAGTATCCCAGTCTGTGGTCAGTCCTGAAGTCTGCAGTCATTAGCCTTTCACCATTGGCAGACTTTTTTGTTTTGTTTATTGAATGGCTTGCTAAGTCGATGGACTCGTTTTAACTTGCTTATTTGCACCTATCTTGCTCATGAGCTTTTGGATAAAATATGTCTGTCGCAAACAAAACAATGTTCGTCAGATGTTCATCATTTACTCATTTATACTGTATGTGCATCTTGAAAAATAATGGAATTCTTACAAGAAACAAAATGATCACTATGTGGGACTCATTTAATTTTATTTTGGATTAGTTCATAGCAGGTTTAGAAGATACACATTTTAATAAACATTTGAGTTGCACTTAAAATTATTTAAATTATTTTTAGTTTGTAGCCTTTTTTTAAAATGAATACTAAACCTATAAATTGGTGCTTAATTCATTTTAAGGATTGCTATGAACCAATATTATACTACAAACCAACAAACAAAAATAAATGAGTTACATAATTCATGTTGGCATACACAGTAACAGCACATAATGATAGTTGCTGAACATTTAAATAGGTTATTACAAAGGTTCTACCTGTGCAACTGTACTGTACAGAACAGAACTGTATAACTCAGTTACCTTGTCCTCCAGGCCAATAATGACACCCAGTGGCAGAACTGCATGAAGTTCACCTTTTTCTGTTTTTGAAAAATTGAAAATTGCATATCACGTATGCAAATGATAACACAAAGCTCTGAACTCATTTGTGTTATTTCTAAATTGTATGTTACTTTCAGATTTTCATAATACAGTTGTATGTGTGTGGGGATACTTGAATCCCATTGAAACAGGATGGGCCCCATCAATGTTCACCTGATGCCTGAGGAGGTGCTTGGCTCCTACTGTATGGCCTCAGGTGTTTGGACGTAGATCAATTTCCAAGGCTGCTAAGAGACAGCCTTTGGGATGCCACTCAAAGAGTTGCACTGCAATTAGCAATTTCCTCTCTTTAGACTGTTGATTCTTGAAGAGCCACATCTCTGCAAATAATTGTTTTTTTTTAGGAAACTTGAAGGATTCTTTTGTACATTTCTCATTGACATGCATCCAATTATTTGCAGTTTTACAGATTTGTCTTCAAAGCTGTCCATGGTTTGAACAAAAATGGGAGCTTGATTTTGGCTCAAAAGTATCAATATTGTGAGCACATGCATAGATGTGCACATAATTTGCTGTTTCTGTTTAGCTGTATCACTGCTAGTCTGCTACCCCTAGATGGCACCATCTACTGCCTTTAAGGGGAAGATTCAACATTGAGACCAACACGTGCGTGCACACAGACTGTCAGACTGTCCTTGTGCCTTCGTTGTCAGTGGTTGAATTGATTACTTAAGGTAATTAATTTGCATTACTTAACCTCAGGTTTCAGATCCATTCTAATCCACTTTATGAAACGATACCTGTGTGCTTACTCCAGCTCAGAGTCCCAAATCCCTCTATCCTCATGACATACTGTACATCTCTTATCCACTTAAACCTTACAGTATACATAGTTGACTGGGGTCCCCCAGGGCTCTATACTAGTTCAGCTCATCTTTTCCCTGCATGAAATCTCCTCACCGAAAATTGTTGATCTACAAGCTCACAACTCATCATAGCATAACACATTGTGAGCTTGTAGATTTATTTTCGCTGAATATTCACCCCAGAATAGCCTAGGGATGCTAGGGTTCATGTGGTTAAAATTGTCTGGCCTTGTCAGGCTCGTGCCCCGTATATGTCTCTTTGTTTTACCAGTGCCTTCTGTTATCTCTTCTTCCATATCAACTGCCCATGTTGAGCTTTTTGTCCCCAATCGCCTGTGTCTAGTTTGTTGTGTTTCATTTAGATATTTTTTTTGGCTTTTCTGCCTTTATTGATAGTTTTAAGTGAAGATAGACAGGAAAGAGGGGGAGAGAGACGGGGAAGGACCAGGCCAGCCAACCCCCCTGGATCCCGCAGAGTCTCCTTGATTTCAACCACATCTCCTGGAGGACTCCTGGATTGTCATTTCTCCTTGATTTCTCCTGTGTGTGGGGGAGGACCCTATATGAATGCATGCATTCATATAGAGATATTCACTTTTAAGTAATGAATGGTTATTATTAGATATGGGACTGAAATTGCTTCAGTCATCAAATCAATTTCTGTAGGCCTACGTTTTGCGTTTTAATGGATGAAATTGTACCCATTATTTTACAATGCTATAGTAAAGCAAGCCTGATAAAAGTACCAAACTCACAAAATTCACCAGAACACAGGAAATTACATCTTAAAAAGTTAGGGCGGAGGAACCCCAGACCCCCAAAAGAATCTTTCTTGATTCGAATATTGGCAGGCCTGGGAAGGACACGCAGCAAAGGTCGTCGGGAACGGGACTCGAACCCGCGACACGCTCTCAGGCATTAGAGCCTATAAGTGCCTACCGGTCCGGGCCTGTTGTGTGCTTTCTTGTCCACCCTTGTGGACCTTCAGCTCCAAGCAAAGGGCTTGGTTGCAGGAGGTGCCTGAAGTCCAGGCTCTCTCCTGTGGACTCATCCCAGAAGATGTCCATCTCTGTGGGCCTTCTCACAAGATGCAGCCTCTGGATCCCTTCCTTGTTGAGACCTCCCAATGTAGAACACAGGAAGACATGTATTATTTATTTATTTTTCGTTTATTATGTATTCAACAGGGGAAAAGATAAAAGTACAGACTAAAATCTTTCACCCTATTCAGTATAAAGAATGTTCTTTAAATAGAGATACATACAGTATACAAATAATGTGGACGAAGGATGATAGAGATTAATAAATGTTGTGGATAGTTCAGAAGTCAGGACAAAATCTAGTGACAATGGAATATTTCAGAAGAGCATAATCAAGAGTGCTGGAATGTGTACCACCAGACCCCTACCATTAGCAGTGTAGACAGTTTTCTGTCTCCTCTGCTCTCTGGCTAGACGGTGATGAGCTCGCCGGTGTCGATATGTCTTTTGACTGAGGGCTGACTGGGCGTCCAGAAACCCTCCCTAAACGGTCCACACAGTCACAGGAACAAATCTTCAAGTTTCACTGGTTATGATTTAGTTCCTTCCTGAACAATATAATTGATGTACCGGTTTATTAAGTCCGACTTGCTGTTTTCCTCTGCTGGAACACTTATCCACTTAAGCCCTATTTTATACTTCGTCATATGACGGTGTCACTCACTGCCAACTCAAAATGTTGTGCAACATTCCATCCCCCCCCCTCCTTTCAGTTTAAATCTGTTTTTGTTGAGCAGCGAAAGTAAATTGTGACTGTGTGTGTGTGTGTGTGTGTGTGTGTGTGTGTGTGTGTGTGTGTGTGTGTGTGTGTGTGTGTGTGTGTGTGTGTGTGTGTGTGTGTGTGTGTGTGTGTGTGTGTGTGTGTGTGTGTACTGTATATGTGTTTTACTAATAGTGGAGGGTCTTCCTGTTCTTTGTACCCTGAAAGTGGGTCCCATTGAGGGCCAGTCATGGCTGCCCGCCCTACTTTCCACTCCACCGGCACTTTAATCAGACCCACAGGGACAGAAGGGAGGGGACGCACATTTCAGTCTCTCTCTCACTCTCTCTCAGCAGCTCTCTGTTTTAAAGCATTCCTCTATGCTGACGCTATACGTTTCCCCTTTAAAATGATAACTGAATTATTTATGAACGATTCACTTGGTTCTCTTCCACATTGTGTCAGTACACTGTACCTGTGTGAGTCCGTTGGCACCGGACAGCCCTGTTTGGCTTATGGAAGAAAATCGCTGGACACCCCCATCGCTGCATTCCCTGACCTATACAAGAAACCATAAAAACCCTCATTAGCACACCTGCCACTGCACACCCTGGGGTGGGCATGTACACAGTAACAACAAGGCACTGGTGGTATAGGAGACATGCGTTTTACCGTGGCAATTTGATTGGCGGTGACTGTGTGGCCAGTTTGAAAGGAGAGCGGCTGCAGTGCCTGAGGAGAGATAATGATGGACGCGATGGACTTTTTTTGGCAAACAACAGCACAATTTTCTTCCCACTCAGAATTCCAGACGCAGTACAGAACAGACAAGAGGCTATTGAGACATTAACCCAAATTAACAGCACGTTACACAGTATGCTGACTTTGTCTTTGGCCATTCTGACCTGTGGTCTCCTAGGCGGATGAGAATGAATGATGCTCGGATTGTTGCTTAGGGTTGAGGGCGAGGAGCCGCCTGCGAGGCACGATTCTTAACGACACACATGCACACACGTCAGGCTGCTTGTGATGTTTTAACACAATATGGATGCTGCACTGTTACAACAGACGACAGGCTATGGCTGCTACAAATCTGAATAATGGATAGAAAAGCATGAATGGGGACAGCAAGTCTTAAGACAAAAGCCCGTTACTGACCTGCGAGAGGTATGGTTGTGGCACGTTTCAGAGGAGGCAAGGCTGTCTTTTTCTGCCCCGGGGGTTTCTGGTCCAGTGTGAGGGGCAGAGCGGGCAGGGTCCATTGTGGTTGTGGATGCCTGGGCTTCTGGTCCTCCTCCTCTTGAATGAGAGTTGGGGCCACCTGGCTCAGCCGAGGCCTGGACACTGTGGAGCCCATTGTCCTGCCAACGGCTCCGATACTATAGCTAACAGGCCGAGATACCTTGCCTGGATGTCAAGCAAGACTGCTATCAAGCAACAGTCCTTTGATCACGCTACTCAACTACTTTCTAAGTTCAACTTCAGAAGTTACAGTAGAAATACGTTTTGGTTTCGATCACACAAAACATTCTCACCTTCCTTGTTTGGCGTCTTTGTTGTTTTGTCACGTTGATGTTGATCAACAACACTGCAGATCCTTTGGATTATATACTCCCGGCTGGTTTTCTTTTGTTGACAGTGAATCGGTGTGGCTGTTCAGTCCCTTCCCTTCTATGTAGGACATCATAAGTTACAGAATAACTACTTCTGCTCTCCCAAAAACCCTGTCTATTTAACCTGACTGCTGCCAGTTCGAATCCAGTGGACTTGTGGCAAATAGAAATCCTGCACAAATGCAGTAAACTCTTTTGGTTGCAGTTCAAATACTGGGTGTGTTTTCCAAATACCTGCCGTCTTCATACTTGACTTTCTCATTATAATGAGCTACGTTTCTATGGTAACTCTCCCTACAGGTTATTTTGTAACTCGTAAGTTAATGCTTGAAAGATTCAGTGCTTTTTTCTGTCCTTTCCCTCTGAGACTTTTGCCCTGACAGGAGTAAAGACGGAGGCAGGTGCTCAGGGAGGTTGATGGTTATTAGATTATAGCACACAGGTTTCAGTAAACTGCATAAATGTTGCATTTCATTCAAAATTCAGTAGGGTGACATAGGCATACATCTTTCTTTGAGGGCAGATCAGTTGAAGAATCGTGCAGCTGTCACCTCAGGCCCCTGATGGTTTGTCATCAGTGGGTATCTGGCTGTGTGGCAGACTAGCAGTTACTCATGTAATGAGGATTTCCACATCAACTGTGCCTCTGCCTCCTCTAGCTCATTTCTTTTAATACAGCCGCCATCGTGCAGATGAAACTGTCACCTCAGCAAATGCTTCATTACTGTAGAAACCTTGACTCACTGACAACACCAGCGACCATAGCAGCACTGTTGGGAGACTTGTGAGTGTGCGTGTGCGTGCGTGTATGCATGTGGACGATGCCAGACAATTCTCTCATAATTTGAACAGGACTATTTGGTTATCCTAAACTTACTGCAGTGTAATGTGATAAGTTTGTTGTGTCTCACACAATGTTATGACTACATTTCTCCTGTACAATTATCAACACAGGTGTGTGTTTGTGATTACTGGAGCTCAGAGCAGCACAACAACACAGATATTTGTGTGTGTTTTTTTTTATTTTTATTTCCTCCAAAGTAAAACTTTATTGAACTTACCTGAATAACAGTGTCAGTGTTGGCTAAACACTGCTGTGTGGTTTACAAGTCATGGATGTTTGAAATCATGTTCTTTAAAATGAATAACAATGCAATGAATACACACTGCCCTCTCCTACTTGGAAAAGAGGAACTGCTACTGTATGTGAGAATGCTGTTCATAGATTACAGCTCAGCGTTCAACAACAACCCAAACTGAGGCAAACAGGACTCAACCCCAGCCTGTGAAGCTGGATCCTGGACTTTATGTCTGAGCGATCCCAGGTGGTGACTGGTGAAGCACCTCTGTCCCCTGACCATCAACACACGCGCCCCCAGGGCTGTGTTATGATTCCCTTCCTATACTCCCTGTACACCCACGACTGCAAGGTCACGCACAGCTTTAACCTAATGGTCAAGTTCACTGATGAGACGACAGTGATATGCCTGATCACTGATGACAATGAGACAGCCCACAGGAGCGAGGTTGGGAAGACACAATGGTGCCAGGAGAACAATCTGGCCTAGCCTGGTTCCAGACCATAGACCCCGCCCACTCTCTGAGTCGACTACCCTGGTCTGGTGTTGTTATGTGAACCTAGGATTTATTCGGTACAAAAAGTACCGTCCAAAGAGAGTCGGAGGTGGTTGTGTCCCTTGTGATTGGTTTAGGGAATTCGAAACCAATTCTAATTGGTTTAGGGAAATTCTAATACCCTCCCCCTTGTAATGGCCTGCACTGGAGCTAATGTCAGACTGAAGCTCCACGCAGCTTCAGTCTGATAATCAGGCTAAATCTGGCCCCCAACATCAACAAGACCAAAGAGCTGATCGTGGACTACAGGAAGTCAGACAGAGAGCACACCCCCATTTGCATCGATGACTCTGGCTATGCATTGAAGAATTAAGGCACAGAACAACCTCCTTCACCTCAGGCGACTAAAAAAAACTTGGTCCTACAGGCCTTCTAGAGGCTCCATTGAGAGCATCCTGTTGTGTGCGGATGGTGTGTTAACATCAAAGACCCTCGCCATCCCAACCACACACTGTTCCAAATGCTACCAAGTGGCAAGTGGCAAGTGGCTTCGTAGCTCACACACTGGCACATGACACTTTTAAAATAAATACAAAATATGTATTTATTATAAAACTAGAGTCTAGAGTCTGTTTTCTTCCAGAAATTTCACACAGACACCTTTTTAAAAGAAAGTTACTTTTACTTTAAGGCAATATATAATGGTATATTGGCACAGACCAGGGCACTTCATTGATTAAGAAACTTGCACATAACAATAAAAGTGCTTTTATAAAAAATACCTCTTGTACTTTTGGATATATAACCAAAATAACATTTAATTCCATTAAACGCTATGGAACTCAAGATGTGTATCTCCCTACAGTGTTTAAGAGCTCCACTAAAATAGATACTGTTAATACTTTTAAAGATTTTATACAGATTTAAAAAAATGCCCTTTTGTTTTTAAGATTCTCATTTCTATACTCACCATTAATTATGTAAGTAATTTGCAACAGTTTGTTCATAGGACTCACGTTTCTTATGCGATCACCGCCATGACGCACTGTCATGCCGCAACTTGTAAAGCGATGCTTTGCATTCACTCTCCCGTGCCGGGATAACAATGCAGGCATTCTCAGTAGGTTGGATGACGTGATATTGACGACACAGATTGCCAAGATTAAATATACCAGTAAATTGCAGAGATTCAAGCGAGTGGGCACAGGGTTCTCTCTCTCGCTCTCTCTCTGTGTGCATGTACTGCATGTATGTGCCCCATGCAGTTAATCTGTGCAGAGATACAGTATATTGAAGTGACTAGCTGCTAGCTTGATGGCGAGTACCTCTGAAGTTTTAAAATGTATACATTTCTAATGTTTAAGACCCGATCATAGGCGGGTCTAGTAATACACAGCAATAATTGTGGGTAGGTCTTAATTTTTTATTAGAAAAAAAAGAGCCTGTACAATACACATAGTATAATTTTCATTCTTGTATATAATACTATTTAAGTCGTAAAATGTAAATATTATTATCTTATTGAGACAGCTCTAAATAAATTCAATAAATACAGGTAGAGTGAGCCAAACAGGCCCTGCCAATATTTATATTCACAGAATACAGTCTGCAGATCAGGTTGGGGAGGGCGGTTGGCTGGGTGGGGTAGTCAGCTCTGTGAGGCCGACGGGGAGGGGGAGGGGGAGGGGGGGGGGCGTGCGAGGGGCAGGACTGGGCACGGCAAGGTGCTCGAGAAAGTACAGGATGCTTTCTACTCTTTCACTTAGCAAGATCCATACATGCTCTGTTTTCCCGTCTCCTGCAGGGAAGTGAGAGAGACAGAGATGCATAAAAAAAAAACAGTCCCCCCCACCATCTTCCCTGCACAAACACTCAGTTCAACATTCCTGTCTTCCTGGCCTGGAGGACTCGATGTTCATGAGGAATAGGCACCCATCTGCACTTCCCCGATGGATGGTGGACAAACGTGCGAGGAAGGGACATCGAACAGGGTTTACAGGCTTGACGGCCGACCCGGGCGAGAGCTTCATGCCAGGGGTATGGAGACTGCGCCGTTGGCTCGGCTGCGGCTGCGGGTATGGACGCTGGACTCTGTCAGCTCCTCACCGTGCTCCTCAGACTTCTTGTCGGCGATGGTGGCCAGGAAACGCAGTGTGACCGAGTCCCACTCCTCCGGCAGCAGGAGGAGCAGGAAGCCCAGGCAGATGATGCAAGTGGCCGTGAGACGCACCACGCTGAAGATCACCTCATGTTTCAACACGTCTACAGCTGTGGTGGTGGGGATAGGAGGAGTGGAAGAGAGAGAGCGGCAAAGGAAGGGAAGAAGAGGACAAAGATAGAGTAGAAAACCCACGACAGGGAGAGTGAGTGGAGGGTGGGACGGTGGGATAAAAAACAAAAACAAATTGAGATTAATTACAAAGTAATTAAAGTAAGCCAAACCACAGGACTGTAGGAGCTGTAGGAGGATGAACATAGCTTAGCGGTGCGGCTTACAACCAGCACAAATGGGCCACTCTGTCCTCTGTGTCTCTGTGGTTAGAAAAGCACGTAACCCACTGACCTTCATACAGTCCATCGTGGTTAAGGAAAAGAACCCATCTGTAGGCATTTAGTGTCGCCTTAGCAACCTGATCCTCCCTCGGTGAGGGGATAGTTGCAGCGTCGGTGGAGGCACATCGATGATTGGGTTTCCGGGGGCGTGAGAGCCAGACTTGCTGTGTAATCTTTTTGCTACAGTGGCCAGAAATGCTGACCGCTCAATAACAATGCCATTGCAGGCACGCTCTGTTCAAAGTGGCCGTTTTACTCCCATATATACTGTAAAAAGTGTTAATTTAACACTGAGAGGCCTATACAATCTTACAAACATAAACAGTTAGGTAGCCCCACCACCAAAGTTTGTGTTTTATTGTGATTGACTCAGCTCTTGATAGAAGGACTGGCAGAACTATTTAAGAATGTACAGTATGTGAATATAAAGGTAATTCATATTTTCAAAGCCATCTTGGATTGGGCCTTTAACGTCATGAATTGCTTTGTTTTCTTTGTGAAAGGGATAATAAATTAACCCAAAAAAAGGGGAACATCTGCACTCACAAAGTAAGTTTAAATGCTTCCTTTTAATGTATAGCAGCAGTCAAACAAACAAACTCTCCTATGCATTAAAAGAAGCATTTAAACATATTCAGAGATTACGGATGTTCCATTTATTGATAATGCATGTTTAAGAATCTGCTCCTCTCATTAATCCAAGTCTTGTGAGTTAAGCGTGCCAGTCCGGCGGCCATAGATGCATGGGTAGAGAGGCTATCTGTGAATTGGAAGGTCACCGGTTCGACCCTCAGCTCACCCAGTATATGTGTCAAAGTGTCCATGAGCAAGACACTTATGTCCCTAACAGCTCCCCCCTATGGCTCATCTGAGCCATCTGAGCAGGCATCTGCTGGTCAAAGCAATACAAGTGAAGTAATTCCCCCTGCCCTGGTGACCTGCAAATACTTCCTTTCATTTCCTTACATAACAAAGTGAATGTACCTGCATTGCCTGGCACACTGAGCAGTGTTCCTATGGAGATGAGGATGGGGTAGGTCAGCACAACACCGACATTCACCAGGACGTTGAACACTGGAAACCATGTGAAAAGGGTTCAATTTAGTAATGTATTCAAGGGAATCAATTTTATAACTGCTTGTGAAAGTGGATAGGTGACAGACATGCACAATCATTAAATGATTGTGCACTTTATTGGTGTGCGTGTGCCTCATGTGCGTGTGCGTGTGTGTGTACTCACCCAGCCATAGTCCAGCCAGTCCACAGAGATACCCCCAGGGAAGTGAGGAAAGTGAACCCCAGTGCTCTACTTTGGTAAAGTAGAGGACGAGGGGCACACAGGAGATGAAAATAAGATTGAAGAAGCCCATCGTGGAAAGGAAGTGAGCCACCTCGCCCAAGTTGGCACTGCCAAGGAACATCTTAAACAGCACCTGTAGCACAGTGAAGGAAACAATATTAAATTCCTGCTGATCGTTCTCATGCAGGCATTTTTGGGTTATTGTGCTGCATTGTTTGGCCTGAAGTCAATCTGGTGTCTTTCTGAGTAACCTAATCCAGTATTACTAAAACTGCGGCACTACAGACTCTGACAGGCTGCTGTAGTGAGGATGCAGTTTGGATAATGCCTGATACTATACGCAAGTGGTTCCAAGTTTCCAGCTAAATGAACGATAGTTACGTAATATTCACCATTATTACATGTACAAGTAAATACAATTAGAGAATGTACAAGAATAGCTATTTTGATCAGAGTTTCACTCTTATCTCTATACCTACAGTACATAGACAGAACAAAATAAATTATGGACCATATGACAGACCATATCAGACCAAATCATGTCTATCAATAAAATATTCTGAGATTGGGGTCCCAGAGATAAACATTTTATCAAATGGGGGTCCATGGCCTAGTGCATATCAAATTAGGGGTCCTTGAAAAAAAAAATCCAAGTTATAGGATAACCTTGTAGAGAGCTGAGGTGGATGCAGAGCCGACAGCCAAGGCCACACCAACAAAAGAATCCCCATGGAATCCATCGGCATAAGCCATCATGACAATACCCGTGATGGCCATTATGGCAGCCACAATCTGCAGGCAAAAAATGAACAAATATCAGCGCAATATGAAAAAGACTGAAAAGCCCGAAGTCTGAAAGCCCACTATCGGTCCCTAGAGGTCGTGCTGCTCCAAGTTTCATGGCAACCCACCCTTTAGATTTCAGATTTCATCTGTGTTGGAAGGATCAACCGATCGACAGACATTTCTATCCATAAAGCCCCATCACTAAATACCTATCTCTATACAAGTTAGAATGGATAAAGTTTGCATTGGCGATGGCTTAGTTAGTACTGACCCGAACACCCATGAAACGGTCCTTGAGGACGATCCAAGACAGGAGAAAGACGAAGGCCTTGTGGCAGCAGTAGAGGGCTGAGACGTCAGTGGCGGTCAGCTTCCTCAGGGCCAGCAGATACAGGTAGTTAGTCAGGGTCCACAGGATAGAGAAGGGTGCTGTCCTCTTCAGGAAAAGCTTCAGTGTCATCCCATCCTCCCCAAAGAGTTTGCTACACTCCCTGTTAGAGAAGGGAAAAGGAAGTATGCAACTAGTTCTGTTAGTTAGTTCAGGATTATAATCCCCCCCCCCCTTCTTATGGGGCAGTACTTCAGAGAAACTGCTGAACATAAGCATTATGAACCTACTGTTTCCCCTCATTGCAGTCAATATCTCCACGTACAGGCCTAACTGTAAATGTCAATTAAAGGAGAGATTCCAATTTTGTCTCACTAATGCCGTAAACTGTGTTTACGATCAGTCTGCTTGCCCACAGAGGCTATTATTAACAATGCTGGCACACAGTTTATTTATCCCTTAAAACTACAAAGGATTAGCCAGGTCTAAGAAGGCAGATATTCAGCCATCGGGACATAAACAACCTCCACCTCCTCACTGGCATTGCCCCTGCTGAGACGGGAAGTTGCCAGCTGAGTAGAGTTGACAAAGTCTGTCAGTGATGCATGCCATCTCCTCCATGGACGTCAACCCCCGGGTCCAACGACTGAAGTCAAGAAGAAGCCATGTCAAGCCCCTGACAACATCTCAGGAAGAAACCAGACTCCAGCTATGAACAAAAAAGCTTGATAATGACCTCCCTCCTATTGACATGGGAGTCCCCCCTTCTGAAGATCTCCCTCCTGGCTCAGAAGCACCATATGTCCAGTGGAAGACACTCAACCTCAGTCCAAAACCATACCTAAATATACTAACGGTGAGTAACCATCTAAAAATGTATTAAACCACACCAAACCCATGCCTAAACTTAATAATTCAGTGCCTAACCTGATGATGCTGCAAGTAGACCTTGCAGTAAGGTATTAAATCATCGTCAAAATCACTCAATTATTACAGCCAAACCGTATTGTGTATAGTAGGTTTTGACGAATGTAGCTGAAGATTAGATTATCTCACAACCTCTAATGTAGTGGTTGTCAAAGTGGTATCTTGGGACCCCCAGGGGTCCTTGGGGGGGGGTTCCAGGGGGTCCCCAGCTAAATTGTCGACAGTTGGGAACTTGAAGTCACTGCTGTTACATCAACTAGAAAAGTCAGATACGGTACCACTGTCTAGTCTTTCACATCCCCCACTCCAAACACACTAACACAGCATTGATGGTACTGTATGCAAGGAAACAACCGAGACTCGGCGAAGGGTACGACCGAAGAGGTTCTCAGCCCTAAGAGACTCTAAGATACTCTTCCAAGAGCTATCCAGGAGTAGATGATAGACTTCTCAGACGCCACTCCACCCTGCAAAGTGCTCAGGCGGTCTCACAGCCCTGAAAACAAACACTGTGAGCCCTATAACTCTTATAGGGGTCCGTGGCCTAAAGTATAACAAACTGGGTCTCCTTGAAATTATAAAGTTTGAGAACCACTGCTTTCATGTCCTCACTCATCCTCTCATGTCCTATAATGTCATCTAATATACATCCTCTCATGGCGTCTAATATCTCCAGTGTCCTCTAATATATTGTAATATCTTTCATGTCCTATCGTGTCCTCTAACGTCCTCTCATGGCGTCTAATATCTCTCATGTGCTCTAGTCTAACATATTCTACTATCCTACAATGTCTTCTAATATCCTCTGATGTCCTCTAACATCTTCTAATGTCCTCTCATGTTCTCTAAAGTCTGTACGTTATATTAATCTTAGACAGTTTGTTTTGATTATATGAAGATAATTGCATCCAGTGTGTCCCTAATTTTGTGGCCGTCTTAAAAAAAGGCGGCCATATTGTATTTTCATAAGCAGCCTAAAGGTGATGCAAAATGTCATGCTTGTGTAGCAGTAGTAGCTCAGAGCCTCTGCCTGATGACCAAAACCCTAATATCTCCCCCATTCATGGGAAAATTCCCCTTTAAGCTAGTGGTTAAGATAGCTTTCCACGCAGGAGACCCGAGTTCGATTCCCGGGCTTTGAAAATTGTGTATCCATCTGAACGATTTAGCACTTTGCTGCCCCACCAAAACTCTTCCGAAACCACAAGGGTCTGAGAATGATCACATGACTGCCAGGGTCTGCTCAACACATGATTGTATCAGATCAGATTATGTGTGGCGGAAAGCCTCGTATATCCAAAACGGTTACTTTTCAGGAAAAAGGAACCTGTGTTCCAATGGATCCAGTGTAGTTATTATTTAGTCACAAGCTCTTGTTAATACTTTCCATATGTTAAATATTTATAAAACAAGACAGACTTAACCACTTTTACTTTCTCTTGAAAATAGCTTACATACTTTTGTGCGACACTGTAGGGCATTAAATTACAAAAAAACATAAAAAGTTGAATTATGGAGATACAAGGTTTCTGCCCAACGTTATGTTACTCACCTAAACTTTTGGATGGGGGTCTGCTTGTCCCCTGTGGTGACCACGTGTCCAGAGTAGTAGATGGGAAAGAAGAGGATATTCCAGTTGCTGCTGAACCAGGAGATGAAGAAGGGACAGGAGAAGGACTGGAAGGTCAGCTTTACCACCTGAGTGGTGCCCACCCAGGACGAGCTGACACACAGCACCAACAGGAGCCCCCCAAGGACCTTCAGGACCGTGTGGGCGCATGTCTGGTAGGACGAACTCTCTCCGCTGGCCTCACTGCCCGGAGTCTCTGCATTAGACTCAGATCCCTCCTCTCCTGGTTGGGTGATAAGAACATGAAATAAAATGTTATATTCCCACTTGCAGGCTTCTGTAAATGCTGTCTGCTCTAGCCGGTCTATCACATATCTGTTGATATGTGATAAATCAACGTGAACGTTATAACTTGGTGTCTGATTTCTGGATCTCGACTTGTAAACAAGTTACAATGAAAGAGTAATTTTCGTGCTTTTCCAATGTTTTACCGTCTGCACAGAAATTAGGCAATTTCTTTTTAAAGTGGCTACCAATGGTATTGGTTACGGGCAGCCATGACGAAAGAAAGAGAACTAGTCCATTTTTACTTACCACGGTTCAGCAGATTAGTTTTTTTTATGTCACTTGTCACTGGAAGTGATGAGAAAATAATGATTCAAGTGGGTTTTATCACCCCACATTATATGAATAGTCAGTGTACTCAAGGCTAGATGTTGTAGGATGTAACATATTCTGTGATCCCCTTCCTCGGGTGCAGTAGGTAAGCATGTATTGATCCACTGTCCTTAGTGAGCACTCCCGCAGTTTGCATTACCTGCTGTAAAGGCACTAACACAAAAGGCAAGACTTTGCTAAAATGCATTGGCTTAGCATGGTGGATGCCTGTGTCATAAATAGCACCATAAGCATCATAATACAGCGTAGCATGAACACCCATTACGTTCAGATGTGCCCAGAAACCTGACACTCTGAAAGCAGGAGTCAGCCTGACCACATGACATTCCACAAGAAAGACGCAACAACCTTGTCGCTTGTAGAAGCCTCTATTTGGACCATTATCACCGTACTGCAGTGACTACATTAACTCTGGGACATTGTGATATAAATAAATCAAGGTTTATATGCTAAACCAACTAGGCCAACTTTATTTCTAGAAAGATAGGCAGATAGCATGTCAGTCAGTCAGACAGACAGACAGCCAGATGAATAAATAGACCCATATATTCAGACAAGTAGAAAGATAGGTGGGTAGAAACTACAATGATTATAGAATATACTGTATAGTGCTGTGTCCTCAGTTGTGAATGTGCTTGCACTCTTTTGCGCACTGTTGGGAGCATGGTCAATGCCACATACATCCAACTGACAAAAGAAAAGCTGCTAAGGACACACACGCACGCACGCATGCACGCACGCACACACGCATCACTCACTCACTCACACACACACACACACACACACACTCATTTACTCACTCATTCACTCACTCACTCACTCACACACACACACACACACCCACACAAGACTTGCACGCGCACGCGCAACAGTATGAGCGTGTTTCTTGGTTGATGTGAGGCCGTTTCCGGACAGGGAGAGAGAGCCCAGATCCGTTGTACACTGTAGCTCTCAACAGTCCGATCAATTTACACTAGGACAGGAATAAAAGATGACATGTGCTTGGTGTTTGCTGCTCGTGCCCTCTTCGCTGGCTCAGCACAAGAAGCTCTGCCATTTCCACTACAGACAGTGCAGAAATGTCTCTACTGCAGGGCTTCTCATGGGTGCACATTATTACCCTTATAGCTCTTTGTTCAATGCAAACAGCCATTAGCAGGGGTTCAAATAGGAGCAGCAACATAGGGTTCGTGTAATATATTGAATAAAAATTGATCGCTCCTCTGTGTATTAAGTCTTCCGTCAAAGGCAAAAAGAACAACCAGCCAAAATGTAATACTTTTCACATTATTAAAGTCATACATCAAACGAAGTACAACGTTTTAGCATGACGTCTTCAGCAGATTCGAGCAGACTTGTAGAAGTTTTAATGGTGTGGTGCCTACCACAATGTTTAAGTTTTGCACCATGTCCTTTGAAAAGAGATATGGAGGCTGTCGTGCTCTGTTAAGTGAGATCCACGCAAAGCTGACAAATTGTGATTTTTCACTTTCTTGGCCACATTTGGCTTAAGCCTATGGAAAGCATGAGCTAATTTCTGTCGTTCTTTAAAAGAGCACTAAAGGTGATGAATGAACCTTGTAACCCATGTTACTATTGGATTAATAGTGGTGAATGTAATAGAAAAGGGAACAGGCCTTGAATATGCACAGTGCCCACACACTACAATGATGAATGTCCAGTCCCCAGAGTAAAGTCTGGTGTTAATTTAACTTCTGCATAGTTCAATGCATCAGAGACTTGCCAATGTTACCAAAGGAATTAAAAGTGTGCAGTTCTGCTTGCAGTCATATTGATTAATTTTAAGCGATTCACACAAGCTCAGTCAAAAAGGTTTCAATTGACATGGTTAAATTTACACTCCAGATTTGACTGTGCATTCTAGAACGTAGAATTTATCAGTGACACTGACATCAAATGTACACACATGGTCTGGTGTTATGCACACCAACAGGGCAAATATTCTTATGATGACAAAATGACTATATGGCATTTAGTCTGTTGCAAATTAGAGCATACGTTGAGTCTAAGATTCGGAAAAGACAGACAGATTTGTGTTATTAACAGGTAGAGAACATAATAGGCCAGTTACTGTATATTTCCTACCCTGACCAGAAGATGTAATGTATACTCTCTCTCAAATTCTGTATAGTTCAAAGCATTAGAGAATGATGACAATTTGATACATCAAAGGTGTGCAGCACTGCTGTATTTACTCACTGTATTTACTCAGTTATAAAAGGTTTCATTTTACAGCATCTCATTTGGGAGCAGGTTCTCAGTAAGAGGCGAAAGCAAAACATTGAAGACTAATCTATAGACTCAACCAAGACTCATCTAGGGATTTGGTTTAATCAGATTGTGTCTTATAAAGGATTCTTAATCAAGCTTATGAGCCCAGTGGCTCCTTACTCGAAAACAGTTCTCAGAGATAACAGATTACTTAATTTTTTTTCTCTTATTTTGTTCCCATTTCTCCTTGCCCACAACAATCGCTGATTTCTCTGTCCTATGAACTGTCCATTGCTAACATGAAAACATATGAAAACTGAACTATGCCCCTTCCTTTTAATGGCTACTGTATACATATTTGAAGTCTCATAACAGCCAACATTATTGCAGAGATGCTGACTAATAGTGCTGCTAAGAAAAAGGTCTCTGACAGTCTGGTGCTGCAGAGGAACTGTGAATAAACTCTGCATTGCACTTTGTTCAAGATGAATGGGAGTCAGGCTACTTGACTAGAAAACCACTCAAATTAAACAGTTGTGTCACTCGCATGACATTTAGTTACTTAAATGTGATTGTGAAGATCATTAAGAATGTGTGAACGCTCACATAGTGCTCCAAATTCAATCACCCATCCATACTTTTTTGGCTCATATTATCAGCAAAGCTACGGTACAACTATTATGACAGGTAGAGTCCATACTGTGTAAAGTAAAATATCCAAATAGTTCCTCACATAAAGCAGATGTAAAATACTCAAAAAGTAAGTAAGCTAGTGGGTAAGTGACAGTGAGTAAAGTCGTTTTTCTAGTTAATTACATTGCAAATCGAGAATCTAAAATCATGGTACTGATAGTGTATGAGGTTTCTTTAAGTACACTGAGAGAGTGTTTATTTAACTCTGAGAGTGTACAAATGGAACCAAATGGACCCATCTATTTGGACCCATCCACACAACCATTGTAATAGGGGCTGGCTTTGATAGTCCCTTCGCCCACCATGCTTCAAAGATGAGCAGTGATTAACAAAATATATTTTAAAATATTGACATTATCTCTAATCTATACAGTCATAACTTGTGTGACATTAATGCATTAAAGTTAATGAAATAACTGCAGATTCTATGCAGGAGTTTCTTCAATATATACTGTAGTATACGCCATACTATTGGCACACTCTCATTAAGAGAGGCACCATGACGCAGTACTCTGCTGGAACCTCATATTTCAATCCATTCAGTGTTTTATACCTGCCACAGAGGCAGCCCCCTGGCGACATTGATGGATAGATCTGTGCTGCATCCAACATGGACGACACATTGAGCCTGTATACATGCCAGAAGCGGCATCATCTCCTTACCCAAATTAGGTGAGTGGAGGTGGTACAGCTCGGTATCTTAAAAGGAAGATTAGGGGAATCTTTCTATAATCCCAGGTACAATCATCTACTCTAGGTTAATGGAAGCTCTGAATTTCAAGTCTTAACCACTTAAACCCTATAGACTTAGTTGACCAGGGTCCACTCCTGTTTTCCCTCTACACCAAATCTCTTCGGTGAAAATAGTCGATCTACAAGCTCACAACGCGTCACAACACGTTGCAATGCAGCGCAATGTGTAGCGATGAGGCGTGTTGCGAGCTTGTAGATCTATTTTCACCAAATGTTCGCCCCAGTCGGGTGGGGGCCACTCAAAATAGCCAAACAGCATTGGCCACGCCTCCAGGTCTTAAGTTAAGTTATAAGACTTGGTACTTAACACGCGCAAAATAAGGCCCTTAATGTTTTGTGTAAAGCACTTTGAATTGCCTTGTTGGAATGTGCTACTCAAATAAAGTTAGAAGAAAAAGTCCTTTTGCACACCTACGGAGACAGACAGGCGCGTCAGAGTAATGAACTTGAAGAGCAAAAAAAGGGAGTCCCACACACTGTCTTCACTTCATCATGTTGCCTGATGAAGGTCCGAGTGACCGAAACGTCACTAATACATTCTTGTAAGTGAAGACAGTGTGCGGGACTCAAATAAAGTTGCCTTGCCTATAGAACTCCTGCCATCATCGTCACATAAAACAGGACGGCAGAAATGAACAGATGTGAAAGCAGCTGACAGGGGCCTATTTAGTTTGTTTCTTACGTTGACATCAGTGGTGTGTACCGCAAAGGGGTAACTAAAAACAACCAAGCTAGTGTTACTACAGGTCCTATTCAATATCTTAACATCCGTTAACAAGGAATCACATAAAATATTAGGCTACTCTATATATGGCGTAATGTTTCAAGAACTATCATTTTAAGAAACACTGCAGTCTCTATAATTGCTGACTGTGAAATTGCCAAGTATTAACAAAGGTCTCAGACTACATTCATCATACAGCAGTGTTGTGTTAATACAAGCTGATCTACAAGCTCACAATGTGTCGCATACGGCAGTTCACACAAAGGTCTCTGACAGTCTGGTGCTGCAGAGGAACTGTAAATAAACTCTGCATTGCACTTTGTTCAAGATGAATGTGAGTCAGGCTAGTTGACTAGAAAATCACTCAAATTAAACAGTTGTGTCACTCACAGGAAATGTGTTATTGAATGGTATTTTAGTTACTTAATATATATTCTACCAGTGCTTTTCAAATGTTACTGCACACCAGTGACCATGGTGTACCCTGAGAAACACTTGATGGAGGAACATGGGTAATGTGGCGCATGATGACAAAATGAACTGGTGATTAATTAATGTGATGCTCTCCAACGTGCCAACGGCCAACCTCCAACCAGAGACATACATATCTACAGAAACACACACACACACACACACACACACACACACACACACACACACACGCTCACACACGCACGCGCATGGTGTCTCGGCCCCTTCCAGTCCCTCCAGTTTACCTTCAGAGATGGGGCAGGTGAGGACCTGGGTGCTGTAGGAGCTGAGAGGAGCCACTCGGGCCGAGTGTTTCTTCATCCTCCAGTAGGGGGCACAAGCCGCAGTCCCTCCCTGGGATTGTGTGTGTGTGTGTGTGTGTGTGTGTGTGTGTGTGTGTGTGTGTGTGTGTGTGTGTGTGTGTGTGTGTGTGTGTGTGTGTGTGTGTGTGTTTTAAGGTGTGTGTGTTTAGGTGTGTGCGTGCTGTCCGTGTGACCGGACCCCTGCAGGCTCAGTTCAGCTCTTCCTGTTGGCTGTGAGCATCCTCAGCCTCCCAACTCCTCCGCTGATTTTGTTTGTTTGTTGTCTGTCACTTTTGCTTGATTATTCACCTTCCTCCCAGATCTCTGTCAACTTCCTCTGCCTTCTTCCCAGCGCTCCGATGCTCACTTTCACTCTCTTTCTGTCTCTCTTTCTGTCTCTCTCTCTCTCTCTCTCTCTCTCTCTCTCTCTCTCTCTCTCTCTCTCTCTGCCTCCCCACCTCCTCCTCCTCCTCCTCGCTGTCTCTCTGGACAGCCGTGACACGGCTCGGTGGAGCTGCGGCTCGGTGGAAGTGCGATGGAGTGGAGACTCTCTCAGTGTTGCCCTGTCATGCAGTGATCCAGCGCCTGCCACCGTCTCCAAGGGAGACTGAGCTTCAAGTGTGTGTGGCACAGCGCAATCACTACCCTCATCTCTTTCTGTCCTGTCCCCCCTCCTCTCTCTCTCTCTCTCTCTCTCTCTCTTTCTCTCTCTCTCTCTCGCTCTCTCTCTCCGTTGTCCCCTCCTCTTCCTTTGCTCCACAAATCAGCAGCTTTGTTTGGAAGGTAACCCAGCAGCCCCCTGGCTAATTATGTTACTTTAGCAGCTGCCCCCTTCTTTTCCTCCTTCCTCTACACCCCCCCCCCCACTGTACCTGGCCACCCCCTTCCCTCTCTCGCTCTCATCCTCCCTCTTCCAATCACTCTCTTGTTCTCTCTTAGTACTGTACTTGGCACATCTCCCACTTAGCTACTCCTTGAGACTCAGATTATCTATGGACCCTTACGGGTCCCTTTTTACACCTAACATTGAGGATTTGCCTGTGTGCACAGGGGTCTCAGGTCCTGTGATTTGTGCCATTGCAGCCATTAACGAAATGAGCAGTGAGATGGTCACACGTCAGACAACACGGCCACATTGTAGACGTGGTCATCAATTGAACCACTTTCAACCTGGCATGTCTATTTTTACGGGTGAACATTTAAAAAAATGTTGACCCCTCACCCCCATTTAACAGTTATTGGCCTGTACAGACTCCTTATAATTACACAAGATAACAATATTGTCCAAAAACTCATTATAATTGAAATTTATGTTTATGCCTATCTCTCCTATTATATGCAGTTCCCTTCGCCTATTCAATTTATCAGAAGTCAGAGCTAAAGGACAGCCACTGGGCACAGGCGCACTTAGTAGGTAGGCAGTCTAGGCACCATAGATGTACCAGCCAACATCCACTCACCACTTTGAAGTTGCAATACATCAGTGCAGTGAACCAGCAACCTCTCGGTCAACGGTCAGCCTCCCTAGTCCCTACATGAAGAACAATCTGCCACCTGCCACACGTGAAAGACAACATAATAACATAACAAACTGCAAACTGCACCTGGTGGCAGGAGAGATGCCAGTTCACCTCTTGGGCACTGCCGAGGAGCTCTTGAGCAAGGCATTGAACCCCTAAACGTGCAGACTTTCACTCCACCATATTTGCATGCCTATACTTTAGCTGCAGTGATGTGCCAATTGGGGAAGCGAATCAACGTCACGCAAGTGTGTTGGAGGTACAAACAAAGGTACTTCTTGTGTGGATTTGGCTACTTTTTGTGGCTCAGGAGCTTGAAAAACAATATTTGGACATCCTGTATACCCGTATGTGTGTCTCAAAGAATAGACACGTTTCCTCAGCCACCCCCCTTGTTTCTGCCCTTGGGTGCCATACAATTTCCTGTTTACTGGTGTTGTTTAACTTAGTAGTTTGTTGGATTTCCGAAAGGCTGAATTTACCCACAGGGATGAATAAAGATTCCATTAATTCCAATAATTATAATGCAAACTCATTTTCTCAAATATAAAATAATTAAATAAATAAAATACATAATATTTAATATATTGTATTTTGGAATACAGATGTAAGATATATACAAGAACTCCTGCATAGATCCCGGACTTCATGTGGCCAGTCTATGATGTCAGTCATCTACAGTATGATGTATCTATGACGTATGGCAAGATTTTACCCTGATCCCACGGCCATTGACATTTCGCGTTGATCGGTCTGCCCTGGACAGACAAACAGACAGACTGACATACCCATTTGTAGACATTTCTTGCAGAGCCATATCGTAAAGATCTACCTTTAAATAGACACATGTAGCCGAGGCCATACCCATCATCACCCTCAGGAGCATTGTAAGCATTGCAGTTTCCATCCAAAGGAATCCTCCTGGCCATGTGATCTCTGTCTGCGGTTTTTGCACTTAAAGATTTAATGGGCTTCACCGTCACTGGGGCCTACTGTATACATCAATGGCATTCTACATGGCTCAGTACTGTTTGTGGTCAGACACACAAGAGACTTTGCACGCTGTAATATTATCTTAATGCAACGCCTTCCCTGCTAATCCTCTCAGCACTGAAATCAATAACAGGCAAGCCAGGCACAACACCGTAACGTGTTGTTTCAAGGACCAAACGCACAAATGTAGGCTTTTTCCCCCCCCTAATCATTTAAAAACTGTGTGTGTCCAGATCCACAAGCTCACATGTCATGTTGCGAGCTTGTAGACTGGCTATTTTCACTATGTGTTATATGACAAAGTAGAGCTTAAGTGGTTAAATACACACGCAACAGCTATAATGTCCCCATTTATCCATTTGGTTAGAGCTTAGTGGTCATGGGATGTGAGCTGTCAGTAGTCTTACAATCATGTATGTGTTCTATCACTTTATAAGTGTCACCCTGAACCACCAACACTCCCACCTCCCACCCCGCCCCTCTCATGTATCTTTACACTGCAATGTGCATCACTCAATTCTGGCACTGATACAAAGAGCATAGCAGATCAGAGCACTGTGTTCATCAATCTGACACAGGGGAGATACAGACAGAGTATGCAGTACCTTGCTTTTGTTTGATTGGTCATAAAAAGTGGAGGAAGTATTGTGGGCTTTCACCCAAACTACATTATGATTATTTATTTGTTTGAATGCTAGAGTCTGCTAGTAGAAATAGGCTATTGGATTACAGAGGAAAGCTTCCACTGCTGAAATATTGCCACAGTGTGTGGTGTGCATTTTTGATTCCCTTTGTCACCGACTCAGTATGACTCAACGACCACACGGCAAATGCATTAAAGTAATGTCCTGTGGAAAGCGCTTGGATCTAACAAGGGTTAAAGTGCTTGTCGTGTGTCAAGTGTGGTACGCATGTAGGCATGGCTCAAACTGATGTTTGATTAGGTGTGTGTGCAAGCAGGGGATGGGTTGGGGGGCCGGGGCTGTAGATCCCCAGAGACGAAGGGCACTAAACTTAAAAATAGCCTTGCTGATGTGTGGAGCCAGGCGGTAGACAGAGAGGAGAGAGAGACAACCGTCCAGTCAGCAGATCCCAGGCCCAGGATACTAATCACTAAGAGGCAGATATAGAACACAGGCATTATCGGAGGCTATATGGTTCAAACTGAAGGACTAGATCAATGGCTGGTACATTGCAGCAGGCACACTGGAGATATGAGCAGCATGGAGACAGATCTCATAAAGATGATATGATGGTTGTATATTCTATCATTACACATATATATATGTGTGTGTGTATATATATATATATATATATATATATATATATATATATATATATATATTTACAATGAATTTATTTCTATATCGCTTTTCCAAACAAGGTTACAAAGTGCTTTACGGAACAAGATAAAAGAGCAGCATAATAACCATACAAGTTAAAACAGCACATAAAATCTATGGGTAACATAATTAAAATGAAAATAACTGAGAAGAAAAAAAAACGTTTAAATCGTCACCTTGCTAAACTGGCCAAAGTAAGTTAAAAAAAAAATATATATATATATATATATATATATATATATGACTATGAACATAAAAATAACACTGTCTGTCATTTATGTAACATAGGAGATTTAAATAGGTTTAAATAGGATTAAACCTGACCTAGGACAAATTACTTACTGATTTACACCATGTTTTTGGTCAACAAAAACACTTAGGCCAAAAAAATGCCTATTTTGGCCTAAGTCACACTGGGGAGATAGGTCATTATAGAGAGGGAACAGCATGATCCTTTTCAATTAGAAGAAAGGCGATTTTACCAGAGGTGGCCAGTGTCATGAGGAGCTGACTTAGGCAAAAATATCATTTTCCTCAAAAAATTACTTAGGCCATTAGTTTAGCAAGGTGACAATATATAACTATACACACACACACACACACACACACACACACACACACACACACACACACACACACACACACACACACACACACACACACACACATTAATAATTTATTTATGTCCACATACAGTAAGCGATACAATACAAGGACACAAATAAAGTGCTGTATAAAAGTACAGTCAGCAAAGTTTGAACAAATACCCCAACGCCCCTCAGGGGTACAAGTAACAGCGTCTTCACCATATTTGGCGGCAACCAATGATAGAAGAGATTGCACAGTATTTTGCAAGCCGTTTAGCTGCTTTTTTTGGCATCCCACGTTGTTAGAAGCCTCTCACAACCAACATGTCCTAGGCTGCCAAAGATAAACACAAGTAGATTGCTCCTATAACCTAGCTCTGTGATGGTATGAAGGAGCGGCTGGTATATAATGACTTTAGTCATAAAAGCTTCGTCTAAGCTAGAGACAAAGGCCTGTTCATGAATGGAAACTGATTTGGAGCCTTCGTACATTACAGTGTGCATATATAGTTCGTAGTAAGGTACACCTACGTCGCACCGCCGATCCGACCAATATGTCTGAGTCAGTGTCGGGGGCTTTACCCTTTTGTGCCCAAATATGGAGATCTCTGTATCTGTCAGTCCCAAAGGCTCTGGTCAGTCTGTGTCCCTTTTTTTTTTGGGGGGGGGGGGGGGGCTTATATGCTTTTATGGATAGGACAGTAGGCTGACAGGAAATGGGGAGAGAGATGGGGAGTGACATGCAGAAAAGGTCGTCGGGATCGGGACTCGAACCGGAAACACGCTGTAAGGCTACATTGAGCCTATAGGTGCCTGGACCGCTACACCAGCGGCTCAGGTACAGTATGCCCATATACGGAGATCCCTGATGTCATATGCCTATATATTGGCATGCCCATATACAGTTACAGTATGGGCAAATTGGTTGGATCGGTGGTTCTGGACAACTGGATATCCATATATGCCTTTATATGGACATATCGGTTGGATCGGGGGTTCTGGGAAACCGCATATCCGAACGACTCGGTGGCAGGCACCACACTCCCTCGAGTCCTTGCCGATGTGAGCAGCAAAAGAGTCGGTCCCATATATGCAGGAGAGGGGCTTCTTATCATCCCTCAGTCTCTTCACCATCCACAGCTTCTCGAACCACCACAAATACCATCTTCACCACCAAGAACCCCTAAATTATACAATGCTTCTGCATCTTAGATCAAGCACCAAATAGTGAAACAGCCCTCCTCTGCACCTCCATAGTAACGGTGATGTTCCTGTATACTGTAGACCAGGCATACTGACGCAGTCGGTCCATTCAGGCCTTTTGTCATTCAGATCAGCCTATTTTTCTCAATCCTGGCTTTGTCTGTATGCATCTGTCTCTTAATCAACACGTCTCTGAGAGAGCCAGGACGAAACTAGAAATACCGCATCATGGTTGTATGCCTCCACCAACAAGTTGCCGTTTACACCCACGTCCAGACTGGCAGACTCGTATAGTATATGCAGAGAAGACTTATCTAATGAACGTACAAATGTTTCGTGTTCACAGTGGCCTTGACCTTTGACCACCAAATTCTAATCAGTCCATCCTTGAGTCCAAGTGGACGTTTGTGCCAGATGAAATCAAATATCCTTAAGGCGTTCCTGAGATACCACGTTCACAAGAATGGTAAGCACATACATGTACATAGTACTTATGCACATATGGATGTATGTATATGTATGGGTACATACATACTGTACATGTACGGATGAGAGAGAGAGAGAGAGAGAGAGAGAGAGAGAGAGAGAGAGAGAGAGAGAGAGAGAGAGAGAGAGAGAGAGAGAGAGAGAGAGAGAGAGAGAGCAGTAGTCATTGTAGTAGTGTCTCAAATGAATTGCTGTTTAAAAGATGTTGCCGGTCACTTGGAATAGGAGGACACCCGGTGGTAAACAAGAAGTATTGCATTCGACGTGCAATACATTTCAGTATTACATTCACTGACCAGACAGGTGGCTCTGCAAATGAAAATAAATGCAGATTCTAAACATTATAATTAATTTCTCAATATATGTTGTACAAAAGACAGACGTAATTTAATCTCCAGAGTCATTCACACAATATTATATAATAATTGGATTCATATTAGCAATAGAAACACAACAAATGCTGTGTACTAGCCTCTTACTGCTTACTCTGAGAGAGCCGACTGGTCATGTAAATTTTTTTCAAGTGCTCTCCATTTTGATTTACACACGGAGCTAGTAATTAGCCTAAGTACATCCAAGTGCACATTTACTGTCTGTCTTTTTATTGGAGTATGGATGGAATGAAGTAAGTATAGATGATTCATTTGTAGACCACATGAGGGCACTATAAGGCAGCTGACAAGGCTATCCACATGAACAGTAGAAAGTATGCTGCATTGGTCATACAAGGCAGTGATTCTCAACCTGTGGGTCGGGACCCCCAGGGGTCCCCACATGAATTTGCGGGGGTCCTCAGGTGACATTGAAGCGACAATTTAAGGACTTTTAAGACCTTTCTAATACCTCAACAAAAAAAACAAGGAAGACAAGAAAAAGACCATTACTGCATCAAAAGTAATCAACAAACTATTCTATAAAAACTGGTCAAACATTGGCCAAATTGTCAAATAATATTAGAAAAGTTAAAAACATATATATATTTTTTGAAAATAGCCGATCTACAAGCTCACAACGCCTTGCAGCGCGAGGCGTTGTGAGCTTGTAAAACTAAAGTTTTACATTCCAAGCGCTTGTCAGGGTGGGGGGGTCCCCAGTTCAAATATGATTATTTTGGGGGTCACGGCCTGAAAAGGTTGAGAACCACTGATATAAGGTAGCACCACTGACAATAGGAAGAGGTGTATTTTTGCATTATGACAATAATCGTCCACAGGGCATTGTGAAAGCTGAAAATACAGAATCCTTACAAACCATGCCATATTGACTCATGAATTACAGAAAGAAAACGGCAAGAAAATTAAAGTACCATTAATAACAGGGTTTAGTTCTGGGGGCCTGTGGGTGCAAGAACTGTCGTTGGCCCCCCCTGCTCATAATAATTTCTGGGGGCAGGGGGTGGTTGTATGGCCAAGTTATATGTATCATGGGGGTTACCGCCTCTGCATCCCGCTGGAATTTCTGCACATGGCATGCTTTGTGCTTTGCATAAATTTCCCATCGCTACCATTTCATCAGTTGGCCAAAATTACTTTCTAATAATGACTTTATAGAACTAAGATTCTACTGACCTTTTAGACTAGATTCTATTTGCCAGACCCAGGGGGTCAGGCCTACATGAGGCTTTGTCGGTCCCTCTTTCGTGCATATATGGACGAAAACGTTTCAACGTTTTCGTCCATATATGGTGCATATATGGTGCTTACATGTCCCTCTTTTTGATTGGCCAAGCTTAGCGTGACGCAGTGCTCTGTCGGCCATTAGGGGTCTGGCAGTACCAGGTCCCCTGGTTCCCTTGTGTATGTAGGCCTAGTGATATATAGTGAAGATAGTGATGGTTAATAATAAGGTATGTCGCAGAATTGCATACTGTATTTTGGTGGGTCCAGTGTCTCCACCCCTGATGTAAGCCCGGGGTCTCTCGCACCGTCCAGTGACTAGTCTACTCCATTCTATCCCGCTGTATTTCAGCATGGCTTGCCTGAACATTCTGCCACTTAATATACATACTGTATGTGTCCAGTGATACAGTACATGCCTGTCAGCAGTCGTGCAAGTCACTGCAAGAAATATTGCACCCATTACTTAGCGGGTGTTTTCATCTATTCCCCAGAGAGCACAAGGCTAACGGTACTCCAGCAGCAGTTCAGGCGAAAGCTCAGATCCTGTTTGATTCTAGGCGTGCTATAAATAGCACTGAGATTGAACAAGCCTGGGAACGGGACAGGACCCAAATGAGCGTGGACATACTGAATATTAAGTCTATATCTATATCTACACCAATACGTTTTCATTTAAAAACTAATTCAAAACAAAATCAATCTCCGTCCACACGGGCATTTTGGAGGGAACTTTTCACCCACTGGTAAGACTGATGTTTTCAGAACAAGCCAACCATATCACATGGTGAATAAACAGCCTACTGGAATTAATTTAAAGCTGTTTCTTTTATCTCACTTTCTCTCTTCAGAGACGCGGCGTGCTGACTCTTCGTGTACTACAGGATGTACGAAATTGAGATTACCGTTTGCTTTCTATGTCCTCAGTAATATGATGAAGTGTGCCTCCATTGTCACATTTCCCCCCTTTTCTCTGTTGTTCTCCTTCTGCGGTGTCAGGGATGAACCACAGGCAGCTTGCTGAGACTGTCATTGCCCCTCTTACATAGCAATTTACCTAGCAGGAAGCTTGCGCACTACAGAGGGTTGGCCTTCTACAAAAATATGCTTCTCGCACACATGATGCACAGCAAATTATTGTAATAGTTTTCTGAGAGATGCTGAGGAAGCATTTGCTATTGTTGCAGTGTGCAGGGCTGCTGTCTACAAGGGCCTGCCTAACTAGGATGCTGTCCCTCCTAATGTTTGTAAATCACCTCCAACAATGCTGTCTCTAGAGCAGGTGATCATTATACAGGAAATATGTGTACCGTGTCCTCTGGTTCCAGGAGAGCTCCCTAGAACTGAAGATCAGTAAGACCAAAGAGCTGTGTTGTGGGCAATGACAGGCACCTGACACCCCACACCCTCTCTCTGGACTGCTCGGGCTGGAGGGGCAGGCGGTGGAACATGTCAAGATCTACCTGGACACTGAAATCAACCACCACCTGTCCCTTCACAAAATGTTTCACCTGAGGAGGCTGAAGGTCATTTTAACTGCAGCATTCTGGTCACACAGTCGTCACATTCAACATTGCATCCTGGTACAACTTCTTCACAGAGAAAAGCAAGAAAAAAAAGTGTCATCAAGTGTGTAACCAAAACCACTCAGACCCAACTCTCAGACTTTTACAGTCACTCAGTAAAAACAAAGGCAGACTCGATTACTAACGCCTGATCACTGACGACGATGAGACAGGTCAAGAACCTGACCGAAGCGCAGAGGGCCAGCGACTTCAAATTGCTCTGAGACAACATCACTGACAAACTCACACGGGATATGCACACCTGCCATGTGGAGAAGAAGGCACAGCAACGACTCTTTCACTTCAGGCAACTGAAGTTTCCTACAGGCCTTCTCCAGAGGCACCAATCAAGAGCATCCTGGTTACATCACTGCCTGCAACAGTATGGGAATTGTACTGCTTTCAAAGCATTGCAGAGAGTTAAATTAACAATCAGGATTTTACTGTGTACCTCTTAACAAAAGGCCATCAAAATGTTCACTTTAATTTTAAGGTGCAATAGTTAGACCACGGTATGTATTACACCAAAAAGTAGTCCACAGTCCGCCTCACAGGCATATTTTAATTCAATACAGATGGCAAGTATAGCAATAATAACAAATTGGCAACAGATTCTTACTAAATATATAATTACCCCATAGGCTTGGCAGGATACGGCTACTGTTCTATTTATGCGTCTCTTTGTGTTATTCCACTGAGCCCTTTATGGAAAATGATATGCAACAGCTCAAGGGCCTTGCATTTCTCCACTCCAAAGTTCACGATTGTGTAAACAAAACAAGGCAAACTAATTTATTTGGCACCTTTCAACAGTCAAGAATTGAGCCTCCATACCAATTGCGTTTGGAGAGTAATTTATACGACGGTGTCGCTTGCCTTAAAGAAAATGAAGTTCAAGCTACCGCGTTGCAGTATAAAAAACATAATTAAGCTTTAGCAAGGAAAAATGGGTGAGCTGATCTGTACTCCCGCACAGTGACAAGAGCAATGATGTTTTGAAAGCTGTTGGAGCTGGCTGTGTTGTAATAAATATGAGATGTGCTTTGGATCATCACCTTCTGGCATCTCTGGCATGACACCACTTTGTTGTTGGAATAGAAAATATATGGATGGCATACTTCAGAGAGACTAGCTGTGTCCCACGTGTCAAAAAATGGCTCTCTGCGAGGCTCATACTCACAAATGGCTTTCATAAGATTGCTGCGGGGGTTGTTATCCTCCACACCTGCTCCTTACCGTATATACCTGAAATATCATCAGAGATGACATCCTATTCCTTTATTTCCTACTGCTTATCTTAATACTCTGCATTATCAGTGTTCCAATATAAATGGACAGTAATTTAAGTTAATATACCATTTTTGGTTGCAAATATTGCAACCAAACTAATTTCATATTTGGATATTTATTAATATCACTGCTGGACTATTTAGCAGTTAAACCCTGTTGTACAGCTTAACTCGCCCAAGGCTGAATGATGCAGTTCTTTTGAAACCCTGGAATGAATTTGTTTAACACATTACCTCATATTTGCACTGGGTGGGTGCCACTCTTTAACAAATCAATCCAACAACAAATTAAACTAGACAAGTAGGCAAATATCTCACCAAAAAGAAATCTTTGATTACATTCTGGCTGGAAGTGACACTATTGATAAACAGAGCAAACGAAATGAGAGACAGGTTCATTTCCTTTTCCCCTGGCTTTCTATCTTGCAATCCATCAAGACACTTTCAGCTCATCCAGGAAGCTCAGCTGTAACCGGACAGAATAAGGTCCCATCTGCATCTTTCCATTACCTTTAAGATTCAAAAGAAGCTTGGTGACAGTCGTATATTCAACAGGAGTGATGCGTTGCGCTATAGATGTGGGGATGAATATCTTAGCATCTGAAGTGAGGTTTCTATCCGTTCAAAGTTGTTCATTTGTTTGGACTTTGATATAACAGACTGATGGAGCTTTTGGGGAGTTTTCCTGACAAGTCCAATTCATTTGAGGTGTGTGGTTGTACACCATCTACATCAGTGTGGTGCCCAGGTGTCTATGTGGTGTCTAAGTGGTGCCCGGGGGACCCCAGGGGTCCTTGGGGGTTCCCAGCTAAATAATTGATAGTTAGGAACCAAATGGTCCCTTATGGGTCTGATCTGAGGGTGTACAAATGAAATCAAACGGACACTCACGGGTCCATTTGGTTTCATTTGTAGACTCCGAGCTAAAATGAACAATGCATTTTTTTACAGTGTAGATTGAGGTCCTTGAAATTAAAAAAAGTTTGATAATCACTGATGTACATCACACAAGACTCAGGGAGGCACAAAATAGATCAATGGCTAATTGGGTATCTTTTTGGAGACAGGAGCATGCTAAAACCTCATTACCTTTACAGGGAGACAATATCATGCAGCAATGGATAGACCAATTACATAACACTGGAGCAAGAGCCTTGCTCTGACCATTAAAATACTCTGCATGTTGTGCAAGTCTTATCCTCATGAAATACAGACCTACACAGTAAAATCCCTTATGGATCCATTTTACACTCTCAGAGAGTCAAACAAAGACTCAGGATTTTGCAGTGCATGCCTCATTTGACATGCTTGGATACCAATAGGCCATATATGGTTGATTGCAATGGTTGTTATTTTCCCCTCTCCAAAGTAAAACCACTGTCATACATTTACATGTATTCATTACAAATAAGATGAGATTTTACAGATCATCTCTGAACATCCTTCACAAACAATGCATAAGTATTCTACCCCAAACCCCTTCCAGGCTAAATAGGAAATATTGGCAACCTAATCAAGATGATTTGAGTCTTCTATCAAGCAGGAGAAGCACAGACTTTATCAGTGCTATTAGACTTTATCAGTGAGATGAGAACAGGTTTAGTGGTTGTAGCACATATAGTGAATGATGCTGGCCATGCACAATGAAATGTATTTATTTCTGATCAATGGTACAATATGGTTCACACCTATAGCTCAAACATATAACACAGCTTAAGACATGCATCGGAGGAATGGATGCTTAATGCATTTTGTCATTCAGTAGACTGACTGCATTCAGGGGTGGACAACCATTTTGGGCATGAGTTTAACTTCAAAGGCAAGATCTACCATTTCCATTCACTGAAAACCACCACTGCTTTTACATCTTATTATAGGCAAAAAAAAAACTGACAGAATCAGTCAATAGTTTTCTGACTATAAGGGGATAAAAGCATTATGCATAATCAACAATGCACAAATAATTGATGGGACTTTTAAAATACTGATAGCACCTGGCTATCATTAATACTGGCTACTGCCCTACTGGGTTTTAAAATAAAAAACACAGTTGTTTATTTGACAACAAGTCACCACAGAATAATTTGCAGTTATTCTGCAAAACATTGGGGGGTGTCTGTCCTGCAGAAAGATCTCATGAAATCCAATTTCACATATTTTACTGTCACAAAAAAGTGAGAACCACTCTATAAACCACTTAAACCATATTGGATGGGATCTGCCAGGCCAGGCCCCTTCTTTAAAAATAGCCAATACAAGCTCATTGCCACACTTTGTGAGCTTGTAGATCTGCTATTTTTGCCCAATGTTCTCCCCAGAATAAGAAAATGATCATAGCAAAACAATCCATAATAAGTACATTCATACAATTTTAATATACTAGACAAGTAAAATAGCAAGCAACTAATTGATGGTTAGGTCCAGCTGCAGACAGCTCTTTATGGAGGAGGACTTGAAGTTAACAATGGAGCTATAGTTAATAAGGCACCCATTCCACATAACTGCTGCAGAATATAAAAACTATCCGTCCCCAAACAGTATTTTAACTACTTAAACCCCATATGGTTGAATGGAGTCCCATACTAGTGTATTTTCCGTTTTCTGTTATTGTCAGAAAAGCTTTCGCAGAAAATAGCCGATCTTCGAGCTCTTGTGAGCTTGTCGATCTTCTATTTTTTGCGTAAGCTTTCCCCACAATACGGATGCTGGGGTTTAAGTGGTTAAGACTGCACTATTTGGGGATATTTGGGGGAATAGGCTCATGGGCACAATGTTTTGGTGCCCACATCTATTCCAAGGTGGATGGACATGGCTACTTAGAACTGAAAGCCTTAGTGTGAGAAAACAGACTTGCGTGACTGCGTGTTAATGGAATGGAACACACATCCGTCATGGGCCATGGCAACACATCCATCACAGTGGTGGCCAATATGTTCCTTCCTTCCTGTACGGTGCTTGCTTGCTGGTGTAACGATCGATAGCCGAGCTTTTTTTGGCGGGGCCCATCGTGTATTAGACGCTGTCCGTTGTTATGGAAACAAAATGTTTGAAAATGGTTATTTTCGTGTTGGTGAGTCTGTGATGACTGCACGGGAAATGTCCCCACGTCGTGTCACGTGTGTCATTGGCTTTCAGACAGTGGTGAAATTGTGATCGACTCCCCTCGTGTGCACACACACAAGGGGACTGAGGAGCCCTGGAGGCCGAGTTTACATAACCAGCTTTGGTTACACAGGTGTGTTGGTTTGAATGTGAACCCAAACAAAGACTATCAGGGGATCAGAGCACGCAGGACGGGCGCAGCGCGGTGGAGCTTTGGAATGACCGACCCTGCAGTATTCTTTGAGACACACATCTGGGTTTTTGACCATTAAGCACCTTGTTTGACCCGGACTCCGGGTCAAACAATGTTCCAATCCCAGGTGAGGTGTAGGCCTATTACCTGTTTAGTAGGCTACTAGATAGTCTACTTTGCAAGTGCAGCCACAGCTGAGGAGACGTGAGCATGATTGGACGGTGTGATATGATTGGAAGTTTTTATGTCTGGGTGTTCAAATTGCTTCGCAATCACCAAAAAGCCCACCGGTCGATCTTAACACATGGTTGCCACGCCCACCCCTGCATTAATTAATTGGAAACATCTGCAGTAAACATTCCAGAACGAGGGGGAGGAGTGTTGGGTGTTGACATGTTTGGTCCAGACAAATCTGGACAATCCATTCCAGACCATATCTTTAGATATTGCTTGCACAATAAATGTGTATGTGTAGGGTGTACCTTTGCAATAATTGCATAGCCCAAATTAGGCTATGTCCCTCTCATTCTAGTCTCTCTCTCTCTCTCTCCCTCCCTCTCATTCTAGTCTCTCTCGCTCTCTCCCTCTCTCCCTCTCGTTCTAGTCTCTCTCTCTCTCTCGTTCTAGTCTCTCTCTCTCTCTCTCTCTCTATCACACTCCCTCTCTCTCTCTCTCTCCCTCCCTCTCATTCTAGTCTCTCATCTCTCCCCTCTCTCTCTCTCTCTCTCTCTCTCTTTCTATCTCCCTCTCATTCTAGTCTCTCATCTCTCCCCTCTCTCTCTCTCTCTCTCCCCCCTCTCATTCTAGTCTCTCATCTCTCTCTCTTTCTCTCTCTCTGTCTTGACATGTGTTGCTGCAGAAGTACGCACCACTAACACAATGATGTTAGATAAAAGCCTCCGCAAAAGCTGTTGTTTGTAGTAGTAGTAGTAGTAGTTTTATTTTGGTCATTAAAGGCATATTAATATATGCTTCTGATGTGGTGATTCATATGCTATAGATGTTCCTTCATTTGTTATCAACGCAGGCTATGTGAAAGATAGCCAGATAGGCCTACTGTATCAAATGTTTTTAACCAATATAATCAATCAATCAATATAGTAAAATCCCTAGGCCAACTCTGACAGAGTACAAATGGGACCAAGGGACCCATATTTATTTGGTCCCATTTGAGTATTTTACAATGCACTGTGTCTGTGGCCACGCCACAGCCACACCTGACGAAAGGTGTGTTCATCATACCCTATCTATGTGTAAGGCTACTTTGTTTTACTTACTTTTGTGACTGGTATATCCTGGGTAATAGCCATAGTAGCCGGTAATCCTCAAAATCCGGTCCTCAATATCATGCAGTCCGTTGGCTGTGACTTTGGGGGTGAGGTCCCCTAACAAGAGAGAGGGGCTGTCACTGTCACCGGTCGGCGTCGACTTGCCTGGTAAGTGCGTGATGTTCTTCAGGGGTTCCAGCTGAATGTCTCCACTTCCACTCTCCTCGACACTTTCGGTGCTTATCATTGTTGTAGGTCCAAAAGCGGTCAAAAAACGTTAAACAACAGCGAAATGTGCTGTGTTCAGCAGCATGCGAAGGACGACAGGCGCAGCATTACCAATTAACAGCCAGAGGACAACGTTCACATTCCATCTGATAGCCTACTGACTGGCGCGCCAGGCGAGGTGGGCGAAGTTAGGGGTCGTGTCAGACATTGTACGCTAGAGGGCGTGTCATTACTATCACATGCACAGTAGCTATCTGAATTAGCCCTGAAACATGACTGTCATACCATGACAGTCATGGTGCCGAGAGTCCCTGGTATAGTGGTGTTCGATTTTTTTTTACATCGCCAACCCTCACATGTACATAAACGTTCAGATTTCAAATATAAAGTGCTTACCCCCGAGCCACGGATGTTACAAGGCGATCCGGACCGCGATAAGTACCCGTATCTCCCGTATTG
Organism: Gymnoscopelus braueri; assembly: GCF_963280865.1. Lineage (NCBI taxonomy): Eukaryota > Metazoa > Chordata > Actinopteri > Myctophiformes > Myctophidae > Gymnoscopelus > Gymnoscopelus braueri. The sequence goes on along the minus strand of NC_137621.1, from coordinate 19,006,771 downwards.
TTCAATAAAAAGCATTTTAATCTGATCGCCGGCCATTTTCTCCAGATTTTCTCCCATACTTTCAACCATGCGGCAGCGACACTAATGGTTGGGAGGTGTATTACACTCTGATACATTACAAAAAGAAGTAAAACAAAAAAAGAAAAAAGAAAATGGCCGGCGATGGGATTAAAATGCTTTTTATTGAACAATGCGGGAGATACGGGTACTTATCGTGGTTCGGATCGCCTTGTAACATCCGTGGCTCAGGGGTAAGCACTTTATATTTGAAATCTGAACGTTTATGTACATGTGAGAGTTGGCAATGTAAAAAAAATTGAACACCACTATAAACCATGCAGGGACTCTCGGCCCCATGACGTGAACCATGGCTACTATCGGAATATAGTATAGTATACTATACTAGTATCTACAATAGTATAGAGGTACTGGATATGTGGGCATAGGGACATCTGGGCACCTCGATGTAAAATTGGCTATTTTGTCCAAAATGTAAAAAAATATATATTTGGAAAATGTTTTTAACCATTGTAAAGTATGCATGATTAGAACATGCTTAAACATTCAACAATTAAGGTCTAATATTTCTACAATTGCTACAAATTGCTACAAAATCCAGTTATTTTGGGGCATAAACAAGAAGTTGAAGGATAAAATTAAGTCTGATAATAATGATGTACAATGCATGTTCACATCATGTATAATTATCACTTAGTTAAGACCATTTTTCTAATATTCTTTTTTACATTTTGGACAAAATAGCCAATTTTACGTCGAGTTGTCCCTATTACCCACCTACCCTGTATCCTCTGAATTCTACAATAGTAGCCTATAGAACCAAATAAGCAAGCAGGAAGGGCAGTAGGCATGCTCAGTTGTATTGATCAGAGGCGTTTCATTTAATTAATTCCATTTAACTGCCATCCATCCAGCGTTTGTTCTCCATTACTATTCCCAGGTTAAATACTTATGAATAAATAAATAACTGAATAACTGAACTGAATAACACTGAACGTGTGTAAAAGCTACCCCCTCACCTGAGTGATAGATAGATAGATCATCTATCTATCTATCTATATATCTATCTATCTCCACACCGCCATTCGTCCATGGCTTTAGGTGGTGTTCCTATTTATTGTTTACAATAACATATATAATGAGCATAAGAATGAGAACAAATGTATCCACAAGTAGCCCATCCAATTTAGCCTAGGCTACTTACTTGCAATAATGATTTACTGTCAGCTTCTAATAACTGAGAAGTTATGGTGTACTTGGACACCATACCAGACAAAATGGTCAAGAATAAAATAAATAAAATAAAACAAAAACATTATTCCAATTGCATTTTCATACAATTACAGTGTGACATATTTAAATCAAAAGGTAAACCCCAGAACAATCTTTTATTCTGCCGGCCAGAGCCTGTATAACTGGCTTGAGGGAAGCTCCAGTTGACTGTATCGTCCAGACTGTGGAAGGAGCCCAGAATGTGCTGACTACTGTGCTCCAAATCCAATAACAGAAGATGCAGTATTTCAGTGTCTCTGCGATACGCCTCTGTGTCCAAGTCTTCAGCACTTTGTGTGAAATTGATTTCCAGTGTGAGGAGAATTTGCACCCCTGTTGGCATTGTGGTGCAGACAACATGCTGGGTTTTACGATGCCCTTGGATGCCAGAAGTGGTTCTTCCTCCCTCTCTTTACTTAACAAAATCTCAAATTCATGTTCTTTTGTTCTGTTTGCTTTCGCTCCAAACATGTTATCTCTCACATTCCCTGTAGGGATTGCTTTGTGGCTACAACAATGAAATGCCAAAGCCCAGAAACTTTCCCCAAGCTTTTTGTGAATCGTTAATTTCTTATTGCCGACTTTCGTCATTTCCAGTCTTTGCAACTACTGAACTAAAACTTCGGTGATGCTTTCATTGTGGATGTTCTTTCCTCAGTACATTAAATCATACAAAATGCAAAGATGTTTTTTTTCAAATGACATGGTTTCTCCAGGTCAATCATCGTTGTTGATATACTCACATAGGAAAATTACTTGACATCTTAGATATGGCAACATTATCTGCAGAAGGTGCTAAATCAGAATCTCCCACATTCCGAAGCAAAGTCAAATAATGAAAATCGATTTAACAAATGATATCCAGGGTGGAAGTTTATGCTCACTATAAGTGCAGGTCCTGCTCCACAGTGCATAGATATTCCCTCCAAACACTATCCAGGGAAGCATTCAATAAATTCAAGCGGAAGGCTGGTTTATCTGAAAGGGCTGGTTTATCTTCATTTCTTTTAACTTGTATTAAGCCTCTGACTGGGTGCAATAAAAGACCTCACTGATAGCACCCATGAGAAACCAATGTGTCTCATGTAGCTCAGCCAATGTTTTTCAGCCAAGACTCACAATGTGAGTCTTGGCTGATAAGATTTCATTTGCAGTCCTGCCAAATGATCTCTGAAATCATTAAATGTTTGGACCTACATCTCAAATGCATCTAAAAGGCCAATCCTGCTTCTCATTTGTCCAACTGCAATGCAGATGGAACAAGGCTGAGGGTACCGTCAATCTCAATGACATCATGTTTAGCATTCAGAGCAACAGCAGACCCCCATCACGTATGCATGATGAAGTGTCAGGTAACGATTAGTTGCTTAAGAGGTTTCTTGCCTTACTCTTCCTCCTCTCTGACCTTCATCCCTTTTGTGAGGCTGAATTCAAAACAGCCTCAAAGTAAGTGTCAGCAGGGCTGCTTCTGTGTGCTGAGCATCTATCTTACAGTGAGATATAGGCTCATAGAGGAAAACAAACTTCGATAATAAGATATACTGGAGCACTCTTTTTTTCTGTGGAAATAACGATACGATGGGAACTATGCAAGGAAAACGAATTTCACACACTTTTTTACTTCTGTAAACCTGTGATGTGACAATAAAGCTGATTCTGGTTCTGTAATGCTTCCATTTTTAATCCTTGGGTCTGATATTGGTGCTATAGGGGCTCTTTATTTAAAGGAAATCAGACACATTGCATGAATCAAATGGTAGATTGATCATACTCCGCTCTACTCTAATGCTTCATTCTCTCAACTTCATAGGGGTGAATTTGCAGTAGGTACAGCAGCCATATAAAACTCAATCCCTTGCCTAAATGGAGGGAAAGGACACCTTGAGGAGACATTGGGTCCCATGTGACACTATCCCAAGCCAATCCCTGTTCACAATCACCCCCTACAGAGGCTCGACAAGTCACCTTAGAGATCAGTGACTGACTCCCCAGCCCCTGTTTTATAAATATTCAATGTGTACTAAAGATAACCTAGCTTGTGCGCTGGGGAGAGAGAGAGAGAGAGAGAGAGAGAGAGAGAGAGAGAGAGAGAGAGAGAGAGAGAGAGAGAGAGAGACATTTAGAAAGACAGATTTGTCATTATATGGCAAGCTCAACTATGCCACTTTGGCCTACAAAGGTCAGGTTTGATAAATATTGAATGACTTTGTTCACCATGTCTTTGTGTCAATGTATGGCTCAGAAAGAAATGGAATGACATGCAGAATGAGCAATCTAATCAGAGCATATTGTTTAGGTATAACATAGGTGATCAGATATCACTTATCACCATCTGTGAACGTGTGATTTATCACAAAATACAGAACATTATTTAAGAGCCTTTTTTTCTTTTTTCTTTTTTCTTGCTATCATGTCCTTCTGTCAGTATTTTGTAATAACACTTCTCTATACAGTAGGAACCATTGTCTTGCCTAAAGTCATTTGATATTTTCACCCCATCCACACTGGCTGTGTACCTGATAACATTTCATAATGTCCTCTTCAAAGCCTGATGTTTGTCCTTTCATTGTTGTGTTGTGCAGACTCTGCTTGAAAACAAAAGTGAAGTGAAAATAAGTCTCGCAGCACTTTGTTTGGCTTGTCGAAGCCCCCCCTTTAGCTTAAAAGTTGATTTCCCTCTAGAAGGCAATTGGCAAAGTAGCCAGCCAGCTCTGCTGTAAGCATCCCAGTCTACTTATGAATAATATATGTATTGACCAGACTGCATTTTTAAAAATAGAGGATCTACAGAGCTTAGCTGCCCCTAACATGCCAAGTCACTCGCCTGTTAGGTTTCATGCCTATTTGAACACGCTTTTAGAGGAAGATGCATGGTTGAATATGTACACTCCATAAAGGCTCGCTGTCGAAGGGGCGGTGGTGTGGTTGCTCAGTCCGATGCCACGACTGTTCATCTAATCCAGGTGTCCATGGCCTCAATATCACATGCACTCTATATGTTACTGCTCTAACTTATTCATATGACATGCCAATAGCCAGAAGTGTTTGTGCACATGAATATTTCATCAGCTAATATCCATCTATAAAAGTCAGTGTCTCTGTATGGGGCCATGCATTGTAAACCATGCAAAAATGATTTTAAACCAGTTTGACAAGTGCCGCTGGTGGCATGACACTGACACTGTTGGTGGATGGGAATTGGAATGTGTCTTATATAAGTGACTGGTACATGACGCTTATCTGCTAATGTTACGCATGACTGACTTAGGGCCAATTATAATAATCATAATTATTGTACAGTTCAACACTTTCTCATTGTAATGCCTTGTATTTTCCTCATACTTTATGAATGATCACAAAAAATGTAAACTTTGGTAGAACCTTGTGTTCTATTGGGTTGTATGATATAAACCCAAATGGAGTTAAGAATGAAGGACCACACTTGATGATCGGTGCATACATCGGTGCATACAACCAGTACTTACACTAAATGCAAGTTTAAACAAAACCAAAATCCCAAACAAAACACGCAAAACAAAACGAGTAACTAAATGAGCAACAAATGAACAATTAAACATATATAGTAAGTAAACAACTCCAAAGTCCAATCCTTTCCTTTTTCGTCTTTTTCATATTGTCTAATTTATTTTTATAACATTTTTTAAATTGATAAATATTTGTACAACCTTTTAAGTCATTGTGGAGAGAATTCCACATTCTGATTCCTATGACTGAAAAAGCTCTATAAATGAAGTCAAGGACCACTCCCATTTGTGCTTCAGTAAAAGTCAACCCCATCACATCACTCCAACAAACTGGCTAACCAATTACCCACTCAAACAATTATCCTCAAACCCACACCAAACATTTAGATCAGTTTCCCAGTTTATTCTGTACTTTTGATCAATTTCCCCAGCTTATTCTGTACTATTGATCAGTTTTCCGTTTATTCTGTAATATTGATCAGTTTCCCCAGCTTATTCTGTACTATTGATCAGTTTCCCAGATTATTCTGCAGTATTGACCACTTTCCCGGTTTATTCTGTACTATTGATCAGTTTCCATTCTGTATTATTGATCAATTTACCCAGCTTATTCTGTAGTTTAATCAGTTTCCCAGCTTATTCTGTAGTTTAATCAGTTTCCCAGCTTATTCTGTAGTTTAATTAGTTTTCCAGTGTATTATATACTATTGATCAGTTTCCCAGTTTATTCTGTTTAATTATGCAGTTTACCAGCTTATTCTGTACTATTGATCAGTTTCCCAGTTTATCCTGCACTTTTTTTTTATCAGTTTCCCCAGTTTATTCTGTAGTTTAATCAGTTTCCCAGCTTATTCTGTAGTTTAATCAGTTTCCTAGCTTATTCTGTATATTGATCAGTTTCCCAGCTTATTCTGTACTATTGATCAGTTTCCTAGCTTATTCTGTACTATTGATCAGTTTCCCCGGTTTATTCTGTAATATGTATTATTGATAAGTTTACCAGTTCATTCTGTAATATGTATTATTGATAAGTTTCCCAGTTCATTCTGTAGCCTTCTACCTCAATAAACTACTGTATTTCAAGTTATGAAGTTGTATTTCTAGCCTCATGAAATGTCAGTCTCCGTCATCACTTGCTGCTCAACTCCACACTTCATTAATTATGATTATGATTATGATTATGATTATGATTATGATTATGATGATGATTATTATTATGATCATGATTATGATCATGATTAAGATTAATTATGAACTTTATAGGAAATACTTATAAAGACAGCAAGTCTAGATAATTTGTCCCCGTAGGCTAGAGGTGAATGATCTCACATATGCAGTTAGACATGTTGGCAACTGAATGCTCTGAAGATAACGCCACATTACCATCCACTGAAATATCCACTGGTAGAATTATACCATAAAGAATCCCAAATACAGTACATTTGAAAAGTGTGTGTGTGTATGCGTGCGCGCATGCGTGCATGTGGGCGTGTGCATGTGTGTGTGTGTGTGCATGTGTGTGTGTGTGTGTGTGTGTGTGTGTGTGTGTGTGTGTGTGTGTGTGTGTGTGTGTGTGTGTGTGTGTGTGTGTGTGTGTGTGTGTGTGTGTGTGTGTGTGTGTGTGTGTGTGTGTGTGTGTGTTGTTTGTTTAACCTTTTTTATGTAGTGAAGTAAACATTTTAGTTGTGATAAACTCATAGAGTCCATCCAGCATTTTATTTTACACCAACATTGTTCTTGTGAAGTAGTTATAAACTGGTCATTGTAACCTGGTGTATGTAATTATATGAGCAACACAAACACAAAAACCCCTCATACTTCACTTTGCAAACTGTTCCAATATAATGACACACTTGTGCTTCCGAAACCATCTGACAGTTGAAAGTGATGCAATGGAGCAGTACATTTGCCAATAATAAAGTTAAGACCTTAAATGTTATGAATGCCAGCTGACATACTGTATGTTTCAGTATGCTTGTTTGCACCAACAAACAGATCAAACTGAGGACATCTTTTCAGGTAAAAGTTCTGCTTTTGGGAATACCATCATTTGGATGAACTTGCGGCAAAGTGTTTATTTATTTTTGCTGCCTGGAGCACAATCGTATAAGTTTGATATTAGTTATTTCTTTAAAAAAAAAAAACGTTTGAGAGCAGAGAAGCAGAGATCACACCTGTTCGTGCAGCATTAGAAAAAAAAAGCTTACTGGAGCATTCTTCCCGACTGTTTATACAATGCACATCCCCATCCACCATCCCTACAGGCCAGTGAAAACACTGCAGATCCTTTAATTGTCCTATATACCAATAGGAGGCTACGGTTTCACAGACATTTTATGAGCTGATGCTGGGAAAATCTTTCACAGCATCAGCAGTCTTACAGACACATTACAATATACCATCAAACAAATGCAGCTCACTGTCACTAAACATTAACACCCAACTAAGTCCTCTTTCCTTCCACCAGCGAGCACAGCGACAATGCCACTGTGTGCCACCCTACACAACTTATTTTATATTTAGTTACCCTGGTTTCTAGCTACTTAAGCCGAACAGTCTTTATAAGGCGTGCCGGGCACAGGGAGACTTTAGATGCTGAACTTCATGAGCCATTAGCCTCAGCCATTGCTGAAGTACCAAAGATCTCTATGGATGAGAGAGCTGTTGGGTGGAGGAGGGAATTTTAGGCACTGAAGAGCAGGTGCTTTGCATTAGCAGTTAATACAATTAGACCATGGCTGCAAATTACAACAAGTTATCTTAAGAAACTTTACATAGGCCTATAGAGCACCGAAGTCCTGACGTCACTGCCGCTAGAGGGCGCTATCCCCCTGGGTCGCAGCGTTATTTTTTGTGTTGAAATCCCCATAGGGGAATCTAAGATCGCCTCATGTTAGAACTGTGTTAGAAAAATAAACGAATAATCCGGGAGATTTTACTCATATGGATATGAAGCATCGACTGAAGGTGGAAATGTACAAATTTAAAAAGAGTAACACAATAAACGCTAGAAATAAGTCAAACAACCCAACGACTACATTTCCCATGAACGCGGCTGCTGTAGGAACAGTGATTTCAGACCCGGAAGTGTAGTTTTTAAGACGTTTAAGGCAGAATGCATTCAATTTTCTCTGAATATCATCAATATAAACATCATAATACATCAATAATACATCAAATGCATAAAAATAGTAATCTAATAATAATAAAGTAATGCATAAGTAAACCAATAATCTAATAATAACTAATACGTAAACCAAGAACCTATCATCAGCCTACATTGAAACTATACACACTATAGGATGCCAGGTCAACAATGACCTGGCATCTGTCTACATAACATGCTATCTAAGTTACATTTTAGCCTTTGCATAATCCTGCCAGGTCATCAAGGCTAGGGCTAAGGCTAGGGCAAGTGCTACGGGCTAAACGATGCAGAGCCACCCCACTGACAGAAACGCCTGGCTGATTTGTTTATTTTTGGAACACAGTTCTTATATGACGTGATATAAGAATCCCCTATGGGGATTTCAACACAAAAAATAAAGCCACGACCCGGGGGGATAGTGCCCTCTAGTGGCAGTGACGTCAGACTTCTGTGCTCTATAGAGCAGAGAGTCACAGACCCAACATTTCCACCCCCTGAGCAAGCATTTTCCTTACAGTGGCAAGGAAAAAGTTCCCTTTAACGGGAAGAAGCCTCGAGCAGAACCAAACTCTATGGGAGGAGGCCATCTGCCTTGACCATGTCAGGGGAAGAGTGGGAGAGAGAGAGCAATACAGAGAGATACATGAGACATATACCCAGTTATCCTTGCTTGTATCACTATTTCTAACAGCAAATACACGATACACTATTTAATATTTTTTACTGCAGTGCACTGACATAGCTTTGTTTACACACAGCTCTGTTTACACATTCCTTTTAATTGTACATACATTTAATTGTGATCATTTTATTTCATACTTGCTTTGAGTAAATGTATGTATCTCATGCCAATAAAGCCCCCTTTGAATTGAACTGAAATTGATAAAGCCCCTCTGTATCGATTATACAATATTTTGGTAAAGGTCAGGAATATTGGGTCATTGTCCATACAGAGCAAAAATAAAGCAGAATACAAAACATTCCCACCACCTTCCATTCCTCATAGCAGATTTACACCCCCCTCCCCCAGTCATTAGGAAGATAAATAACAGCCTAGACCGCCATCCACTACTTCATTATAGTTCATTATTCTGCGAGAGGTCACTTCTGAGGTTTCTGATGATAATCCGTGGCGAGAAACTTCAATGGCATTACGGTGTAAAATCCTGAGTGTTAATTTAGCTTTAAGAGTGTTAAAATATTTGTGTACGGTCATTTGTACCAATAGGGGTTCATGATTTCCCTCTCAGACTTAATTGACTAAGGATTTTGCAGTGTAGCTCATTCAGCCTATAGTTGGCTGCCGAGATGGGTGTTTCTCTCCCAGGATTAATGGTCCCATTGAACGCCCCACATAAAGCCACTCTTCCCACAGCTCATTAACTATGATCTAGTACGGAGGGAAATCAGCCAGGGGGGTCAATCCTCAGAGTCAAACTCGTTGAACTCTGGTGTCTTAGAAACACAGTGACACCATAGGAATCCAAGGTCGAAACGGGTATCGACTTCCTGAGAGATCTACTGTATTAAGGAGAATTGGGAATACTCCACACCGCTGTCTACAGCACCAGCTATGACCATCCATCCCGTAATTGAGGAACGTTTTTTGGAGACTGGCGTTGTTGGAGCACAGACGTCTCCAGTGGCTGGTGCCCGTGGCGTGGCAGGGTGAAGCAGCCTCACGGGTCAGGACCTGCATCTCTCTAAATCAGCTTCTCCCGGCAGCTTCGGCCCCTTTAACTCTATGTCCACATTCCATTAAGCTGTGGATTCTCCGTGGTTCCTCATGCATGCAGGGCTACTGACAAAATGAATAAGTGTTGTCAGGAGTAACTCCTCCAAGGCCACTTGGAAAACTGTCTCTATATAACACTCCAACTCAGCCACTGGGCGCCCAAGCAAACAGAGTAAAAGCCATTAATGTCACATGGTGAATGACAATTAGAATGATTAAAGTGTAATTTTAGAGC
>NC_137621.1:18986878-18991878 GCF_963280865.1 Gymnoscopelus braueri | reverse complement strand
GATTCGCACCCATTTCTCACAGGGTTGCATTGTGAAAAATGCCACTATGAATAATCACTCATTCTTTGCATCCAATTTATACACAAAGATGTTGTTGTTTTTTTCATTTATTTGTATTACTGGAATCATTTCACTTAAACCTTGCATTTACAATACTGACTTAGATATTATAATCTTTGGTATCATTTACCCTTCATTGTGCTGTACAATAATCACAATCTACACGAAGACGGCGGACTGGTCACTCAACCAACTGATATAAAGATGTGCGGGGTCCAACTCCAAGAATCTGTCCTGCCATAATTCCTTGAGGTTATTACAGTTCAAGACTTGCATTGTGCTTGGATTTGGGAGGGATGCTTTATCCATCATAAAATATACAGTATATCCCAGTGGACGCAACCATACTGTAGCTTTTAAGATTGAAAAGTCTGCAACCACATATACATTTTGAGGCAACTTGTATTAGCCGACAGGTTAAATATTTTATAAGATGTGTTGTTCAAAGACTTGTCAGAGGAGACAAGCAAACTATTCACCTTGGAATCCATTCATCCTTTGTTCAAAAATGTTTTGATCCATTTGAGGTCACAGGGGAATGGAGAACTGTTTGGAAGGCAAGGCAGCGAGGCATCCTGAAGAGGTTCTTAATTACGCCTACTGGGCAATTTAGGGGAAATTTAGACCACTGTGATTTTTCTCTGCAATGTTCTAATGATTAATTTATGCTCTGTCGTACGACAAACAACGCATCTGGACTGTGGGAGGAAATTAGCACCACGCAAACCCCATGTAGAGAGGGCTAGAAGCTTCTTGCTGTAAAGTAATTTCACTTTTCATAAAAAACAACTGTTGATCAACCGGAGGTCAAGGAGACAGTCTGGAGAGAAGAGCTTGTGTCTTTTGATTCATTGCACATTTTTACTCAGTATTGACTATGCTTTCCTACCAAGGACAAAAGTTATCGTATTGTGCACCTTATGAAAAACAAACATTATTTACTGGGTGAGTGACCCAAGGACCCCTACTGTAACTGCACTACAAGATAGCATTTCTCAACCACTTTCTGGGAATCGAGATTATGTGTAATTTCAGAGTTTGTAGTCTTTGCCAGCTGCCTTTGGAGTATAAGTTCTATGTCCAACTCCTACATAACATAGTCAATCACTGCGATAAGTTCACTCAGTAAACATGAATCAAGGCTATTACGTGGGGAACCGGTGCATACAGTTTGATATTAGTGATGACAGATCAGATTCAGTAGAAGCCAACATCTGTGTCCTAATGGCACTATATTATATATTGGGTAATATGACACAGATTACTCAAAGTAATGTATAAAGTAAGTTACTGGTATTCCCTAAATATCAGTGGAGATAAACTACAGGCTGCAATTGTCCATGGTAAGCCAATCTCTCAAATCTCACAAGGTGATTTCTAAGTCTTACACAAAAGGACCATGATTGTTGAACACATTATGTCCACACCCCTGCCAGTCTGTGCTATTGGCCTGTATTGTGCATGTTTTCTTCTAACACAAAAAAAATCCCACAGCCAGTTTCTTCTCAGAGACAGCACAAACTGGCCTACTATTTAGAAAGTTGCTACAGTATATCCAAACCAAAAAATGTTATATAGCTGTCATCATATGTTATATTCCATTATCATTGTTCGTCTTACTCAACAAGTCAGTAAAACAAACTAAAGTACTCTACAGCCTACCATCAACACTAGCACATACCAGTCGAGGACAACCAACAATAGGCGACTTGCTATCTTCTATTCATATAAATGTATAATGTCATATCACTTATAGCCTGCCTGTATTTTCCCTGGGGGGGATGCTGGGCGGGGGTGGTAAGGACAAAGAGGGCGATAAGCTTGCACAAGCTAAAGTGCCACCAGTGTGTGCTTAACCACTTATTCCCTATACTGCCCTAAAGCTGCTGAAGGTACTCACGTCACAATGTCATACAAGGATGAAACTCGGCCTCCAAACACGGTTGCTGCAGATGAAGTGATAATGTGACAGCTGGGGAGACACAGGAGTTTATCTAGGCACAAATGAACCTAAGCGTGGAAGAGTGGAAACTATCAACCTTTGACAGTTCACAGAATAGCTGCTTATAGTTGTGACGCTGACAGCCAGCAGCACCTGTTGTGTTTTCAGTCAACTCCCTCCCCACACTGTCGGGGATCCCCAGTGGGACTACCGTTTTGTTTGCTGGTGCACTTCCTCATTGATAGACGATGAGTATGTAATAGTGATGCACGGCCGACCTTAACTTTATGAGCCAGTGGTGCACCCACACACAAACATCTGCGGGAACAGGCTGGGTTTCTGTTCTGATGACTCTCTTCCTACCACGCGCCGCCGGTCCATCCTGGCCGTACCTTACGGTAGTCCTTAATGATTGCAGAGAATCTTTTTATTTTGATCTCTGGCTTTAAGGCGTGGAAGTCATGCCACTGATACTCTGGAGATAGAACCTTGGTGGGTTTGTGGAGCCAAAGGTAGAAATTGAGATGAGATTCTTCCTGCCACGCTGCCTCGATGCCCCGCTGGGCGTCCAGCTCAAAGTTGTCGCTGCACGTCGACAGCATGTGACGGACGGACGCCGGCTCCCCTCCGAACGCGCCCCCGGCGTAGTAGAAGTCGCCCTCGTCGGCGGACATGAATGCTTTAGACGCCGGCCTGCGATCGTATATCAACTGGCTCCGCTCATGGGCGAAGTGATTAAAGTGCAACACGGCGACCAGCTTCCCTAGAGTCTCGGTTCCCCAGCGGGCATGGAACTTCGAATCGACGTCGAAACAGAATATGTAGTCGGCGCCATCGCGCAGCTCCGTTTCGATAAAATTGGCAATCATTTTTAACCTGCTGGCTGATATCTCCTGCCAGCGTTTTGAGTTTGGCGCTGGCTTGACAAACAACTCCCGTCCTGCTGCCATCTTGATGGAGGGGACTTGGTCTGGCCTATCCGTGAAGACGTAATAATGGACATTAAATCCCACGAAGAAGTGGCTCTCTGCTGTTTCCAGGAAATCTTTGAGGAATTGCATGTATTCACCAACTGCAAAAACTGTGGCCGCGACGGTGATGTTGCAGGGTTTGTAGATGGCGTCCAACGGCGCGGGTTCAAATGTGGTTTGCCATACAATGGGAGCTAACCAGGGCGTCATCGCGACAACGGTCCGTCCGATCAGAGCGCTAGGTTTTTTGTAGCGCAGATGGTATGGAATATCTCCTCTCTTAGGCAGGTCGTTTTTCTTCCAAGTCGAAGACAGGTGGATAACCGTGGCCAAAACTCCCACAGCTAATATTAGACAATAGATCCTTCTTTTAGGGCCTTCTGGTGGCCGGAACCAGGCCATGCTCTGGAGTTCTAGTCAAAGGGTGAGGGTGTATAGTCGTGAGAAGTCGTCTCTTAGAGATAGGTGAAGAGTGAATTACTTACTAAATTATTAGCATTGAATAATGCTGCTCGTCGTCTAATTGTTTTCTAAGAACCATTTTATATAGTGCTTGGCTGGATGCTTGTGACATCTCACTGATGTCACGCTAAGTTAGCTATCTCCATATGAGTTTACGTTGGGTAGGTCGGATATAGGGAGCACCAGTATTCACCATGTCAATCTATCAAGTACCCCTATGACGTGAAGGGAGTGAAAGTCTTTGTTACAGCCACCCCGCGTTGACCTTCAATGCGAGCTGAAATAAATTTAAAATTTAAAAATAAACACTTTATGATTATTGTCTCCGCCAGGCCGAAAGGCATGGCGAGAGAGTATGTTTTACCCTCCGTCCGTCCGTCCGTCCGTGTGTGTGTGTGTGTGTGTCCGTCTGTGACCAGCTAATCTCTGGCACCGTTGGCTTGATCGCAGCGAAACTGTGCACACACACTCCCTGGATACCAATTCCGAACTTCTGCCCCACATTTTTCAGATGGGTCTTTTATAGCGCCACCAGGAGGCCGATTTGTGCAAAAAATATTTTTTGACAGTACTCCTACAGATTTTGTCCAAAAATCGTGCAGTATCTCTATAGTCATTAAACGAAACAGGTCTTTCAGATTTTTCATATTCCATCCTGATTGGCTAAAAATGGCTTCCAAAGTTTGCAGGAGTGCTTTGTTTTCAACAAAATGCCTCAAATCATAAACACAGCATGCAATTTCCGTGAGATTTTGCACTCATATTTCCACTATGCCGAGGAAGAAATGCCACTTGAAAATGTTTAAATCAGCCTCATGGTGGCGCTATAACAGGCCGATTCATGTTTTTACCTATAACTGCACCGATCTGTGTAAAACTTTGTATGCGCACTCCCTAGAGGTCAAGGAAAAACCTTTGCCCTGCATTTTTTACATTTGCCTTTTATAGCGCCACCAGGAGGCCGACTTATGTAAAACATTTTTTTTAATATTACTCCTTCCGGTTTTATCCAAATTTCACGCAAATCGGTACACATGATCTCCATAGTCATGTGATCAAGACGGATGTGTTTGATTTTTCATATTCCATCCTCATTGGCTAAGATTGACATCTAAAGTTTGCAGTAGTGGCTTGTTTTGAACAAAATTCTGCAAATCATGAACGCACCGTCCGATTGTGGTCAAACTTTGCACACACATTCACACTATGTTGAGGAACAAATGCCACCCTTTTAACATTGGCCTGTTATAGCGCCATCAGCAGGTCTAATTTAGCAAAACATTTTTTTTGGAACAAAATGCCTCAAACCATGAATGCAGTGTCCGATAGCCGTGCAAGGCCTAAGAACAAATGGCACCCTTTAAACATTGGCCTATTATAGCACCACCAGGAGGCCACAATAACCTACCTGACCTGGCGGAGACCTGTGCTCCGAGGAGCACTTTTTCTAGTTTGTACTATCATTTTACTATTCTCGAACTTTATGCAGATTATTCTCATTTATTGCATGTCTTCTACTGAAAATGATGATCCATACTACCATATTAACTCTGTGGAGACCGCAT